>NW_026294402.1:31988313-32342255 GCF_007827085.1 Peromyscus californicus insignis
GCCCTCTTCAGCCCCCATAGACACCTGTACAAACATCACACACACACACACACACACACACACACACACACACACACACACACACAAGCATGCATAAGTCCCTGGGTTCACACCTGCACAAATATCACACACAAACACAAACACATCAATAAAAAAAATCTAAAAGAGCCCCAAGAGAATGTATAATTTGGTTATGAACTAACTAATGACCCTCATTTTAGAAGGGCTTGAAGCTGTCTATCCCATCACTTAAAAGTCAATACCATAGGTGTAACTCAATGTCACCTGAGCTTGTCAGCATTTGTGGGGAGAGAAGGTCAGTGTTTCCGATGTTACCCGCTTCCAACTGTCATCTATCCTGCCTTCTAGGTGATGAGTTTGTTCACGTCTTCCAGGTTATCGTATGGTGTCCAGAACATCGCAGCTAATCCTGAATACACGTTTCCTTCAAGGCAGTCCCATCAGCTCAGTCAGCCACACTAGTCATTTCTGATATCCCTTTGGACCCCTTTCCATTTTCACAGCTATGACAAGTGTTCTTTTTGTTTTGTTTTGTTTTTTCGAGACAGGGTTTCTCTGTGTAGCTTTGCGCCTTTCCTGGATCTCACTCTGTAGCCCAGGCTGGCCTCGAACTCACAGAGATCCGCCTGGCTCTGCCTCCCGAGTGCTGGGGTTAAAGGCGTGCGCCACCACCGCCCGGCTAGATAAGTGTTCTTATCTGGACATGTCCACCCTGATATGGTGGAGACTGGGCCTAAGAGCTCTGCCACTGAATACTCTCTAACCCCTCCTCCCTTTTCTTTTTTTCCCTTCTTTGGTAACCTTGTTTTTAAACAGTCCTACAAGTTGCCCAGGTGGGCCTTGAACTGGAAATTCTTACGCCTCAGCCACTCGGGTAGCTGGGCTTATAGGCCTGAAGCCACTAGACCAAGCTATCGGTTACCTTTTAAAAATTAAGAAGTCTCATAAGAAGTCTTTTCTTAATTTCTTAGGGCTGGACAGATGGCTCAGTGGTTGAGTGCACTGACTGCTCTTCCAGAGGACCCGGGTTCAATTCCTAGCATGCACATGGCAGCTCACAACTGTCTGTAACTCCAGTTCCAGGGGATCCAAATTTTCACACAGACATATATTTAGGCAAAACACCAACGCACATAAAATAATAAAATAAACATTAAAAAGTAAAAAAAGGACTCTCCCAAATATTTAAAAATTAGGGACTCTTGAAATCTCTGGTTTGGGTAACATAATAAAAAAGTTGTGCCTACCAGCCAGATTAGTAAATATTAGCACTCTGGCATTCTGCTTATGGTTTTTATTTTAAAGAAACGAAGCATCACAAACAGTTAAAAATCCCTTCTATTCTCTTTGCTGGTCCTTCTGCTTCCCTCCTCCCTCCCAGAGACACCAGAATTGCTGTGTCTAATTTGAACTCACTTTTGTTTGTTGTTGTTTGGGGTTGGTGACCTTGCATGTGTGCCCCTGTGGAAGCTGGAGCATAACCTCAGGAGTTATCCTCAAGAACTCTGTCATTGCCGGGTGGTGGTGGCACACGCCTTTAATCCCAGCACTCCAGAGGCGGAGCCAGGTGGATCCCTGTGGGTTCGAGGCCAGCCTGGTCTACAGAGCGAAATCCAGGACAGGTACCAAAACTATACAGAGAAACCCTGTCTCGGAAAACCAAAAAAGAAAAAAAAAAAAAAAAAGAACTCTGTCATTTGAGACCATGTCTCTTATTGGCCTAGAGTTTAACTAGGCTAGCCTGGCTGGCCAGCAGACTCTGCCGTCTCTGCCTTCCCAGCGCTGGAATTACAAGCGTTTTCACATGGTTCAGTGATCTAACTCAACTCCTGCAGCTTCCAGGGCAAGCACTTTACTGACTGAACCGTCTCCCCAGCCCAATACCCACGCTGCTATACTTTTAATATATCTGCCTCTGCCTCACAAGTGCTGGGATTAAAGGCATGCGCTACCACGCCCGGCTGAAGATTATTCTTTTATGTTTAAAATATAAACTGTATGCTTTGGATTTCAGTTTACAGCTTACGTTTATTTATTTGCTTTTTTCCCTGAGAGCTTCGGACTCTGTGCTTATGCCTTCAACACTTTTACAACTATTTTCTGCTCCTCAGTAAGGAAGCACACTTGATCTTGTCTCGGACACGCTTGGCACACCTGGAACCGCCATAGACCCAGCTGACATGCTTCCTTGTTTTAGACGATCTCGTTCGTATGGGCTTGAGATCTCACAGCAGGAACCCCCTCACACCACATTCGGAGGTAGTGCTTTCTCAACCTTCTCGGTGTAAAGGTGAACAATCCTGTTGCCAGGGGTTCGAAACAGCCTAGTTTTGTTAGAGGCTGTATCGTAGGAAAGCCTATGATGGTATGTCAAATGCTGGACCATTCTGAGCACTGTCCCCGGGAGAGGAAAAAGAAAGAACAGCTGTTTACTTACTTATGTATTTGCATGTGTGCATTTGTGTCTGGGTTTGTTTTAGATAGGGCCTCACTGGCCTGGATCCTTCTGCCTCAGTTCCCCCAAGTGCTGGTATCACAGACAGAGGCCACTATTCCTGGGTTGTAACTTGCTTTTTATCGCTCGGCACTGCTTTTGAGATACATTCATGTCAGTGTATATAGATCAAGTACTTTCATTTGAAGTGTTCATTGTGAGAATATAATAAACCCATCTGACAGGGGTGTGGCTTTTCCCCTCCTATTTTGCTATTGAAATTACATGGAATGTCCTCATATGTGTCTCCTTATATGAGAGTTTCTAAACTTTTGTTTGAACTTTTCAAGGGAGGTGCATGTCTCTGAGGAACATTTGAGAATTTGTGAGGCCATATTTAGTTATTATTATGGTTGGAATAGACCAGAAAGCTGAGAATGTTGGGTGTGCAGTGTTGGGACACTCCTCAGATAAAGAATTGCCCTGCATCTTGTGCAACTTTCCAGTGTTCTCATTTAAAAATTATCTGGGTCTAGAACCTAACTACATTTTTTTGTGTTCACATACATTTCTGGCACAGTTTAATGAAGTGTAATTTCCAGGAATGTAAATCAAGGGAAACTTACACTGATCTGGGGTTTGGAACTTGAACAAGCCAGGGTCCTCCATCTAGAAAACTCATGTAACTGAAGGGCAGCACAGCTCGTGGTATTTGAGTTGCCAGCACAGCACACCTGCATAGTCTGCACGTGGCGCTTCCGCACGCACGCAACGCACACACGCCGATGCTAAGTTTAGGTGCGAGCATCTGGCTACTGTACTTCATTATGTATTCTCGTGTAGTCAGCCTGCACACTCATATATTTAAACATATGCTCGTTCATGATAAATTACTTCCACTAAAAATCGACTTCTGTACGTGCTACAGAGTAGAGGTCGAGTTTTATTGTTGTCTGGTTAGATAATCGTTTATGTCACCACCACTGGGGAGCCCTTGACGCACTGGGCCACGAAGCCATCTTCTTCCTAGGGAGGATGAGGTCCTCACAAGTGCACAGACCTGTGTCTGGGCTTCCAGTTTCGTGCTAGTGGTCCATGTGTCTTTGTCTCGCTGTTTTAACTACCTTGGTTTCATAATGCGTCTGTGGCAGTTGGTGGGCGTGTTGCCATCCCTAGTTCTCAGAGTGCTGGTGGCTATTCTTGGCTCTTTACTCTCCTGTGTGAATTCAGGATTCATTTTCCAGTTCCTTAAAAAAAAAAAAGTATTTTTGGATTTTGGTTAGAATTGCACTGAATTTTTACGTTAAGAAAAATAGAGATTTTTTTAAAATTAAGCCAACTCATCTAAAAGCATAAGTTACTTCTCTACACAGCCTGCTCTATCCCACTGTCCAGGTACTTTTAAAGGGCCTTTTCATGAAGTTGCATAATTTTAGCTACAAAGATCTTAACAAATATTTGTTGCATTTAATTATACTTGTACACATGTGCATATGCATACCTGTTTTTACTGTGCAAGTTTGAACTCCATTCAGATCTTTAGAAAACTGTGAAGCTAACATCTACTCATCTGTCACCCAGCTTCAAGAGCTAGCTCATGACTAGTCTGTTTCACATCAGCTTCTCATCCCCACCCCCTCTCCCCAAATACCATGAAATGCCCAGGTACAATGTTCACTGTCTGTAATGTGTTGTGCATGTCTATGTAGATTCATGCGTCATAAAGAATCTATACCTTTTTTTTTTTTTTACTCTAAAGGGAATCTACACCTTTAAAAAAGTATTTTACATAAAAAATTAAAAAGGTAACACTCTTGATTTCATTAACTATCCAATGACTGTTGAGTCATTTCACAAAAGGCTTGTGTAGTTAAGTGTAACACAATAGAAAATAGCAGAAACCTCAAGTATCTGTAGCTGGATACTGATTACCAAAGTCACAAAGCCAGGTAACCAACACCCAGATCAAAAACCAGTTTTATTATCCATGCCCCATCCAATCAGTCAGGGTACTCTGGAGCAGTTGGACCTGTTTTTGAACATCATATAATTGGAATCTACAATGAACTTTTTACTCTGTCCTTCACTTAACACTTGTGAAACTCACCTGTGTTGTTGGATGTGATTGTAATTTATTCATTTGTATTGCTTTATGCTATCATTTGTATGATCGATTGTGTGCATATGCTCTATGTCTTTATAGACTGCCATTGACCTTTTGACTATCTGGTAGATATATAGAGATACTTCATTTGATTTTTATCTGCATTTTTCCAGTGGCTAGTGAGGTAAGGACCTTTACATATATTAGCCATTCAGCTATCCTCTGTATGAAGTTTATTCTCATTTTTACTCTAATTTATTTCTGAAATAATAATAAAATCCATTAATTTGGGTTTGCCATTTATTATGACGCTTTTGTCTATTTTGACTGTACATTTTGAGGCTTTGTGTTAGGTTCATATTTCCTTCAGGTTACATCTCTTGGCTAAGTTATTCCTTTCAAAACTGTTCTTACTGATGTTTTCATATATTTTACATATATTTTCTTGTTACTAATTTGCATTTTATTACATTACTTATTGCTCCACTAACTTCCATTTTATTTTGTTTTACCCACTTGTGGCAAGCCACACAAGATGAAGTTGCCCAACCTAACCATTTGGAGCATGCAGTTCGGTAGTGCTCAGTGTTTACATTACTGTGAAGCAGATCTCCAGAACTTTCATCCTGCAAGGCTAGAACTCTGTGTTTATTGTCATTGCCCCATTTCCTCCTTTTCCCATATCTGCTTTGCTAGTTTCTGCCTCATATGCCTTTTTCAAAGTTAAGTTTTCATCTTCTCATTTGCGTTTTCTGTCATTTTTGTACAGAGCTGCTTTTATTTTTTTAAATCCAGAATGAGAATATTTCAAAGTCAAGTCTGGGGTGCTTACATTTACTGTGAGTCCGTGATTATCGCTGCATAATAAATAAAAATGTTATATTCCACGTGATACAGAGGGCTGCACCCAGGGCCTCGTTTGTGATAGGTGTGTGCTCTACCATTGATCTGCATCCCCCAGCCTATTTCATATTCATTTCTTCTTTCAAAGCTTTGTGTGCTGGTTGGGTGTATGTTTGTGTGGGTGTGTGCATGTATGTGTGCAGGTCTATATGCAAGTGTGTGGTAGAAGCCAGAGGTCAATGCCATGCGTCTTCTTTGATTGCTTCCCCACCTTACTTTTCAGACAGGATTTCCCACTGAACCTGGAGTCCACCAACTGGCTAGATTGGCTAGCCAGTGAGCTCCAAGGCCCTCCTTTCCCCACATCCTAGTGCTGGGATCACAGGTGGACACCCCTGCCGTTATGTGAGTGCTGGAGATTGGAACTGGGGGCCTCATGCTTGTTCAGCAGGCCCCTCGCCAACTTAACCAGTTCCCCAGCTCCCTCACAGTTACTCTCGAAGGAGCCTTGCATGTGTGCTGAGTGTTGTCCCCAACAGCGACTTTAGTCTGTTGGGGATCCTGTAGGTTTCTCACGTTTATTGAAGTTTCTGTAGTTAATTGTAGTTATCTATTTTTTGTAGTTGTTTGTTGTAGCTATTTATTTAGTTCTTGTATTTATTGTATTTTCTTTGGGTTGCCAGCTAACAAAAAACGACATGGAGGCTTATACTAATTATGAAGGCTCGGCCTTAGCTTAGGCTTGTTTCTAACTAGCTCTTATAACTTAACCCATTTCTATTAATTTACTTTCTGTCTCGTGGCTTTATTACCTCATCTCCGTACTGCCCGTCCTGCTTGCTCTTTGTCTCCTGGCGTCTTCACCTTCTTCCCAGCATCCTTGCTGTCCAGAAATCCTGCCTGGCTATTGGCCATTCAGCTTTTTATTCAACCAGTCAGAGTGACACATCTTCACAGTGTACAAAAAGGTGATTCCACAACAGTTCATTGTAGTTAATCTTTCTATTAGGAATCCCATACAGCCTGATAGTGGGACCCTAACTCTGTGCTTGTAGGTAATGCAGGCTTAGGATTCAGATTTCTCTCCAGTTGGCCTTTTTTTTCTTATTTTTTTTTTTTTTTTGCCATAGCCTGAGTCATTGGCCTGCTTTTTTCACCTAAGTTCTTAGTAGATTTTTCGAAGTCTATTCAAACACTGCTGGGCCCTCAAAGGGCCCAACGTTATACCCTGTCCTCTCCTTGATTCTGATTCTATGTACCATAGGCTGGAGTCTCACTGGAGGAGCCCTCCTAGGCCTCCATCTGCAGTCAGGGCCACTGTGGACTTTGAGCCCAGTTCCTCCTTACCCATCAGGCTTTGGGTGTACATTAGATTCAGAGCCCTTTAGAATGTTACATATTAACGTTTTAAAGTTTCCATTTCGCTAATAGGTTCCCCTGTTCTGTGAGGCACTCCCCTTGTTAGCGGTGTGCAGGTATTAACCAGCAGTCTCCATCATCTTTCTACACTTTGCTGTGACCTTGTCACCCCTTCACTTGCATTTTGCGGACTGGTCAGCCTGGCTTCACTTACTCATCAGCAAATATTTGTTGCACACAATCTTCATGCTGAGAACCGGGGATAGCAGGGTGGGGAAAACAGTTTCTGCCCTCGGGGGTTTATTATCTTAATAAGAGAGACAAAGTGAACTTGTAAACAAATGAATACAAGTGTTAACCCTGGAGGCTGAGGTGATAGCTCAATAGTACAGCATTTGCCTGGCCTGCAGGAGCCTGGGTCATTACCTACCGTTGGGGAAGAGTGCTCCAAAAGAACTAGCCGGAGAGAGACTAACTCTTTTGGAGAGTTACTGTAGCTTTTGCTGGGATATGTATCTTTTTTCCTTTGTCATCCTGACTAGGAGCAGTGTTTTCCATGTGGGCGCAGCACAGTGTTGATTGAATAAACTTTTTTTCTTTTTCTTTTTTTTTCCAGTTCATGCTTAGAGTCTCTTTTCCAGTAAGCTTACAACGGAACACCTCAATCTATTTCCATTGTATTTAAATCATAAGGTAAAGAAGTCCAGAAACCTACGGACGACTCTGTTTTCTGAAGATGGGCCTCTGATACTGAAAGGGAGACTTGGGGAGGTGCTCCAGAACGGTGTTAGCTCATTAGCGGAGTGAATAGTGTCCGCCAAAAGATGTCCACACCTAACTTCCAGCATCCGTAAATGTGATTTTATTTGGCAGAAGGATCTTTGCATGTGTGATTAAGGGCCTTGTCTAGTGATAATGGGCAGACAGAAGACAGGGGGGACGTGTCATGTGGAGTTGATGGCAGTTACAGGAACCTTGTAGCCAGGGAAATCCTGGAGCCACCAGAAACTGGAAGACCCAAGAAAGCATCTTGTTTTAGATCCTGGGTGTTGCCCCATGGACACCTCTGTTATAGACTTATGGTCTCAAGAACTGAGAACGAATTCCTCTTGTTGTGAGCCTCCATTAGGAAACCGACACTAACTTGCCTCTTGTGTAACTCAGATGTAATAGTACGTTTCTGATTGCCATGACTAAACACGCCAGGTCTGGTAAAGCACTTAGCATATTGTAAGTGCCCCAAAGGGTGGCATCTTCGTTTAGGGACTGGGAGTTTTCTTCCTTCTGTGAACAAGAACTTGACGACAGAGTGGAAATTTCTGCCTTGTGATGGCCTGCTGAGATCAAGTTCATACCTCAGATTTAACTAAAGTTTCGGCTTCTGCGTTGGCTCTGCAGTCATCTGAGAGCCCTTGGTTAGGATGTGTGGACAGAGAGAGCTTAGATTTCTAATGTGAGCTCAGGTGGAAGTCAAAGCAGAGCCGAAGAGACCAAATTGAAACGACAACGTGAGACCAGAAAGCAGCTTCATCCCAGCCCCCAGATTCCCCACCCCTATTCCTACCCAAAGAAAACTCTGGGTTCAACATTCTCAGTTTTCATTAAGGGACTCTGGGGCTGGACATTCCCGAAAATTAAAGACCCATCATGAGTGAGCCTCCAGACATACTGGTCATCAGGATTGCTCATATTGAGTTCAGGCTTTCTATGTTGTCTGAATACTAGGCGCACACGACGGGGGAGGGTGGTCCAGCCAGAGGTTAACGCTGCCCTCTGTCCCCTAGGATGGCTGGCATGGTGCTGGGAGTGGGTGCTGGCGTGTTCCTCCTCGCTCTGATCTGGGTGTTGGTGCTGCTGCTGTGTGTGCTGTTATCCAGAGCCTCTGGGATAGCTAGGTAAGGCGTTCTTTCCAGCCTGGAGTCCTAGGTAAAAGCAATTAGAGGCAAAAATCGCTGATGCTCATTAAACATTTAGAATTCAGAAGATCATTTTTGTAATTACTGGCAGTTTGAATGAGTTGCATTTTAACCTCTTATCATAAGCACTAACTGTGTTATTTATGCTCAGGCAGAGGTGGGAAGAGGGCGGAAGTGCGTCTCAGCTCTCACTGTGGGGGCATGAGGGAGACCAGAGATGACAAGCAAAGCTGCTTTGGCTGTTGTTGTGTTCCTTGGGAGCTGTAGGTGGAAGTTTTGTCTAATTGTTCAGATTTATGACACATGCTTGGTCCGGTCCCTAAGGCTCCTTCTAGCCCGGGCCCACGGACACTGAAGTTATAGTGAGTTGGCCTGGCCCTCTGTATCAGGCTATAACCTAGCCCCGGAGACACTTGAGATACACTCTCTGGGAGGGCCATGTCAGTAATAAATGGAGAGCTACAGTATTTACTGAAGTGTTCTGGTCTGAAAAGAGCAAAAGTGTGTGGGGATGGGGGAGGAGTGTGTGTGTGTGTGTGTGTGTGTGTGTGTGTGTGTGTGTGTGTGTGTTCTCGTAAACACACTTTGTACAGAAAACTCGGAATTCCCATTGTTAGGAATTGGGAATTACCAGGAATAAATAGGAATGTACTCAGCTGGTACCTGTCTTAGGAAGCAAGGCTTTGGGGTGGAGGACTTTGTGGACCTCAGCATAGAATGCTGACCCCAGGGAGGAGCCCGCCCAGGCCCCACTGATTAGAAGTAGATGGTCAGCAGTGCCTTTGATACTCAGTCTCTTTGCTTCCAGGTTCTCCATTGTCTTTGTCTTCCTTGGTGCTCTGATAATCACTACAATTCTACTGCTTTTCCCTCGAGCCAGTGAATTCCCGGCCCCAGAGATGGAAACGAAGGTAAACCTACTGGGTTTCATTCTTGGCCCAATCTCAGCTTCCTCCATCCTACCCTGCGACCTGTCCAAACAATATGGTGCTCCAGGAGAGTTGCAAGGCCTCTGTCCCTTTCCCCTGGGGAAGGGTCTGTGAATCCCACCTGCAGCAGCACCAGGCAGTCATTTACCTGGTGTGCTATCATCTGCTGCCTGCGTCAAGTTGAATGGCAGTGTGGAAAACCACTCCTCACCGTGGAGACAGAAAGACAAGAGTCAGGAACTAGGAACTGGCATAGGCTTTAAGTGTGGTGTTCCCCATTCCGGGTAGCCTTGGTCCAGAATCTCAGCCCCTGGGTCAGAACTGATGTAGTGTTCTCAGGGTGCTGAGTGACATGATTTTCCATCCTCTGAGGTTGACTTTTTCCACTTGTGGTGTCAAAAGAATCATTTCTGTCAACAAGAGTCGTGGGTAAGAGGAGCCTTTCCAGGAGAAGCCGAAGGGGACGTTGCAGAGAGTTCTGTACCAATGACTCTGTTATCCTTACTCCTTAGACCACACCAGCCAGCCCTACTTCTGTAAGTCGGTGTATGTCCCTCTCTCATTGTCCCATTTCAGCAGACCTCACCTGTTCCGGTTCATTCCTGAGGTGGGGCTCAGGTTCTGTCATGTGTGGCTGGTCTCAAACCCCTAGGCTCTTGCTAAGGGTGCTGACCTCTTCTGTCCCATTACATCTTCTTGTGGCGTTCTGTTTCCTCTCACTAGCTACTTTAATTTTGAAGGTGAAACAATGATGTGGCTAACATTTCTTAGAAGACTACTGTATACCAAGACCTGTGCTCCACACCTTGTTTACATTGTCTCACTGAAACCACACAACACTGCATGTCATGTGAAGTAGACCCTGTTGTTTTTCTAGGTAAGAGGTTCAGGTGACCTGCTTGAGTTGACACTGTCCAGGAAGAAGGAGAGCAAGGATTTAAGCTGAGCTCTGTCCTCAAAGTCTTCAAACTTGTCGGAACTCAACAGAATATCTCAACAGAATATTCTCCAGATCTGACAGATTGTCAATCTGATATGGCCCACAAAATTACATAATTTTTGACATAAAATGAGCACATACTTCCAGTTCTGGAAACTCTAAGGGAAATTGTGCTTACCACACAGATTCCAGGAGTTATTCCCTTGGAACAGGCTCTCTCTATATCTGTCCCACCCCAGTGTCTTTGTTTTTGGGAGAAAAGAGTGATGTGTGCTGCCATATTTTTAATTACTGCAAATGTGACTGCTACAACAGGCACAGAACAAGCACCACTCCTAAATCAATCCTTCTAGTCTGTCATAGAAGTTTCGGACTCAGGAGACAACAGGGATTGAGCAAAATATGTTTGTCAGCACGGCCAGCAGAATCAGAGTTCTCATTTTCAGGTTCTGAGAGCTGGCCCCTGCAGCAGCCTGGCTCAATACTGTATCAATAATACATGGCCTGGGCCTTCTGCACCCAAGGCCTGCTAATTGGCTAATTAAAAAGTGAAACAGTCGAGCGAGCAAACATGTAGCCCGCAAGAGACTTGTTCGGTACCAGAGCCAAGGTCAACGTTACATTAAAGCTGTTTTATCAAACTGACCTTGATTGTAAGTTGACTGTTGGGGTAGTCTCTGGAGCAGCTGGGGTGGCTGCAGCCTTCTTCTTGGTGTCTTTGGACCTCACACATACCAATGCTTAGATTGTTCAGGACCTTTGTGCATCAGCATTGTATTAGCTTTCTGTTGCTGCTGTAACAAATTCCTGCCATACATTTATTATCTACAGTTGCGTGGGTTAGAAGTCCATCATCAATCTCCCTGAGTTAAAATCAAGGGTGAGCAGGGCCATGCATCTTTCCAATGGTTCTGGAAGAATGCCCAATTTCCTGACCTCTTTTAGCTCTAGAGGCTGCTCCTAGTGCCTGGCCCATGGCCTCCGTCTATGGCCATCCTCAGAGCCGGCAGTGGGTTACATCCCTGACTGCATCCATCTCACATTTCTTTCCCCAAACCTGTTTTCTGCCTCTTCTTTCATTTTGTTTTGTTTCTTGAGACGAGGTCTCACTATGTAGCCTTGGCTGGTCTGGAACTCATTGGAGATCTGCTTACCTCTGCCTCCAAAGTGTCTTTAGTTTGTAAGGACTCTGTTTACATTGGGCCTGCCTGGATTGGACAATCCAAGCTAATCTCCCTTCCTTCAGGTCACAACCTTAACTCCATTCTGTCATGAGTCAGTGTGTTTCTAGGGACTAGGATCTCTGGGCCATTATTTAGGCTGTGACAGTTACTGTCAGCTATTTGGGAACCTCTCCCGGAAATGAGTTCTCAGGGCTTCTGTGAAGTTAGGCACTCATTTGGATTATGATACCTGCTTTCCCCACCCACTTAAGTACCACTGCTTCACTCTGGGGTAAAGAATAGGGCTCTGTTCTCTGGAAATGGACAGCAGGCAGCTGGGGAGAGCCAGTACCAGATACAGGTTTTTGTCAACAAAGACCAGTAGCATTAGAGCTTCACGTAAGACTGGTTACCAAGCAACCAGCTGTATGCTGGGGTAAGTTATGTACCTTTTAGTGTTTTAATGTCTTAGATAAGTGGCCACTTTCCTCACTCCCTTGCAATTAGGGCTCAGAACTCTTGTGATGAGAGCTGAAGTCTTCTCATTCTGAAAGCCACCCTTTCTTCTAAATTGAACCATTTGTTTCCTGTGCCCTATTATTATTAGTAGTATTAGTAATTAGTTGTTGCCCCCTCCCCACCCCCTTCTTCAAAAACCTTGTATCTTCTACTCGGGTGCTGAAAGTTTTCTTACTCATATGCAGAGGGAACCCAGGGCAGGATGCTACTGGGAGTTACCAAGAAGCCTTGGGCACTGCCATCAGATCTCAGAGGAACACAGGCAGGGTGCTGGAGTGGCGGTGATTCCACTTTGGTATTTTCTTTCTCCAGATTGTGGATGCCTTTTTCATCGGCCGCTATGTCCTGCTGGCTTTCCTCAGTGCAGTCTTTCTTGGAGGCCTCTTCTTGCTTCTTACTCATCATGTGCTGGAACCAATCTATGCCAAACCACTGCGGTCCTGCTGAGGATGGTAACGGAAACATGGGACATTTTGATGCCATGGATGAGCACAAAGGCACTCACTGGAGCATTGATGACGACCTTCATGTCTTCAGACCAGAGGCATGACTGTTTGTCACTAAGACAAACCTCTTGAGCCCTGGCTTTTAGAACTCAGCAGCAAAACCGACCCTGGGTGTAGATTGTCACCATCTGAAGATGGATCTGACTGTCTTCTCGGTACCCATACTCCAGAACTTCTGTCTGTTTTGAATGGGAAGTAGTGACAGTGATCTGCTTGGGGCAGATGTTCAGTCAAGCCATCAGTAGTGGATTTGGGGAGAAGAAGGCTCTGTAGACCAACAGAAGATCCTGGTCCTTTTGTTTGGAAGAGAAAGGCATTCAGACACGAAAGGCTGCTTTACTGTGATAGCTTAGAGGTTGTATTCGGCAGCAGTTAGTGACCACTCCTTATGTAATTCCACAGAGCTCTAGAAAGTGAGTGGCACTTGCCTGCGTTCTAATAAAGCAATAAACAGCTACCAAAGGGCTTTCTCTTCAAACTCCTGCCTGCAGCTTTTATAAATTTACGTTTTAAGTTTGCTTAGAGATTAGAAGAGAGGTATGGAAATGTTAGATGTCTTCCTACCGTGTATCTTGGGTCTTCTTCCAGGGTTTGGTGGCCTCTGGATGCCTTATTTAAGTATTTAGTGTCATGTAGGAGTCCTCTTTGGGCTTTGGCCCTTTTTCTTTTTACTTTGGTAGTATTGGGGATTGAACCTAGGGCTTCACACATGATAGGTAAGTATTTTACCATCCTATCCCTCTATTTTATTTATTTATTTATTTATTTTTTTGGGTTTTTCAAGACAAGGTTTCTCTGTGTAACATTCCTGGCTATCCTGGAACTCACTCTGTAGACCAGACTGTCCTCAAACTCACTGAGATCCATCTGCTTCTGCCTCCTGAGTGCTGGGATTAAAGATGTGCACCACCACTGCCCGGCTTCTCTGTTTACTTTTTATCTTGAAGAAAATTGCACTAAGTTACCCAGGCTGGCCTTGAACTTCCTCTGTATCCCAGACAGGCTTTGAACTTGCCATCCTGCCCTAGTTTCCCAGGTAGCTCGGATTTTAGACCTGAACCATCAGGCCTGACCTTTTTATACTTTGTCAATTGGTTAGTTGGCTAATTTATTTAAGACAGGGTCTCACTAGGGATCATGGGCTGGCTTGAACTCTTGATCTTTTTGACTCAGTCATCTTGAGTACTAGGATTACAAGTGTGCCCCGACATGCCTGCCTCTCTGTTTTCATCGTGGAAATTCTTTCTCCAAAGTTAGTAAGGCATGCATATTCTCAGCATTATTATAACTTTACATTTGTCTAATTTCCCAGATCAATAAAATTTGTCACAAATGGGGTAGAGGGTCTGATCTGGTTCTGCTTTGGAAGTGCCATCCTGCCTGTCTAGAGCAGAGTGGAGAGGAGTCTTCTATTCTGAGAGCCAGAGAACAAGCTGGAAAGGCGAGTCAGTGCCCGCCAGGTGCCTGGGCTGTAGCCATTCCTTTGGGACCTCAGATTTACAACAGTCTATTTATTATGACTGCTCTTATTTTTAAATAGAAAAGTCCTGAGGTTTAAGGTGATGAACTCACTTGGGCTTTACACAGCAGCCAGTTGGCAATCCTAGATGTGGCAGAATCCGGTCCCTCTCGCAATAGATGAAAACCCTCTCTGGATGAGAACTTGAGAGAGCAGGGCCACTTCTTTGTCCTCTCTCTCCTTGGTACTGTTTGTTGTCAGGCTATAGGAAAACCCGGTCCTACGGCCTCATGGGAGCTCAGCCTCAAATGACCAGGGGCCAGAACCAGTGACTGTTGGGAGTCAGGGTTGGTGAGGACCAGGTACAATACCTCCACTTGAACTGACTCCTTTGGGGAAACTTCCCAGATGAGGTTTTATTCGGAAACCTTCAAATGAAACTGATTCTTAGTCTGACTTAGGGCCCATGAGGCAGAGATGGAAGACATTGCTCTGGGAATGGAGTGGAGAGGGGGACATGTGGAAACTGTGAAGGCAGTAGACAGTCTGGAGCTCAGGCTCCTTCACAGTGCACAGAAGCTTCCAGGTGCCTGTGAGCCTCCCTCTAGGGTGCCTTAACCGACCCAGGTGGAGCACCAACCCTGACTATCACAGACTGCCTCGTGCCTCCTCCTGAGAAGCTTGCTGCCAAGGCGACTCTGGAAGGAAGGGCCTAGAAAGGTTCCTGAAAATGGAGCTTTTTATTCTTCTGCGAAGGTGTTCAACTAGAAGCCAAAGATATCAGAAGTGTTTGGGGATTCTGATCCCTGTCCTAGTTCATAAATGATTTAGGGTTACGGCTTCAGAGGGGGCAGTGTTAGAGAAGCAACCAAGGCCCATGGAGGGTAAACTTCTGGTCACGAGGGTGAAATCTCTGGCCTGAGTAGAGACCTAACAGCCCAGCTGGGCTGGGTCAGTCACCTGGCCAAGGGATCAGCCTGAGGACAGCAGGTTCCCTTTACCCATACTAAAGAGATAGCTGGGATAATGATCCTTTCAGCGAGATACTATGCTTAGGTAGGTCCCCTTACTTTTCTAAGTACTAACTCAGAAAGAGGCAACTTTTTCTTCTTCCTCTTCCTTTCAGATGTTGGTCAGAACCTAAGTCCACTTTTTCTGATAGTTTGGGCTTCTCTACTTTTTCTGTTCAGCCGTTGCCCTCCCCGCCACGTGGTGCCAGCTGCCTGTCCTGCACCAATGCTGGTATCGCAGAGATTTTGTCTTCTGCATGTTCCTCCTCCAGGCAGCTGCTGAGATCAACAGCTTACCTAGCCTGGGGTTTTGTCTTTTAAATTCTAATAAAATTGTCCTCGAGCTTAAAAATAAAAATCTATAAAACTGGGGCTGGAGACGTGGCTCAGAGGTTAAGAGCATTGGCTGCTCTTCCAGAGGTCCTGAGTTCAATTCCCAGCAACCACATGGTGGCTCACAACCATTTGTAATGAGATCTGGCGCCCTGTTCTGGTGTGCATGAAGACAGAGCATCCATGTACATAAAATATATGAATAAATAAATCTTTAAAAAGCTCTACAAAACCAAAACAACAATAATAAAAGGTATCTATAAAGTCAGTAGATAATAGCTATGAAATTTTAGTTATCTACATAGGAACTTGGTAAAGGTGAAAAAAACCTAAATTCCTTCCCAAATATCATTGCCATACATTTTTTTTAATTGGTGTAGATGAGAGGCTTATATATTAAGAGCTGGCTTTATACAATGTGGACACAAAAACGTGTGCACACATACACCATATAAAGCATTTAAGCTCGGCTTTCTTTTTTTTTTTTTTAAAGATTTATTTTATTATGTATACAGTGTTCTGCCTACATGTATGCCTGCAGGTCAGAAGAGGGCGCCAGATCTCATTACTGATGGCTGTGAGCCACCATGTGGTTGCTGGGAATTGAACTCAGGACCTCTGGAAGACCAACCAGTGTTCTTAACCTCTGAGCCATCTCTCCAGCCCCTTGGCTTGCTTTCTACAGTTCTTATTTGTAATAACTAGTATGGTGAGATCAAATGATTACTTTCATTTCAAGGTAATTTTGTCCAACCTTAAAAAACAAGTAGCAACAAAAACCCAGAAGTGGGAGGCTGAATGAAACAATGAATTTCAGAGATGTCAACATGGGACACCCCTACAGTGATGTCTGCTGCATCCCTCCTCATGTTCGGGGCCTGCCTGGAGACAGGCTTGCGTAGCGTTATCCCCCAAATACCAATCCAAATCATCCCAGTGTCCGTTAGCCATTCTCTCTAGAGGGCACGTCGTGCTGTTGGTTCGCTGTCCAGAAAGACTGGTGATTCCCCACTGTTTGGAAAGTGAAAAGGAGAGGAAGTCTAGGAGAGAACAAACCATTCCATAGCCTTCCAGGATGGTATCCTGACGAGCTAAAGTAGCAGGACCTCCCAGCGCCATTACAGTGGAATGTCTGTCCAGTCAGTTAAGCGATACTGTGTAATAGTTTAGAAATGTCTCAAACCAGCAAAGCATACTGAGTAATGTTTTGAGAAGCAACTTAAATTTCTCACTAGTAAAAGGGAAGAAAAGCTAGATTCCTTTCTGATCCAGGGTTTCAGATAGTGAATGTAAAAATCCATTAGAGGAATTGTATCAGTGCTCAGGCACTGGGCACACAGCGTTTCTTCGTCCACAGAACACACTCTGCACTTCAACACTGATGAGTGCTGATGGAGTGAGGCAATGGAAGGAGCAGGATGGAGGAGTCCAAGGTATTTCAGATGCTTTTACTCTAATAAATTAATCAATTTCCTGTTCTGCTCTTCAAGACCTCAACTTTTCTATCAACTCAACTTCATTGCTGCTGAAGCTAAGTATTTCTACCTGACTCTGATGTGTAAAGAAATGTGCTGTTATTTCTCAAATGAGAAACAGGCAGAGAAGAGGACAGGTTTGAACGTTCTCAGCTGGTAGTAGTGACCCTCAAGGCACTGGCACCAACTCCCCATGCATCCCTTGCATTTCATATCTCTGTTTCAAGATCAACTTTGGCTTTCAGGTAACTCCTGAGTTTTACACTGGTTAGCTGTTTGCACCCACCTTCCCTAACTTGTATCTATGAGGGTAAAGTTCCTTTGAAGTACTAACAATGATAAAAACAAATGACAAACATGTCAGTCCAGCCTGTGGCTTAGCCAGGTGTGACAATCAGATACAGAATAATCTGGAAATGTGCTGATTATCCTGAATGGGATGTGACAATTTAGGACTGGAGAGGACATTTTATGGTTGATAGAACGGAACCTTTTAATCTGTAGGTGCACCCCGACCCCAAACTTGGGAATAAGTGCATGTCATTCGTGCAGACATGACAGTTTTTATTCCGTGTATCGAGACACCAGGTATTTTTCAAGGTGCACTGTACGCATTTTTGCTGTCATGTTTCAGATCTATAAAATAGGTCGTTAGTGCCCCCACTCCACACAACAGGCAGACTTGGGGGAGTCACTCAGCAAAGGGTGGGCAGGAGTCAAGATTCAAGTGAAGCAGTTTGACTCAGTGTTTAAGCCCCTGACACCTTTATATTAGCCTACGTGTCCATAACGTACAAACAGGATAAAAGGGACCAGATTCAGACAACACAGATCCACTTGAAACACACAGAAGCAGCAGCTAATTGTGGTGAGGAAATCCAAAGTCTGGAATTGGGCAGGAGTGTGGGGCAAGTAGTTAAAATGTAAAGATGTTATGGATGAGCTCTGATTGGGCAGGTCTGTGCTGTTTGCTTAGGGATACTAAACGGTAAAGCAGCCAGTAGAGGGAGCAGTGTTGGCTAAAAGGATGGCTGCTGCTGTGCTAGATACTATGTGGCCATCCCCTGTAGCTGTGTTAATCTGGGGATTTTACACACACACACACACACACACACACACACACACACACACACACACACACACACACACACACACACACACACACACGGTGGATATGTTTGCATGTGAAGGCCAGAAGTTAACCTCAGGTGTCGCTCCTCCGGTGCCACCCACCTGGGTTTTTGCTTGTCGGAGATAAATTCTCACCAGCCTGGAGCTTGCTACGTAAGCTCTGCTGGTCGGCTAACAAGCCCCGAGGATCTGCCTGTCTCTGCCTCTCAAGTGCTGGCTTATAACTTGCCACCATGCTTGGCTTTGTTGCCTGGGTTCTGGGGATCAAACACGGGTCCTCATGCTTGCACGGCAAACACTTTACCCACCGAGCCGCGTCCCAGCACTGGGGATTTCTTGTGCTGTCCGATGCTTCTGTCTGCAAGTTGGTCATGCCCCGTTTTACACCAGTGATGCGTATTAGTTTCCTACTGCTGCTGTAACACACACACACACTTCAAGTGGCCTAGAGCAATGCACACGTATTACCTTACCATCCCACAGGGCTGAGGGTGATACTTTGGAGAGATTCTAGAGGAGGATCTATTTGCTTTTTCCAGCTTCTAGAAGTCACCCACATTCCAGGGCTGATGGACTCTTTCTGTCTTCAAAGGCAGCGGTGTAACATCTTCCATTCTCTTCGTCTCCGCCTCACTGACCTTCACAGGGAGCCACTTGACAAACCATGCCAAGGTCCCTAATCTACAGTCTTGGGTTCGAAGAGTTAGGGTGTAGACATTCTGGGTGGGAGGCATTATACCTACTACAGAATATAGGGCCTCATTTCATGGCTGTAAGGATGGCCTCCTTCCACAGCCACAACCTCCCTTACTCCCACTGCCTCATGGACAAGGTCTGTTGCTTTATCTAGGTCTCAGGGCTCCCTGCTTCGACCCTCCCCACCCTCAGCCTGGTTTAGTTCCCTCCTCACACCTTCAGTGGGGCCTCCAAGTGCTCATCTCTACAAGAGGCACTTTCCCCCCACACCCCTCCTCTCACACACTAGCCCAGCCTCCCAATGGATCTCTAAAGGAGAAACACAAAGAGTTATTGCCTTTTAATTACACGTGCTATTGTAGCATCTATAAGGAAGAACATTTTAAGCTTAATTGAGACCAAATGTGAAGTTAAATTAAATGAATAACTAATTAACGTAATGTTCCTGCATTAGCCCCATGTGAGTGCAGAGGCCTGAAAGAAGACAGGTACTGGGCCTCTGGTGAACAGACTGTGCCCAGAGCTGGGGAAGTAAAGGGGGGTGCAGACAACCTGGCCTGGTGAGTACAAAAGGGTACATTTGCAATTTCCCCCAACCTTCTTCATACACCTGCAGCCTAAGCCCTCACTTCTGAAGCCCTGCTCTGGGCTCCCACAAATCTTTTGAAGCTTTGTAATGTCTCTCTTGCCTGCCTGGAGTGCATGTTTGTTCACGCTCTGGTCCTTATGCCTCACACAGGAAGGCTTGACGAGATTCCTATTAGCTCCTCCTGTCTTCCCTGCCTCCCTGCCTTGTCATACAAAGCCTGTGAACTCTGCCCTCAGAAGCTGTCCCATCTGAAGCCACCAGGGACACCCCTACCGGCCCTGTCCCATCAGGTCTGGACTTGATGGACAGTGTAGCCCTCAACTTAGGTCACTACTTATCCCCATGCCCTCTTTGACTTGTATTCTGTCTAGTCTCATATTATGTTTCATCTGCTAAGGAGACATGGGCAGCGAGTGTGATCTGCACTTATCTCCCTCACATCAACGCCATGGTACAAGGAACGGTATTCTTGTTCTAGATGAGGAAACAGGAAGAACATAATAATGAGGCTGGGAGGGAGAAGACTTCCAAGAATCACTCCTTTAACACTGACCTTCAAGGGATGGTGGGGAGGAGTCTGCAAGTCAGGAAAGCGTGCAGGCTTCCTTCTCTAAAACAGAATGGCAACACCTGCCCACCCTGGACTCTATCACGGGATGGTATCACCATCTAGTGGTCTTCAGAAGTAACACAGCTTCGCCTTAAGTTTGCCCCTTCCATATAACACTAGTTAAAAATCCTTTCTGGTCTAGAAAGTTTATGAACACTGAGCAAAATACCATGTGTCAGACCCTGTCTCCTACCAAGTCCTGAATATAAGAGGCTCCTGACTGACTGCTTCCTGCAGAATCAAAGTGAGGATCAGGCATACGAGCTTTATATTTTACTGCTGAGGCCAATGTGTCTAGCGAACGCACTGACCAACACAGCATCCTAGCACATGCAATGATTGTATCTTATATGGGGGTCTAGGCTCCTGCTGTATTGCATGTGTTATCAATGTCATGAGTATGTCCTCTGGGAATGCAGCTGTCACAGCTCCAGAACACTTTGGTCTTTGGTCCAGTGACACTTCTTCACTGCCCTCATGAGCCCCACAGCTGCTGCTAGGCCAGGCCCCACCAAGGATAAGCACAGGCCACTGTTGGCAAAACAAATCTGTATTGGTGCCGATGGGCAGCTTAAAAGTCAGGCGGAAATGCCAGGAGTCAGCCTGGCATGTCATGATCTAGGACTCAGAGTGGAAGGAGCATGTGCATCAGAACACCAGGTAAGAGGAGGGCTGCAAGACGGCTCCAAGCAACTGCCGTGGAGCCGTTACTTGGATGAATCAAGTGGTACACTCGCTTCTTGCTTAACTTGACATCTATGCTCAGTGTTAAGTCATTTCGGATCCATTTCCTGTTCATTCCTACAGGAGGGCTGCCATGCAGGGAGCACCCAGGGCTTAACACACCAGCATTTTCAGTTGTGCCCGACACCCCTAGTCTTCACAGCACCGACCTCAGTGTCTTCGTCCCCTGAGGCAGCTTCAGGGTGAGGCGAGGGGGTGCTGGACTCTGAGGATGGGGATGCTCAGGAGCCAAGAGTGAGTCCCCTCCACCCAGCACTCATGGCAGCTCCCTTGCTCCACTTTAGCCTCGGCTCTGCAAGAGCAGTGCTAATGCTCCAAAGTGGCTGAGTTCTAACAGGATCAATGGAGGGCAGGTACGAGGGTCCTACTTGGGGAAATCCATAAAGACCAGTTCGTGAGCAAAGGGACAGAGAGAGGCCCAGCACCTTTGAAGCAAGGTGAGATGCCCCCATAGGTAGGTACAGGCCAATTACAGAGATTATTTATAATTTAACGTGGGAAGGAGATAGGCATCTTTTCCAGGCTCTGGTCCTTGCTTGGAATCCAAATAAGCAAGAGTCTGAACATGTCTTCCCTTCTGGTTTCAGCCCCATCCCTTCTGATTGTGGCTCCCGGAGCTCCAGGCCTTGAAATCTTCCATTTTCCCAGGCCTGGTGCTAGGCAGTCCCTTCCCATAGTCTTCTGTGCCCTTAGTGGCAGGGTGGGTTTGGGCTGAACTGGTTGGATCAGGAGGCTTTGCCTCACCTTGTGATGGAAGTTTCCAGTCTCTTGCTCATGGGGGAGCACTTTGGGTACCCAGCAGAGACCCTCGGTGCTGCTCTTCCAATTGAGGCCTCATATTTGTTTATATCTGCATGAACAGGAGAGAAGAGATGAAAGAGAAAGTAAGCCACAACTTAATAAGCTTCTGCCTTTCATGTATGCGGTCCGTAATTAGGGTTCCCTTTTACTTCTTGGGCAGGCACTAACAAGCCAGAACAATATGGAAAACAAAGTGTTTCTGCCACATGTGGCCACTTTACAAAGCATCAAACCACGTAAGCCACCTTCTCAGAGAACCTCAGCCCAACCCTACCAGGTGTTTGAGGGAAACATCCCCATTATGTTCAATAATGCAGAGACTTTGAGGAGTTTGCCAAGGTCTTAGAGGTCAGTGTGCAGAGAAACCAAGAATGTCCAGGGACTTGAGGTTCTCAGCCTAGAGCACTCCCTGTTCCAGGAAATCACTGTCCATTTCTTAATGGGCCTTCCAGAAAACCAGCCTAGGAGAGCTGCAGCGCCCACAAAGGCCAGCTATCCCCACAAACCTGGGTTCAGTCTTCGGTCCTGCCAGGCCCGGCCCCTCACTTCAAATGAGAACACCTGCCTCGAGGTGGCTGAGAGATGTGCTACAGTGGACATGGCTGGCCTCCACTCCAGCTCACTACACACTTTTCCCCTCCCTTTCTGCTTTTCTTCCTCTTCCAGGCTCCCCTCAAGCCTAGTCCAGAGAATGTGGGTGAAAGGAGATCAGTCACACTGTCCAGCCCCGTTCCCCTCCTCCAGGGCAGGACACAGGACAGACCCTGTGAACGGCTCCACTTCCAGTACTGCTTCCTGCTTTCAACTTTGCTCCTTATATGAGGCCTTCTT
Organism: Peromyscus californicus insignis; assembly: GCF_007827085.1. NCBI lineage: Eukaryota > Metazoa > Chordata > Mammalia > Rodentia > Cricetidae > Peromyscus > Peromyscus californicus. Next base: position 32,010,727 of record NW_026294402.1, read on the forward strand.
AAAGTGGAAGTACTTCCCCAGATACTGTATAGGTTCTCAGACCCCCAGAGGGGGGTTCTTCACTTTACCATCCAGCCCAGGTCCAGGCTTGGCCAGCTCCTTCTTAGTAAAATACTTCTGCTAGAAGGACCACCAGAAAGGCCCCAGGGACAGTCGCCCAATCACCAGCACCTCAGCCTCTGGCCAGTGCCGACTCAGTCACTGACCTATGCGCCTTCCATACCCACCACCACTGGACACCAGGCAGAAACCACACCGGACTAGCCACTTTGATTGCAATTTGTTCCAGAGGCTTTGATTTCATAGTTGCCTTTTTCCACACACCCCAGGCAGAGGGGGCAGGTGGCTTTGATTTCTGATGTTTAGGAGGCACCTGCAGCTCAGCCTTGGTTCAGAGAAGAAAGGATTCTGTATCTCTGCCCCCTTTGCCCTACGGGTGTGTCCAAAGCCCTCTGTAGCATCTCAGGTCCCCTGAGAAACACTTCCCAAGCACCATGTTCTGACTAGCTTGAATCTCCAGGTATGGCTCCCAAGGAAACAGAAAAAGCTGGTTGGGGTTGGGGGGAAATCACACACAGGAGAGGAGAAGATTCACATGCAGCCCACATTCTGATGGCGTATTAGTCAGACTTGAAGAAAATACTCACAAACTCACGGGACTTGAGGAAAATACTATCGCGGGTGGGTTAGGGCCAGACTAGAGCTATGGAGACACACGGGGACAAGAGGGGAAAGGTTAGCAGGTCTGGGGTGGGATGGGGGTCCAATGGTACATCAAGGACCAGGAGCTGCTTCGGTGTTCCTGAGGCCCAGGATGGACCAGCACAGACAGGGGACAGAGTAACTGAGCACTGGGTAGAGTCCCAGAAGTGATGTTAGGAGCAGGGCTTCCTCTGTTCCTGAGGCCCAGGATGGACCAGCACAGACAGAGGACAGAGTAACTGAGCACTGGGTAGAGTCCCAGAAGTGATGTTAGGAGCAGGGCTTCCTCTGTTCCTGAGGCCCAGGGTGGACCAGCACAGACAGAGGACAGAGTAACTGAGCATTGGGTAGAGTCCCAGAAGAGATGTTAGGAGCAGGGCTTCCTCTGCTAGGGAACTCACCCGCTGCTTCTGCTCCGGGACATCTTCCAGGCCAGGATCTCTTTGTACACCAACCTGCAGAGGAGCTGTGGGGAGTTCAAGGCAGAGAGGGAAGGGAAGACACTGTGATCTTCCAGGCTCAGCTGATCCATGGGCCAGATGGCTGAGAAAAACAGCATTCCCCACAGGAAGACATTCTGAGCAAAAGGCAGCTACCCTTGACTCACCATCCCAGAAGCCCTAATGTTTCATGCCAGAGTTCCAGTCTGGAGACATTCCCCAATAGCCATCCATGTACCCCAAGAACTCTTACCAAGCAAGCCAGGACATCGGCAGAGATGAGCATGTAGAAGACGTTATTCCAGCCTGTGGGGGAAATCAGCCCGGCCAGCAGGGGCCCCAGAGCCGCACCTGTACACAACAGTTTCATGAAAGCAGGATACATACCTTCCCTGACCACCTTGGGCAGTGCACCTAGGGGTCCACCCAAGACAAGGCTGGGGTTCAGCTGCCAGGAGCCCAAACCAGTAACAAACCTATGGAACCAGTGCCGTCGATGATGGCCGTGACAGTGGAAAGGGCCTTGGCGTTACCCTTCAGGCTCTCATGTGTGCCCTGGGGAGAGAGAGTAGGGTGGGACAGCCCAAGCTGAGCAAAACCACTGCGTAAAAGTAGCGTTGGGAGAAAGCTAACTTGAGGAGGGTGGTGATGGGGTCCTGGGGTTGAGAGGAAAGAGCCCATGGAGGTTCTACAGGACAACAGAGCCCCTGACCAAGTCCTCAGACTGGCCTGATACCCAGGAGTGGCCCACTCACCAGGTCAGCAGAGACCGCCGTAGTGATCAGTGCATATGGGCCATTGACCAGGACCCCACAGATAATTAACATCACTGGGAAGACAGCAGAGATGGTATTCTTAGAGATGAGGGGCTGGGTGCAGCCCCACGGCCAGAGCAAGCAACACTCCCTGGCCTTGACCTCACACCCACTTCATGGAGCTCCCCAGGCAGAGCCTCTCTAGTGATTCACACCACCTCCTCACCTATGGAGCTGGCTATTCCATTCTGGCCAACGTAGTTGTACAGGAACATCTGAAAGAGGAAGGAGACAGTCGAAGCTGGTTTCCTCTTGCTGGGCTAGACCAGAGTCTGGAATAGCCACCTGCTCTGGAATGCCACGTATCACTTCCCTCCTTGTACATCCAGACTTCTCAAGTCTTTGTCCCAGAAATGGATGGTCAAACCATGTAATCTCTAATTTCTCTTTTTTGTTGTTGTTGGGTTTTTTTGTTGTTGTTGTTTTGAGATGAGTGTCATGCAACATAGGCTGTCCTGAAACTCACTCTGTCACAGGCTGTCCTGAAACTCACTCTGTCACAGGCTGTCCTGAAACTCACTCTGTAGCTGAGGAAGGCCTTGAACTCCTGATTCTCCCTGCCTCTACCTCCCAAACATTGGGATTACAGGCATGTACCATCAGGTATGGCTCTATAATTTCCCTTTCCCCAAAAAAGTCTTCTCTTGTGTCTATCCTCAACCTCTTTATTATTCCTTGGTCAAAACATGGAGCAGCTGGTGTCCCTTTTTTCACAGGGCCTGGTCCTCTGCTGACTCTCACTTCTCTTTCTCCACATGTGCCCAGGAATACATGTGCACATATGTACAGAGAGACAGCTATGTATGCACATGTAGAGATGGACGCACAGGTATGAGGTGCAGACCCCTGATCACAGCATATGCACTCTGAGATTATAACATACCATGGGAGCAGCCAGAATCAGCATGATGCAGCAAGTGGTGGCCCTGCCGTTGGTGTAGTCACTGATGAGCCCTGCCATGATGCCACCTGGAACACACGTTCACTCACACGCTGTTCCTGACACAACCATCCTGTTCCTCATCTGCTGCCCAGTTCTGTTCCATCGGCCTGCCCAGTGCTGGCCTGACCTTAGGAAAGACCATCTCTCTCTCTGCAACCTTCCCCTGCACCCATCACTCCAGGAAACCGAAGCACAAAGATCATCTTTCTTAGGCCCATCCAGCCTCGCAGGAGCACAAGTGAGAACATGCCAAGAGCCTTTCTTCTCTGGGGCCACTGCCCAGATCATGGCCTGCTGTCCCTTCTTTCTACACCTCTGCAAAGAAGCAAGCAGGAAAGACAGCCTGCCAGGACAAAAGGACAGGGGCTCACCTATGATGCCACCAACATCGAAGAGTGTGGATAGGTCCCCAGCCTCCTTGGCACTGAAGTGAGCTATGGAAAACACAAAAAAAAAAACATGATCAGACACATAGGGAGGCTGGGGCAAATGTCCTGAATGCCACAGCTGGAAGGGTCCCTGTGGGACATTGGTCCAGACCAAGGAAGAAGCTGAGGGCCTATGGTCAAGTGATTGGCCAGGGCCACAGGGTGAGTTTGCAGTAGCTTGGGATATACTCCTTCAGGCTCCAACTCCTAAAATTCCCTCTTTCCCTGAAGGATGGCCTAGACCTTTCAGAGCAAGGTCTCTCCTACAATCCTGGTGTGCCTCTAGCTCTTTCTCCTGGAGTGTAAAGTTCTGACTGAGCTTCGGCCCAACCACCCATTTCTGATCTAGAAGCAACCTCTACAAGGGCTCTTCCTAGGCAGACCACCTTAGGTCTGTGCTAATGCCCACAGCCACAGGAGACCTGCAGGAAGACGGGGACCCTGGGCTTAGAAAAGGGGAAGACCCAGAAGCTTGACTTGTAACTCCACCCTCAAGGCTGATTCATACCCTGAAGTCAGCATCAAAGCCACAAAACAAAAGGTCACAACGCCTACAAAAGTGCCCTAGTACTCCACCAGTATCAGAGAGAGGGGCCCCTCATTTAGAGCTATGGGGCAAGCTACAGTTTGAGATCTGGTGACTAATCCCCATAGTTTCCTGGTCTCCCATTCAGAGTTAATGTGTGGGGGGCAGGAGAACCATTGTTCCTTTCCAGAGTTGAGAAAGAGTGAAACAGCCCTGGGTGAAAGGTCCTGAATAAGGGATGGGGCTCTCAGAATCCTGGAGGTCAGGAAAGCAGAACATGGTGCTTTTTTGGTGTGTTACCCATCAATGGCAAAGCAGAGACTCTGAGCAGGTAGAACTCAAACAGTGAGTTCTTTCATCTTTACATCCTTGGGTAGGGGCAGTAGAGAGCAGCCATTGCATGAGGCAGCTTTCCCAGAAGACCCCAGTACAAAGACACCACTCTCATGATGGTCCTTGGAAGAAGAGCCTCGGAGTCTGGAGTAAGAAAGCTCACACAGCCTGTTCCTTGAGTTGGAGGTGTTCAAGGCAGACTTCTGCCCACCTTTGGACCAAGCAGCCCACACACAGGTTGGATTGCAGGACACAGCTTTATGCTCCTAAGGTCCAACTCAGCTCCAAGGGGACAAATGGCTGGAGACAGTGCATGGGGCTCAGCATCCTACTTAATGAAGTAACCAAGCAAATCTCCCAACCTGCCGGGCGGTGGCTCACGCCTTTATTACCAGCACCCGGGAGGCAGAGCCAGGTAGATCTCTGTGAGTTCGAGGCCAGCCTGGTCTGCAGGGCGAGATTCAGGACAGGCACCAAAACTATACAGAGAAACCCTGTCTCGAACCCCCTGCCCCCCCCCAAAAAAAAATCCCAACCTAAGAGAGGCTCAGCCTTTCTTAGTTTGTGTACCAGAATCAAACCCAGGTCTGGTGTCCTCCCTGCAGCAGCAGAGACCCTTTTTCTCGGCTCTTCTTCCCCTTGGACTGACTCACCCACATTGGAGATATACAAGGGCAGCCAGTAGAGGAAGGTGTAGCTGACCAGCTTGGCAAAGAGCAGACATAACGAGAACTCGATCACACCCTGGGCAGCACAAGAGAGGGCACAATGGAAAGGTGCTCAAGAGACCCCTGATCCAGTGGGGGTCCCACAGATAGGACAGTACTCCCCCATGACTATGATCACGTCCATACAAAGCGACCTCAAATAGACAGCCCACCCTAATGGCAGCAATGTGCCTAATGCTTCATGTCATGTCAAGACAGTCTTCCCGAGCAGCCACCCTACAATCTGGACAGAAATTCTTGAAACCACTTGCCACCCACATCCCATCCCCTAATGTCTGATGGAGAACTCGAGAGAGAGTCTCTTCCCTTCGTTCCACAAACATCTCACCGGAATTTTGAGTGCCCCCAGAAAACTGATGGCTTCAGGCTCAGAGCCCTGCTCCTTGGAGGAGCTGACTGCAATGTCCACATTGGACTCCCTGTGGGAATAGGGACCATTCACAGGATCCTCGGGGTTGTCTCGTTCCTTCTCCAGGTCACCCTGAGCAAAAGAGAAGATCCCTCTTTGTGGGCAGGGCCACTTACCAACCTTCTCTCATGGGAAGGGTGGCCCAGGTAAGAGGTAGGGGGCACCCATCCTGGAGGTGGTGGTGTATGCTTCTCTCTTTGGGCTGGCAGGCCCATCTGGTTGTGGGGCAGTTAACCCAAGAGCCCAACACGGTCTGTGAAGTCACTAGGTGGTCCCCTCCTTCAACAACTTGCCCTCCCATGGCCAATTCATGCGAGGCAGTCAGGGCTAGGGCTGGGATGGTATACTCACATGGTGCTGAGGAGGGGTGCAATCCACATCTTCTGGATCTGGGGGAAAACAAAGACCTTTCTGAGAAGCTTGCCAGTAGGTCAGCCCCTCACTTTACAGTGGGCCTCAGGGTCCAAGCTAGTGCAGAGTTAGCCCTGCACACCCCGTGTGGCCCCCAGCGTTAAGGGAGCAGGCTTTCTAGAGCAGCTGCCTCTCCTTGGAACGATGTCATGACTGCCCTTGGATGAGTAGCGATTCTCCTGGCCTTGCCAACTCAGGGCTGTCAGAGAATGGGGAGAAAACAGTATCCGTCGGAATGTAAGAGGCACAGCCCTTTAGCAGAGCACCCACTATAGACACAATATTTAAACTACATCGTCCCTCTTACGCCTTCAGAAATCCTTGGGAACAAGTACTACTGTCACTTTATAGATGAAAAGAAACAGTTTCAGGGTCACAGAGCTAGTCGTTCAATATCCTGAACAGCAATGCTCACGGAATATTTTCCAGCCTCTTCCTCCCATAAGCATCCCTTAGAGCACGCGGGTGGGAAGGGGCCACTCACATTCAATAAGAAAGAGGAAAGTGATGACGCCCATGATAGCGGTGACAATGCCAGGCACGATAAATGACAGGCCCCACTGCTGGTTCACCCAGACTCCAGCAATCAGGGAGCCCAGAATGTTGCCCACAGAAGTGTGGGAATTCCAGATGCCCATGATGAATCCCCGCCTGGAGAAAAGGGAAGGAAAAGGGATACAATAGAAAAAATCCCCCACCCAGCCAAGCTCAAGAGGCTGGCTACCTCTAGCCTCCAGCTGTACACACAACTGAGATTTTTCAGAGACCCCAAAGACAGTGCAGAAAAAGCTTTGGGCTGCTGTTAAGCAGCAGGTCACAGCACTGCTTGGAGGTCCCTTGCTTTAGCCAGCCCCCTGGGCAAGCACAGATGGGAACCCTGACCATGGGGAAACCATGGACCTTCCATTCTTCTCTTCTGACCCCCATCAATACCACTCTAAAACAGTAGTCTCCAACTGGGCATGATTCTGCCCCGGAGGGGACATCTGGAAACATCTGGAGATTTTCAGTGGCCATGACTTGAGTTTTGTTACTGGCATCTAGTGGGGAGATGCCATGCACACTGTAAAAACGGTGTGTGGGGCAGCCCCCGGAACAGAGCTGAACAGTCAGACCAACAGTGCTGAAGTGAGAAACTGAGGCAACCTCATACAAAAGCCAGTCCAAGAAAACAGCGTTGTGGAGCCCTTTGACCTTCAATCAAAAATTATAATACACCTGGTATGGGAAGCCTGTCTGCTCTATGGGTTAAACCCTAAAGACGAGAAAAACGGCACTCCCCATTAGCCCCAGAGATGTTCCTTCTCAGTGGGTGAGACCCAGCAAGAAGACACATTTTCTAACCCGATCTCCTGAAAGTACTCTGGGCACCACCCCCTCCCCTCGCTGGGTCCTTCCCACCTCCTCATCACACTCACTTTCCCTTTCCAAACCAGTTGCCAACGCAGGTCACCACAGATGGCCAGCCCGTAGTCTGAACAAGTCCGTTGCAGATCTGTAGGAGAAGGGTGGGAAGGTGAGTGAGTTCACCCACCCTGGGTAGAGGAGGTTCAGTGTCACAGCTGAGGAGCCCCTCCACACCCTACATTTCCCCCCTTTGCACATCCACACACAGTGTCATGAACTGGCTTCTAGCTCAAGATCATGTGAGCTGAGCCCGGCCTTCTCGTGCATCTGAAGCAGCTTCTGTGCAGTATCCAAGGCAGGCTTACTGAGCCAGTCATGCATGACTTTGGGGGAACAGGGCCCTGAGTGGGGTGACAGAAGGAGTCTGGGACTGGAGCAAGGAGACCGAGTTCCTGTCTGCTCTGACCTGGGGGTGGCCAGGGACCTCAAGGGACCTCTCTTTGAGGGGAACAAGTGCAGGACAGACTCATACCTGGATAAGCACAAAGTACCAGAGCATGTGGATATTCCAGAAGTACCCCAGGCCAAAGAGGGAGGTGAACAGGCCACTGAGCACCATTCCAGCTGAAAGGTAGTAACGGAGGGGCAGCCGCTCCCCAAAGATTCCACTGGAGAAAAGGACAGGAGTGAACTCCAGGTTAATGCCATGTCCACTCTACCACCTCCCTCTCCCATTGCATGTTGCTGAAGCCACTGTGGCCACGGTTACCAGTGATGACCTGTGTCCTTCTGCATTCCAAGACTGACTCCAGCCCTCACTTCCAAGGCTCCTCTGCTTTATCTGACACTGTTCTGACATTCTGCTGCCTATGTCGATCCCTGCTGGCTGGCCATTCTACATTTTTCCTTTCAGCACATCCCTGTGTGTCCCTTTATGCTCCAGGGTCATATCCAGACTGCCTTTTGGGTACCATTACTTGGCTGTCCCTAAAGCAAGGGACACTCAACACTGTAAATTCTAAATTCTCCCTCCTCCTTTCATCACAGAAGCCTCTGTCCCCAAGTTCAGCAGCTTAGGCAGCTGTCACGCTGGCTTATAACCTTGCTATAACCTGTCTTGTCCACTTCAAGCCTACCTCAGCTTCTCCCTCACACCGAGCTAAACTCCTCCCATGGTTCTCCCTTCCACAGCCTGGAGCAGGCCCTCTGCAAATGACCTTATCCTTCAGGCCTGTCTCCTGCTGTCGCTTCCCTCAAAGCTCCCCTTCTGGTAACCCTGTGAAGGTTCACCGGCACTCCAAGCGGTTCCCTACTTGCCTGTGTTCACTGGCGCCCCCCACCTGGGTGTCCTTCCCCACTGCCATGCCCATGGTTCGTCACATTTCAGGGCTCATCTGGAATGCCTTCCTTAACTCCTTGTCTTCAATCCCAGCTTGCACTGCATGATCACCCAACATGTCAATAATTTTCAGTGAGCTGCTGAGATAAGGAAGGGTCTTTCTCCTAGGCTGTGAGCTCCTCAAAGGTCACACCCTGCCTTGTCCACCTGTGACTCCTGGCAGCAAGCTCGGTGCTGGCCAGGTGAGACCCACACTGGTTGTATAATTTAGACAGCACTGTGTAGGCTCTCCTTTGGAATCTACATGTCCAGGGCTTAGAGGACCCTGGTCTATACCCACCAATGCTTCCTGTCCACCAGGCAGAGGAACAGGCTGGTGACCACAGTGAAGAAAGGAGGCTGGCCATGGGCTAACGACCTGGGTGGGGCCTCGGCCTCACACCCACACCTAGGTACTATCAGCTTTCTTGCCTTAGCCTGCAGCCCCAGGTCAATCAGGAGAAGCAGCAGTTATGAAGCATCTACCCCACCCCCACCCCCAATGGGCATAGGCTCTGCCTTTCTCTTACCTAATAAACATGCCAATGGCATAAGCCACTAGGAAGGCATTGTCCACAGCTCCCAGTAACTCCTTGTAGTCATCTTTGTCTGAAAGCAGATGGGAAAGACAAAAGAAAGTTGGCTGGGTGGCTATCCCCACAGAGAGGGCAAGTCGAGAAGAGTGATGCACCCTGTTCTTACCAAATGGACTCCAGCTGCACCAGGTGGTATCATTGGGATCGTGGGTGTCATTGCCGGGCCTGACCAGCTCTGAGCAGTTCTGGTGCAGGCGGCTCTGGAAGGCAAAGGAACACATGGGTCAAGGGTCATATCATCCCCTGGAGCCCACTCGGCCCAGAGAGAAGCAAGCAACCTGCTACTCAATCACAAGCACCACTGCTTCCCACCACAATCCATGCTCCCTCCTGCCAGCACTCCCTCCAACAGGGGTAGGTGGCCATAAGACGTTCAGGAATGGAATCCACAGAGCCTGAAGCCTCTGCCTTCCTAGCTCACCCGAACCGAACAACAGTGCTGTCTGGAAGGTAAACTTAAAGGGCACATGTAGGAAAACATTGCAGGAGGGCTGCAGGAAAGAGCCACCAACGATGGGTATCTGCCAGGTGGAAGGAGCAGTTCCGGTGACCAGGGTAAAGGAATTTGGAAGGCGATTAACCAACATGTCCTGCAGTCTCCCTTTCCAACCAGCCTCACCTTTACAATGCTGATGGGCTTTCTGGACATGTGATAACAGGCATAAACGAGGAAGGTGAGCAGCAGGATGAAGCCACGGAACCTGGAGGAGAGAGGAGCAGCCAAGTCTCCTGAGGCCCAGCCACAGTATCCTCCAGACCTCAGCACCAACGCTTTCCCTTCAGGCTCTCTTCTAGACTCAAGTTCCCAGGGCACAGGTCAAGAGTGTCTAGGAGCTAAGGACCTCTGTTGGAAGCACCTCCCCTGTTCCTGCCACCTTCTTTCCAACCCTTAGCCCTTCGGGGGTCTTACTGAGGCAAGGCTGTCTCTGTGTCTGGATATGTGGAACAGCTATGGCCACAGAGAGTTGGAATCATTTTCTAAATGTCAGAAATGATGGGCATGGGATGGAATTAAAGGGGAGGGTCTGTCTGTAGAGTGAGGTCCAGATTCCCCTTGTGCTTAGAGGACAGCAGACTTGGTCTGGACTATAGGAAGAGATGACTGAGCTGGGACAGCTGATGGCAAAACCTGAGTCCTCTCCCTCATGGTCCCTGGCTCGTCAGTTCCCCTGCACAGAAAGATTATTTCCTCTGTGGCTCACATGTCCCATGTGCCCTCCTCTGCCCTACTTCTTAATAGATGTGCTGGCCAGATGGAAAGAACCGTCTAATCCGAAGTCTCCCCAAGTTTCCACAGTACCATACCCACTTCACCTCACCCAAGGGTCTAGGGAGGATCCTGCAGTGCCCTCCTGAGTCACCGTTTCCCCAGCAAGGCATCGGCTGAGCTGAATCAGCAACCAGGAACCAGGAGGTATATGGAAAATAGATCTCAGAATGGGGCTGAGTGTACAGCTCAGCAGTAGGACACATGATTAGTATGCTTGAGGCCCTGAGTTTCAACCCACCAACAAACCAACCAACCTGGAAGAAAATGTCAGACATTGGAAGAGGACTCAGTGCCTCGGCTCATTAAAGAGAAGGGTCGGGGAAAGAGTGAGCAGGCCCTGGATCCCTCATCTCTCTTGGCTCCAGGAACCTAAGGCAGATACCGGATGCTCACCCTGCCCTATCTGGTAATCTATCTACCTCCAAACTCTAAACTCACTTCCCCCAAGCATGTAATTAAGCAACACAGGCCACCTCTTGTGAAACAAAAGGTGTTTCTGCAAAGCCTTAATTGAGTTGAGCTACCAAATCCTGTCTCACTTTGCCCTGAATTTTAGTTTCCTACCTGGACATCAGTTTCTATTCTCTCCATGGCCCTGTATTTTTTCTTCTAAACCTTGGATGGTGGTGCACACCTGTTGTCCCAGCACTCAGGAGGCTGAGGCAGGAGGATTGGGAATCTGAGGCCAGCCTGGGCTACATAATGATACCCAATCTCAAAGCATCTCCTTGGTTACTTGTTCCCAAGGCACCTATGTCAATTGCACAGGTCTTCTAGGGACTTCAAGGGAGCCAAGGCTACCCCAAGGTGCCTGCCTGTCCCAGTGATTGACATCATAAAGCTTGACACCAAAGTCTTCCAGGTCTACCAATTGCCATATGGCTGATTCCTAGTTCAGGATTTCTAGAATTCTGTTAGGGAGAGAGGACCCAGCTAGCCCAGGCAAAGAGCAATGGATGGGCAGGCACTGCAACCCTATAGTTAACTGGGCTGTTGCCTAATCCAGGGAAAAGCAGACGGTTTTGAGGGATACCTTCCACTCACTCACCAGGTAAGCCTTCTGCCTCTGGCTTCTTCAATTGTACATGGATGATAGCATCAGCCCTACCTAGGTCACTCTCGTCCTGGTCCCCGGGTACCTGTGGTACCACCTTTAAGTGCCACACAGCTCAGCTTCTGTGACCACTATCTTGGCTGACCATGTAGAGGGGCCAGGGTCCTTGCCAGGATGTGTGGCCACAGTCACAACCCATCAGATCCTATCTGGTTCTGAAAGCTCTTTAGGAGCTCAGGTCCCACTGTGTCCCCTGAGAGCCCAGCAGTGCTGAGTGATCAATAACAGACCCTAGTATCACCTCGGAAGTCAGGCTGCACCTCAGCAGACACTCCAGATGCCTCCAGGAATGGACAGAACCAGCTGTCCAGACCCTTCCCCTTAACTCCCAAACTTCCACACTGCTCTACTCCCACACACCAGGAGCTTCCAGAGAGGAAAGTCCAGCCCATCTTTCCCTGGCTTTCTCCCATCTGAGTTCCCAGATGTTCATCCTTATCTGCTTCATGCCCCTTTCATCCAGAGTTCCATCCCTCCCAACCATGGGTAGGAAAAGCCATTGTAGAGAACAGGCATATTCGTGTCCAAATCTAACATCCTGATATTCTTGGAAAAAACAAGACTGCTTTTGCATCCACGCATGTGCCTACCATGTCACAGGCACCACACTAGGGATGTCACAATCGCAAGAGAAATGGGAAGAAAGATCTGATTTCTGGAGCTCACAGATCAGTGGGGGGAAACAAATATGAAGAATTGGGGTGACTGTGTCATAAAAGCAGGAAGCCCCGTGCGACAAGGAAGCACAGGGGGGGACACCAAACCCAGTGAGATGTAAGCAGTGTCCGAAACGGGAGATGTCATTTCAAAATCAAGCAGGAGATGGCTAAGTCAACCAGGGCTGGGGGTGGGGTATGTGCCAGGCGACAAGCATGAGCGAAGGCAGAGAGGCGTGAAATAACAGTGCCAGTTTGGGAAAACTGTTTGGCCTAGGATATCTGGAAGGGGAGACTGAGCCAAGCACAGGAGGAAAAGTGGCTGGATGAGGTAGGGCCCTGTGTGCCAAGAAGTAGAGTTTGGACTATCTCCTGAGGAGGACTAGAAGCCGTCAGAAGGGCTGTGCTTTCCCAGGTGAGGGTGCTGTGGATATGAGCCAGGTGAAACCAGGGAGAAGCCCCATGTGGGCTTCCTCACCACAAGGTAGTGCCAGTCCCTGTGCCTTTCCATTCTGTCAGCCACTTCGGGGTGCATGGCAGCCTCACAGGATGCCCTAGGTTTCAAGTTCATGTCTATAGGGGCAAAGAGTAAGGACTTAGAATTAGGCAAAGCATGGTTTTCTTCCCCAAATCTGTTTACTCCTCTGAGAAGTACTTTTTCCAGCTTGTTTACGGAACTCCTGACAGACGTTACAGATCTTACAGCATTCCTAAAACCCAGGACACTTACAAAGGGCTGGTTCTGTTTCAGATTAGCACATGAAGAAGATCCGGAAGGACTAGAGGCAGTTCTTGCTGCTAATACAAGGGGGAGTTTGGGCCTTTATTCGCCTGGCAGAACTATGGAGGCCATCAGCCCCTCCTCCTTACCTCTCCAGGATGCTTAAGTCTCCTAGGACACAAAGTCCTGGGGTTGTTTAGGATGGGTGGGAGGGAATCTGCAACCATACAGGAAAGTAATTCTGGGTAGCTGAGGTCTTCCTGGGGCAGACAGGAGGATTAGCCAGTCCATACTGGCATTCTGACCTGTGATTTTTTTTTTTTTTCTTTCAGACCTGCAGGGGCCTGCCCAACCTAGATTCCAACCTCCAACAAAAAACCTGACCCCTAAGTCAGCAGGAAGGACAGGACCTTTGAGAGCCAGGGTTCCTTGGCCGTGCTGCCTGGTGTTTGCCTGACACTCTGGGGCTTCCTGCCTGGCCTCTAAAGGGTGGAAGGTTAAGCTCCAAGTCACAGCTCTGGCTGGGCCCCAGCCTCCTTGGAGCCAAGCCTCCTACTAGCCAGGCTCTTTTCAGGTGTTCATGGAAAGGGCCCCAGGTGCTGTCATTCAAAGGGGCCCAGGAACATGGGGGTAGGTTAAGGGTGGGGCTAGACTGAGGCTGCAGATCTGAAGCTCATTCACAGGCCTGACAGCTGAGGACTCTGGGCGGGGCAGGACCTGTAGGTGTCACTTCTCACAAGCCCTTCCCCTCAGGACCCAGAAGCAGGGAGAAGACTTGCAGAGGCATGGGGCTAGAGATGGCCGTCCTGGTGCAGAGCTGGGCAGAGCAAGCAGTCCAGGGCCAAGGAACATGTGGGGGAAGGCCCTCAGAACACTCCACGTGGGGCTAGCTGCCCCATGACCCTCTGAAGCTTTTTAAGCAAGGGGTGGCACTTCTTAGAGTCCCACCTCCTCCACTAGATGGTGGTTACTGAATAACCAAGTCAGATAGAGGGGGACCAGCTATCTCTTAGCGATTAGCTGACAACCCAGCTCATTTTTTCCCAGCACCTAGATAATAGCTTTATCAACTTCATTAAGACTTTGCACTAAGAATGATTCTGGGCTAGGAACAGGGAGCAATCTGTCACAAAGTAGCAACAGATAATGAACAAACACCACCCTTAAGTACCCTGCTCACCACCGCCACCACCACCACCACCACCACAAGCTAACACGACCCCAAGAGCAGCCTTTGATCTCTGGAGGGGTGGAAACAGACCCCTCTCCTCAGTCACCCCTGCTCCCGGCCTCCTCCTCCTCCTCCTCCTCCTCTGTCTACAGACAGGCTTTTCTCTGACAGCCCTGACCATGACGGAGAGACGATGGGGTTTAAATTCGGTCATTCATCGCCACCCCGGCTTCAACCTGGGACAGCCTCGAAGACCAACGTCAGGATGTGGCTGCAGGTGACCTTGGCACTTCCCCCGAGGAAATGAACCTGGTGATCTGTTCTTGGGTGTGCCTGTTCTGGGGTCAGCAGTTCTGAAAAGGATAGAGGGCTGGGTACAGTAACAGCCAGACCAGGGTCAAGGCGGACTTGCCACCACCCTCACCCTCTACCAAGCCCTCCACCAACACCAGGAGATAGCCTAATGGGGAAGGGCCAGCCAAGAACAGAGACCCAAGGGCAGAGTCCTGGGTCATGCCTGCCGTGTACAAGAGTGAGCAGGGCCAGGCCAGGCTGGGAAGGCCTCTGAGGAGAAAGCTTTCTTGGGGCAGGGATCAGGCCCATGGAACCCCATACCTCTTGTCCTCCTCCTCTAGCTGGTACTGCTCTGAGAGACAGAGATGATGTAGGGCTCAGCACGCTAACAAGTGAAAGCTCCACTCTTCTGAACCTTTGTTCATGTGCAGCGGGGATGGGGGTGTGCTGATGGCCACAGAGCTGTTGTCCTGCCCAGGGAAATAGGATGATGGCCTTCCCTCCAGGACCCTCAGGAGGCCTGGCCCCAGCCTCACCCTCACTGTCTCCTGAGCATGCAGAACTCAAGGCCCAAAGCCTAAGCTAGAGGTTATGGAAGCGGTGATATCGCCTCCCCTCCCCTTGCTGACAATCAGATGTGGGGGGGAGGGTGTCTGGCTTCAGGATGCTACTGGCCAGCTCTTCTAAAGCCCACACACTTGCTCCCTTCACAACTATCCTGTTTGCCTAAGTGACTTCTTGTGCTGCAGCTTATGGTCCTGTCCATTCACTCTAAGTACTCGGGGCTTCCCTAGTTGGCTTTCTTCTCAAATATATATTCCTCTTTCCTGAAAAAAGATCATCACTTTAACCATACATTTCACCTAGAATGTTCTGAGTTGCTGTGGCTACTAGATAGTGGTTTCTTCTCTGGGAAGGATCTTGGGGCCCAGCCTTACGTCCACTGGATCCCCCTGATCCAACACTCAATCCCAGCTTGAATGGGACGGACGAGAGGCACGGGGTTCATGGGCCTGTTCGCTGACCTCAGGTGGCTTCGGTGCTTTGTGCTGGTGTTTCTTTGGGACTGCCTGACCACTGACCTCAGGGAGTACTGGGTACAGCGTGACTGAGAAAGGTCTCCACCAAACTACACAGACAACTCCAGGCCATTTGCTGCCTCCTAGACCAGTGGGCACAGCTTGGGCAGACAGCGCCGCCGCTCAATTCGGTGGGGGCTGGGAGTGTCACGCAGGTCTGTCCTTTAAGGAGGGAAAGAGGAAACTTCAGGGAGAAAAGGGGAAGCCCAGAAAGCAGCTGCTGTGAGCTGCAATAATCAAGACGTGGGGGATGGGCCTCAGGGTCACATGCTGGGTGACAGGAAGATGGGTTAGACTCCGGCATCCCTGGAATCACTCCTTTTCAGGGCAAGACAGCCCTGGCCTCCCCAGCTCTCCCTAAGCAGTTCTTTCTGCTGCCCCCCATCGAGCACCTCTTTGCAGGAACCAGGAAAATAAGATGAGAGACAGGAACCAACCGAGACTCAGATCTGGCTGCAGAAGAGGGAAAAAGGACATCAGACTTCAGCCAAAAGAAGCTGAGTCTTCATTTCTGGTTCTGCTAACTGTCACTGTTTGAGCCACTTGTTTAACCTCTCAAGTCTCAGGTTTATTTTTAAAATAAAAGAGTAAACGGCCACACAAGATTGTCACAAGGACTAAAAAATACAATGGGTGCACAAGTATCTGACACGGGCAGCATCTCTGGGTGTGTGTTTGGATATTTCTCTGCTCTCTCTTCCTCACCAACTCCACAGCACAGAACCACCTGTCAGCCCTTTCGTTGTCCAGCGTCCATGGGAAGGTTAAGGGATGGGGAAAACACAAACAGTGTGGGAGTCCTCAGCTCCTGCTCCTCCTGTGAAAGCCATCTCCCTCCACACCCATTCCTGCTCAGCCAGCTGCAGCGTCACCCTGCTCCCTCCTCCAGGTCCTGAGTTTCTCCTCCTTACAAGGCCCCAGGAGATTCACCCAGCTCTGTAAGCAGCAGCCACAGTCATCTCTCTGGAAAGATGCCTATGTTGTCCACTGCTCCCAGGCATGCCCATGCAGATATGGGCACAGAAGGCAAGGAACCAGGCAGGCCCAGGGCTAAGGACCCCCTGGGTGTTTGGTGGCTCAGAAATGCCATGGACAGGCTGTCTACTCAGTCCTGCCAGGGGTTAGAGTAACCAACACCTACTGGGTGGAAGCTCCACAGACTCTGATGACCGCCACAGACCTGGTGCCACTCGCTCACAGCCCCACTTGAGAGCCTGCTTTCTTGCATGATACTCCCACTGGCTGGAGTACCCGATGACCAGTCCACAGACAAAGACTGCCAGAGTCACTGAGCCAAACGTGATCTCCTCCCAAGGGCTGAATCCCATCTACAACAGAAATTCCAGCTGCCTAGCAAATCCCAACTATACTAGCCCAAGTGCTTTCAAAAGCTTTCTATTTACACACCTATCACAAAGATAAAGAGGCTATCAACTTGAGAGTGGGGGGCATGGGAGGGGCTGGAGGGAGGGTAGCTGGGAAAGTGATAATTATTTCAATTACATTTTCTGGTTTGGTTTTGTTTTTCGAGACAGGGTTTATCTGTGTAACAGCCCTGGCTGTCCTAGAACTCGATTTGTGGACCAGGCTGGCCTGGAACTCACAGAGATCCCGCCTGCCTCCGCTGGGATCAAAGCTGTGCACCATCATGCCCGGCAAAAAAAAAGTTTTTAAAAAAGAACTAAGTAAATGTAAAAAACAAGTCTCTCATTTAATATCAATACTCTGAGATATAAGTATTGCCATTTTCCTTGTCTAATTAAGGAAATGTAGCCTCACAGAGATTAAGTGATTTGTCTAAAGCCAAATGACAGTGTGATTTTTATTTTCCACTCACATGATCATCAGGAGTACAAGGGGAAGACCAAGGGCTAGGAGTCAGACAACCCGGATCCAACTCCAGGGCAGCCTTTGCCAGCAATACAGTGCTGGACAAGCTACATCCTTTGCTGTATCTTATTTTACCAGTGTGTCCCATGGAGGGACTAAACTAAACTAAACTTTCATTAAAAAACAAAACAAAACAAAAACACCAGACAAACCTGGTACAACGGGGTATGGGAAGCTTACAGAACGACAGTCAGCAGTGAGGCTGCTTCCGGGCTGAAGGCAAGCCTGGCACCCATCTGAAGACTCCATTTAAACCTTGCAGCAGCAATCTGATGAGTAGGGATTGCTGTTATCCTTAGTTCACAGGTGAAGAGTTCAAGACTACCTGTTATCTTCAGTCTATATCGATGCTCTCCTCAGGCCCATGTGAAAGCAACATGTGACAAGAGTTCATTTCTATTTTCTTTTCTTTTCCTTTTTTTTTTTTTTTTCCGATACAGGATTTCTTTGTGTAGTTTTGGTGCCTTTCCTGGAGCTCGCTCTACATGTAGACCAGGCTGGCCTCGAATCATTTCTATTTTCTTTCGCACTATACGGCCTTACTGTGCTGTCTCCACCTCAGCTTATATTCTGTTTAGCACAGGAAGTGTGCACAGGGTTAACATCGTCTGTAATGATCACCAGTGACAATGACAGAGCCACCATTACTGCATGCTGCTTTTTTTTTTTCTGAGACAGGGTTTCTCTGTGTAGCTTTGTGCCTTTCCTGGATCTCACTCTGTAGACCAGGCTGGCCTTGAACTCACAGAGATCCGCCTGGAGTGCTGTGATTAAAGGCATACGCCACCATTGCCTGGCTTAAGAATGTATTTATTTTTATTTTATGTGTATGAGTGTTTGCCTGCACGTATGTCTGTGCACCACATGCGTGCCTGTTTTCCATGGAGGCCAGAAGGTATCAGATCCCCTGGAAGTGGAGTGAGAGATGGTTGTGAGCTGCCATGTGGGTGCTGGGAATTGATCCTGGGTCCTCTGGAAGAATAACCAGTGCTCTTAATGGATGAGGCATCTCTCTAGCCCATCTCAGAATTTTTGTATGTGGTATTTCTCTTAAAAAAATGTGTTTGTTCATTTTTATAAGTTGACCACTTACTCTTCTGGCAGTCTCATTTGGACAACTTTATACAGTAGAGGACGGTTAGAAGACTTCTGTCTAGAGAAGCTGAGTTCCAGGGATTGCTAAACTGAGATGTGGAGGACCAGCACTAATCAATCGCACAGGAGTAAGTAAACTGCCAGTGACAGTCACTTATGCTTGAAATGTTATTATAGCACTCCATTTTCAGGATGCCTGTATAAGGAAGACCTTTTTCTTTCCTCTTAAGTGATCCATAACCCATAGCAATTTCAAAGGCATTGTATTTTTTGTAAGCCGAAAGAAACTCTGAGTCTTCTTGTTTTACAGGGCAATGTGGTTATTTGTGAAGCTTCCATAAGAATCTCTTCTTTCTTTTTTTTTTTTTTTTTTTTTTGGTTTTTCGAGACAGGGTTTCTCTGTGTAGCTTTGCGCCTTTCCTGGAACTCACTTGGTAGCCCAGGCTGGCCTCGAACTCACAGAGATCCGCCTGGCTCTGCCTCCCGAGTGCTGGGATTAAAGGCGTGCGCCACCACCGCCTGGCCTCTTCTTTCTTTTTAACAAGAACAGATTTAGAAGAGCTGGTTGTGTACCCAAGGCCTTAGTTGGATATTGTACTTGACAAGGATAGCTATTTAGTAATAACTATATCAGCCCCTTAGAAGGAACTAGGGCTCACTGTATGGCATCAATACTAAAGAGCACTCCCAAGGAAAGTGGTTTTCTGAGTTCCTTGTCTTACAGGTAAAAGAAAGTCACTCAGTTTTTTGGGTCTGAAAGTCTTAGGATATTTAGGGGACCTAATGAAAGAGGGATCTGCCCAAATCTACAGATACAGCAGGTAAAATCTGGTAAAGACAGTTTCTCAACATCTTATCTCAAGGCAATAAATAGTAAAATGACTATAAAAAAGCAACAAAGCAAGACTACCTATGAAATACTGGAGCAGTGGCTCAGCCAGCAAAGCGCTCACTGCAAAGCTGAGCACCATCCTCAGCACCCACATGAAGGGCCTGGTACAGTGGTGGTGGCCGCAGGGCCGGGAAGGCATCTGCGCTCCCAGGGCCGGGAAGGCACCTACGCAAGGCTAGAGCTACTGAAAGCTGCTCCGTGGAGCTGAGTGGTAAGTTCTGGGTCTCAGCAAGAAACCCTGTCTCAAAAATAAGGTGGGATGGCTCCTGAAGGACACCTGAGGTTGACCTCTGGCCTCCACAGGGACACACATGCACCACCCACCAAAGGAAAAAAACTATACATACCTACACACACACACACACACACACACACACACACACACACACACCTTAAACACAAATTTTGCATGACCTACTTGGTTAATTAATGCCTTTGCTGTACATAGGCAGTGAGATTAAATCTAAGGAGACCCACTTTATTGTGTGATCAAAAGTTTTTCTTAGATATTAAAAAAGTCGAAATGGAGTCTATAGAGAAAACAACGATGTATTGAAGAGAGGACACTCTCCAGGTTATCTGAATCTAGTTTGTCATATATCCTGACTTTAGTTTTTCTTGATATTGAGCTATTTTATTCTCTGAAGTGGTAGCTAACAGGTAAGTCTTGTAAAATATGTCCATCAGTGAGATAGCTTCAAGAGTCTTAATGTATAAATGAGTTTATTTGTATTATGCTTTTAAAAATTGTGGTAAATATACATAGCATAAAAAGTCATTTCAATCACCTTTAAATATAAAGTCAGGAGCAGCAAGTATATTCCCATTGTGTAGCCATGGCTGGTAGCCATGGACAGTAAACAGTAACTCCTCACTCCCCTCTCTGAATTCTCTTTCCCCCCAATTATCACATCTTCTAGCTCCTTCATTATGAGGGAGATATACTTTCTAACACATGCTCATGTTAATATCCTTACAGAGTCATTTTATATCTTTCTGAAAACACAAAACTGTTTAATAGTTCCAAAATTTAAAAGGACCAGATAAACCATCTAAAGGATATTGTATGTGATGACTAGCCTGATTGAGAGGGTTGGAAACCAAACACTTTAAAAACAGGCCAAATGGATCACACTCTAAGTTAATCTGCCCAATCTAAAGGTGACCCTTAGTTTAATTTGGTTTGGCAATGCTATGTCATCTGTTTTTCAAAAGAAGCCAGCAACTGACTATTTTGTTAAGTTTTATAGTTTATAAATGATGGCAACTAACAAAGTATTTTTAACTCCCAGGTCTCCCCCAATCCCATCCCCCACCCCACCCGCACCCCATCCATCAGAGCAAATCAAACACTTTGCTCTGATGGAGAGTGGCTGAAACCTTTCCTCCCAGCAGATGGGTGACTTTGTGGTCACGAGGACAGCTGCTGTGAAAGCCAGTTCACGATTTTAAGGGTGACCACCCAGTCTTGGGAGAGCTCTGCTCCCAGAGACCTACCCTGGCTAGGTATCCCTGAGACTGGACCGGTGCCCCCAGGCAGGCTCCCAGAACCAATGATTTCTGGCTTCTGTTACCTAATCCGATCAATAAAATAAACTAAAACGGGGCCTAAGCTCCCTGGCCACCTTTATATTGTACCACTCCCTGGCCTCGGTTTCCCACGGGCAAGTTCAGATCCCCTAAGTGCTCCAGTAAGAGTTGGAGGTGCCTGTGTTTGCAGACACGGGTGATAAACTGGAAAGGATGAAGACTCACCAGGGCCATACATTAGTCTGGGCTAATGTGGAATTAATAGATCTGTGCTATTAACCTTCCACGCCTATGCCAGCCACTGAAGGAGCCGGTGCCAGAAAGAGCTAGAATCCCTTCCCCCACCCCAGGGACAAGCAGAGACATCAGCCATCCAGTGCGAGTGAGTCTCTGAGCGTCCCGGCAGCCTCCCTCCCCAGCCCTGCTTACCAGCTGTCCCTAGAGAAGGCACGGAGGAACCAGACACCCGGAGCCAGGGAAGACCGCATCTTGCGTGGCCGGTACCTAGAGCTGGGACAACGGAGGGTACGGAGCCGGCACGAGTCCCCGACACTGGGGACTGTGGTTTAAATGCCCCGCCGGCTGGCCCGCCCCAGCCAGGCCCATGGCCAGAGCCCCCGCCCCTTGCACCTGACCTCCCTGCCCCCTGGGTCACAGTGAGCGCAAACCCCGGCCATCTCTCTGCATTCGCTAGCAGTTGTTTGCTGTGTACTACCACTTGTTTTCTCAAACTTTCTCTCCGCGTCAGAGACCGATAGTCTGAGTTTCCTGGGGCTCCTTTTTCTGGTCTGTGCTTTTCCGTTTTACTACTCACGGAGGATGGGGAACTGAAAACAGCAGCAATCTTACAAGTCATCAACTCTGTGTGACAGCCTGTCTCTGCAGTGCTACCTGTCTTGAGTGGTGCTGTGCCCTGACACTATGCGAATCAGGCGCTCTGTGCGAGCTAGCGCAGTGGGACCTGTGATCTGAGTATGGCGCTCTTCTGGAGCCCTGGAAGTGTCTCAGGGAGGAAAGTATTTAGCCCCAAACCCATCTCTCAGGTTCTGGTCCTGCCTGCTCAGATTCCAAACTGCTTACTAAGCCAGAGGGAGCCTTCCCGAATCTCCACTAGACACCCAGTTCTGCCGGCAGTAACGACGTAGCCAGCACGCCACTCTCCCCTTTAGAGGCAAGCAGCCAGGTGGCAGTGAAGAGCCACAAGGAAGGGTCTTCGGTGCTCATAAACATGACTGCCTCTAGCCTGAAGACACCAGGGTGTATTTCCACCTATAAAAAGGAGCTACGGTGAGATTCTTGTATAGGAAACCAAGGGCGAAATACCGAGAAGGGAAGGAGGGTGGAAAGGGAAGTATTCGCCTGAAAAGTAAACTTGTTAATAGAACATAAAGTAGGAATGCGTCTGTGCAAATGGGTTTCAGCCCTAACCCCACCCACCCCTAACTCCTAGGAGTGCCCAGTCCTCAGAGCAAGGTCAGGGAGGTGCAGCAACAGCTCCACCAAACAGGGGAGGACTCGGGATAATGGGCGTGGCTAGTCTGCCCTGGTATGGAGCAAGAAGAGGGTAAGCAGAGCTGTAAAACCCTCAGACACTACCAGCAGTTGGGAGTATGGGTCTAGTGCCAGAAATGAAGGCAACAAGTCAAGGTCAGGGGTAAAGGGCTAGAGGAAGAAGAGAGGCAATAGACAGGAGGCACAAATCCCAGGTCCTGTAAAATGCTGGAACACCTAGAGTATCTATCATATGGAGTGACTCAGTCAAATCCTTAAGTACACACCAAACAGGGTCTAGGGAGATGGCTCATAAGTGCACCAGCTCTGCAAACCTGAGGACCTGAGTTTGAATCTCCATCACCCACATAAAACGCCAGGCATGGCTTCCGGTGCCTATAACCTCAGCACTAGGGTATGAAGACAGGCAGATCCTGAGAGCCTCACTGGCCAGCCAGTCAGCCTACCCAAAACCAAGTATTTGTAATGGAGAACGATAGAGGAAGACACTCATGGTCCTACGCTGGCCACCGTATGTGCATGCAGAGGCAAATGCACAACACATTTCAACACACACACACACACACACACTGCAATAAATAAATAATAAACACATAAGTCATCCCTTACCATTCAGTGAGGTGGGAATTATCAAAATGGGTAGCATGATTTAAAGCTCTCATTTGCCTGGGGCACTCCAATCCCAGGTGGTTAGCACCCCTATTTAAACAGAAGATACACCAGAGGAGTGATATGACCTCCTCAGAATGATAGCTACTGGTTCCTAGGGGACTAGAGGAAGGATCACGTTGGAATACAAAAGAACCTAGGAAGCCGCTGGCTGGTCATCTGGGGTCACTCAGGAAGTGGATTTCAGTGAAGGAATGGAAGATACCATTTCCAGAGCTGCTGTGTGCTATCCAGAGTTCAGCAGGGCAGGACAGCTGTCTTTCCATCTCCAAGAGGAGTCAAGGGAGGAGGCTCACTGCCGTGTGTTCTGCGTGCTCTTTAGAGGTGTGCCGGTGTCTTTCCAGCCATATTTGCTGGGTGCTGGAACTCTTGGAAGCTGTGTGATTATGGCCCCACTGTGTGCCAACAAGTACCTGGGAGCAGAGCCAGTTGTCCAACAGTCTTTGCCTTGTCTAACCACTGCCTATGGATTCGGGCCATGTATCCCTGTCCAGGGGCCAGGATGGCAACTGGGACAGGCCTGCCATCACTGGAACCCATTCACACTTGCTCCTGTAGGTGACCTAGATGCTCTCTGCTGCCTGCTGCTCGAGAGTGACCGAGGGATATTACAACTCAGGTGCTTCTGTTCTCACTAACTGCACCTCTCCACTTCTGCCTCTCCTTCCTGTTGTTGCCTGGCACCCCCCCACACAGCACCTTCTCAAACCCTGTGCGATGTGACTGGTGTTTGAAGAAATGAGGAAGGGACAAGCCACTCAGTCAGCCACCGAAGGAAAAGATCCTAGTTCCTGATTGGCAGCCCTCTAATTACTACGGTTCAGCATCAGGCACTTGTGAGGAAGAAGCTCAATGTTAATGGCCTTTTACCCATCAAGCATCAGTTCCAACTGCTACTGAGTTTCATTGATCACCCATGACTTTCTGGACAGATAATGAACTGTTTAGACCCTTTAAGATACAGTAATGAGTGCTTTCTTGATTTTATCGAAGGGATAAAAGGCCTTAAATGCTCCTGAATGTTAGAGACCAAATGCCAGATTACTAGGCAAAAGAATGCAAGTGTCAGTATATACACAAACATTTAAAAATGCATTTCCCTCCTCCCATTTCTATCTTCTAAAACAGTCAATAGAACCAAGTCTCAGAGATGTGACTGAATGGATAGGATGTCAAGATATTGGGAGAAATGTAATAGTAGGATTTTTCATTGAGAGACAGATTGGTATACTAAAAAATTAAAACACTGCTTGGAGTCAGGGACAATTCTGGCTCAGATACAACTCAACTTCAGTTACCATGTCTACAAAGCATGGATAATAACTCCTGTACTACAAGGTGGCTGTAATAACTAGAAATTACTTATATAAAAAATGTAATAGTTCCTGACATGTTCAGTAGGTCTTGTAAGTGGAGAGATTATGATAAGACATTGAGTCAGATTTCTTACAAAGAGGTGATGTGTATGGTGGCACAGGCTTGTCTTGCAAAAACTCCTTAACAGTATGTTTGTATATACGTTCAGCTTAGCTCACTGATTACAGTAAGCACTGTGATAGCTCATGTTGAATAACTTGGGTGTTGACAAGGATGTATGTGGGGTTAAATAAAATATAGAAAAGTGAAAATGCTATTATCTTAAATGTCAGATACTGAACTCTCACCACAAAGTTACTGTTAAAATCCTCACAAAGACAAGATGATCATATTGAAGAGGATTACATTTCTCTGTAAAAGCTGCAGTTCTGAAACGCCTGTCAAAGAAAACCTCCACCTTGATAAAACTAGTTCCGAACAGGCTTCATCTTCCTGAGAACTGGACTCAGGGTTAGTAGCGGTCTCAAGATCTGGCTTTAGAAACCGTATCTGCTGGCTCTCCTACAGTCAGCCTCCTCAGGACACTAGTGGAGAAGCAGATAAGGAACAACACAACCTGAAAGGTATTACAGAAGGGAGAACAGAAATGCTAATTATTATATTTTTTTCAAAGCTGCTGTTCTTAAGGGAAAACTGAGAAGAAATAAATGGCAATGGTAAAAATGAGTTTGTCTCAGTAGCCTAGTCTTACAAGTTGCAGACAGTGTCTGGGTGAAGTAATGATTCATTCATTTACTGACTTAATAAACATTTGTTCAGTGTCAGTTCTGTGCTGGGCTAAGGGACAGACTGATGGATAAAACAGACATAGTGCCTTACATAAAAGAATTAACAGTTAAACAGTTCAGAGATGTATAGCAAAATCCCACTGCAAGGGTAAGGTGGAAAATCAATGCAAACAAGAAACAGGCTACAGAGCATGTTCCTACTGCTAGGGGAGCCCTGAGATGGGATCAAATGCCTCTGAATCTTAGAAGAAGGCTTCACTATAACGTATAGACATACCACGGGTATGTCTAGATTTGAGGAATGGCTAGCTGCATACCAAGTAGAAAAGATGAGAAGGTGGGACCCACAGAGTACATTTGCAAAACAACACGCCATAAAAAAGCATGCTATTGAAGAAATGGTAACAGGAAATTCTGTAGAGCTGGCAAGCACATGTGCATGGTGGAAACCTCAGAAGAGATGACTGTTAATTGTAGTGAGGCACTGAAGAGCAGCGAGTGGCCATGGTAACAGCTCAGACTTTATCCTTTGGACGGCAGGTTGTTATGATAACAGGGTTCCATGTTTGAAGCCCCAGCACTTGGGGGACAGAGGCAGGGGCATGAATTCTAGGTTACCCTGGGCTATATAGACAGTGCCAGAAGAGAGGGAGGGAAGCACTCAGAAAAGTTAACCCTGTTCAGTCAAAGGACTGAGCAAAGAACAGCCCTGCTAATAACCAGCCCACTCCAACCAAGTACCAGACAGAACACTGCAGCCCTCCACTTGTTAGCCAGGACATGGGGAACCCAGACTTCTGCTTACACCTGTCTATGACAGATCCTCTTGCCCTGAGGTGCCATCTGAGAACTTCAAATCCGAATCGACTTTTACCTCCTTCCAATGGTAATAATGAGCATTCCACCCCAGCCACCAAAGTACCATTGCATCCTGAGGGGAACAGTTAGAGGGTCCATTCTCCCTCCCATGTGACTGCCAACAGAAGCCTAGTCAGAATTCTCACCCATCCTAACAGTAATGAGGTACTACTGTCCTACAAGGGTGACAGTGAGGACCAAGTAGGAAACCTACACTTTTACCCCTTAGCACCTAGCAGAGTAGGTAAAAAAACAAAACACCCAGAACATACTGTCACTTTCCTAGAAAATGTAAGCTTTGAGTTGTCCAAATGGCTTAGCAGATAAGATGCTTGCTGCCAAGCGTGACTACTGGAGTCAGTCCCTGGAACCCACATGATGGAAAGAAAAACCTGACTTCGAAAAGTTTTCTTCTGACCTCCACATGTGCATCATGGCACATGAATGCATGCATGTAGATAGTCATTTTTTTTTAAGTTTAAAATACACTTACAATATACTTAAGTTTCATTCTTGGACATGTATACTGATTAAGCAAACATTTCTACCCACACAAAAAACAGTATGTAAATGTCCACAGCAGTTCATCTAAATAGCAAGAAATTACAAATGTCCCTCAATAAGTAAATGGTTACAAGCCAGGCAGTAGTGGTGCACACCTTTTATCCCAGCACTCGGGAAACAGAGGTAGGCGAATCTCTGAGTTCGAGACTAGCCTCGTCTAGGGCGGTCAGGGCTACACAGATAAATTGTCTTGAAAAAACAAAATAAATGGTTACATCAAAAAGCCACACAGTACATGATTTCATTTATATATCTGCAGTGAGAAAATAAATTATGAAGAGGAAAAAGAGTAAAGACGACCTTGTGTTAGGGATGGTGGTGGTGGTGGTGAAGGATGAGTTTACTTTTATAGGGTAACACAAGGGAACTTTGTTACAAGGGAGTCATTTCTTATCTAGATCATGTGGTGCTTATATGGATCAAAACATGATATATTGACACAGAGAACTATGCATACACATTGGCCAACCTTGGTGTAAATTACATAACGGGAAGGCTGCAAGGCTTGGAGATTAAGTGTAGGATTGACTAAATTCCCTGGTTTGAGACCTACATTGTCACAAGTTCTTATTCTCAGGCCCTAATCATTTTTCTAAGCACTTTTACTAAATCTTTCCCCCTAAATCCTAGTAATTCACTGGAATAAGTTCTTCCCAGTTTATAACAACTGGGCTCAAACTATAGAGAGATGGATAGGCATCATTAGAAAAACCAGAAATATGATGGGGCTTCCAAGTTCTTATCAAATCCTTATGTTACACAGAATGAGGGTTTTACAGCAATGTCCTCTGCCACTGACTGTAAAGGGCAAGGGAGCTCCTTTTGCAATGGTTACTGATGACTGCAGACTCACAGTTGAGAATGTCAGATATAGAAGGCTTCTGTGACAATCCCTCTTCTCCCTCCCCCACAAAAAGAACAGTCTAGACAGGAAGCCATTGAAGAGAACTCTTAAAACTCTTAAAAATTGTGATAAGGGTCCTAAAGTGCAGCTCTTCACAACTGAGGGCTTCTGGCAGGGGTGGGGGTGGGAAGGACTCAGTTATCTTTAAGGGGTTGGCCACTGGGAGTTTGACCATGCTCCAATGAGTATACGGGCAACACAAATTGGACTTGGTATTTTTTTCTTTCTTCTCTTTTTCTTTTCTTTGGGGAGGTCACAGGGACAGGGAGGTGGACCTGGGAAGACTGGGAAGTGAGTGTGATCAGGGTGCATTATGTGAAACTTCCAAATAATCAATAAAAGTATTATGTTGGAAAAAAATTAAAACAAAAACATTCAATCCTGGAGCTGGAGAGATGGCTCAATGCTTAAGAGTATACTGCTTTTTTAGAGAATCCAGGTTTGGTTCCCAGTACCCAAATGGGCTCACAATCATCTGTACCTCCAGTTTCAGGCAATCCAACGCCCTCTTCTGGCTTGTGGGAGTACCATGCGTGAAAGTGGTATAGACATACATAAAGGCAAAACACTTATCCAAATAAAATAAAAACAAATAAATCTTAAAAACCATTTATAAACAATTATCAAGCAGGGTAGAATGTGCATGTGCTAAATAGTTAGAATTAACTGTATTGTGTTGGGAACTTTCTAACTACAAGAGATCAGGTAAGTTTTCACAGAGCACTTTGCCTCAAAGGAAGTAAGTGTTTAAGGCTGAAAAATTCAAAGGGCATTTCACTCAAACAGAGGCCAGTTAATCCTAAGGGACACTCCTGCCAACTGACAAATGCTATTAGAGCGCTCCCAGCTCCCTAACGTCCCAAGGAGAGGCTATCAACCCCATGAGATTTACAAAGGGGCAATACCCAACTTAAACTCATCTTAGTAAGATTTCTAGTCCTATCTACAAAGATAAGGGCTCCTGGCAAACACAGACACATAAAGGAACCTCACAGTTCATTTCCTGCATGTCAAATAAACAGAACTATACCACCTATTATACAATAGCCTGAAAATATTCCCTACCCCTGCTGCCTCAGTGGGCCAGTCTACAGAAATGCAGGGCCAACTGTACTATGCTTCTGGAGCCAAACTAACTCATGAACTATATATAGATGAGCTATTCATTTATATATTTCCATTTTGCCAGTGGTCAAGAGGAAGAGGTAGTAGGTAAGGGTTTAGAAAATGGGAAACAGAAGATATAGATTTACTGAGCACCAGCTGTCTCCAGCTATCAGCATTAGTCTGTGTCAGAGCACATTCCTTAAACAATGGATTTTCCAGCCCGAGCCATGATGTCAATCTACAAAGGTAATAATAAACACCGTCAGGAACTCCTAACCAGCCCAACTGCTCCTTCCTGTTGTGTGAGCTCTGCTCCGTCGTCGTCCCACTCTCCTAACTCTCTCCCCTGCTCTCTGCTGTCAGTCCCTCAGTTCTGCTCCTTGATTGTCTATGTAATCCCCTCCCTGTCTCCGCTGTCTGGTCCCAATGCATCTACTGTTCCTGACCCCAGTAGATGGGCGAGAACAACCAGTTACAGCTGCATGGAAAGACTACCTGGCCTCACTCCCTAAAAGACAGAGCTGTATCAGTCTTTTTTCTTTCACTTTAAAACTTTTTAGGTTTATGTGAATAAATGTTTTGCTGGCATGTATGCATGTGCAGGATGTGCGTTCCTGGTGCCTGCAGCAGTCAAGAGAACACTGGAGCCTGGAACAGGAGTTAGAGATGGTTGAGCCACCACGGGCAGCCAGTGCTCTAAACCACTGAGCTATCTCCCCAGTGCCCCCTCTTCCTTTTAAAAGCTGCCTTTTCTTCCAGCCAAAGTCAATTCTTTTAATGTATACAAGGTCCCACTGCATGACAGAAAAAGATGTTCTTGTACCTTTATGGCAAAATGTTTTTAATTCCTTAGATAAAACACTGTGCCCACCTGGGAACACAGGGTAGGCTTGGCCTCCTTAGGCTGAACCATAACTCAATCTCAGCAATTCAATAAGGTGGGTGGATCTCAGTAGATGAGGGTACCTACAGTGCTGAACCAGGAAGGATTTACAAACAGGCGTCAACTCACCCTCCGATTGAGCAAGAAAGGGCAGGCTGATTTGCAATTTAATTGGCACACCCACTAATTTGGCAAACTCTCTTCCCTTAATCTTCCACCTTCAAAAAACTTGGTTTTTGTGCTAAGTAGATTCAGTATAGGATGGAGCAATGAATAAAATTATCAAATGCTTTATCATCGTAACCTAGGGACATAGAAAATGTCTCCACTTAGGCAGTAATATAAAGGCCATACTGGATGTACTTGTGTTCCTATGCTCCATTAGCTCAGTTCCAGTTAAGATATTCAGAAACAGCAAGGGACCAATGTGCTTGCAATGTAGGGAAGAAGGCCTTGCCTCATGAACTGTTAAGGAACAATACCTCCAATGGTTGTATATGAATATTCACAGATGTATGACAGAGGGTATACGATGGTATTGAGAATGATACTGGAGATAGTAATTCTGCTGTTGGTATAAAATATTTATTTACTGTACTTATCGTGTGCTAGGCACCAAGCTAGCCACTGTACATATGCTATCGTGTTGAATTCTCAGAATTCTATGAAGTTCTGTTTTTCTCATCTAAAGCTCAGATAGCTTCAATAAGTGACTTAAGGTCACTTGGTGGACATATGGTAGGACCAAGATTTGAGACAGGATCACAACCTTAACCACTCCACAAACTATCCCACAGGAGTAGAAACTCTGAAGACAAAGCAAGGAGCTTTAATATCAAAAGACAATTCTGACATGGAGGGAGAAAGGCCTTGGGTATCAATCTACAGTAAACAGAAACAAATCATACCATAAGGAGGCAGAAATCTCAAACCTGGGTCATTTTATGGGAATACTGGTCCCATTTCTTTTCTTTTTTCTTTCCATTTATTTATTATGTATACAGCATATGTGACTGCAGGCCAGAAGAGGGCACCAGATCTCATTCAAGGTGGTTGTGAGCCACCATGTGGTTGCTGGGAATTGAACTCAGGACCTCTGGAAGAGCAGTCAGTGCTCTTAACCTCTGAGCCATCTCTCCAGCCCCTGGTCCCATTTCTAAAGCAAGCTAGTGGCTTACATTTTAAAAATGAGGAGGTGTTTCTAGATTAAAACATTTAGAGATTTACATGCCCTTTGGCATCAAAGGACAGATTTTCATTTTCTAGCGATTCTATTCAGATTGAAGATAGTAAATAATTTTTAACATCTTTGAATTGAATGGCATGAACATTTTTATCCCCACTTAACCCAAAGATTTCAAAGCTGCTTTTACTTTAACTACTATTTTGTCCTTTCTATCATTTCTACCCTAATGTTCTATATGGTTTTTCATCCTTGATTTCTCAATTTTTATAGGGCTGGGAATACAGATATAGTTCATAAACCAGGCGACGAGGTGCCTCTCTGATTACTCATTATGTGAGCTATTTTAGGAAGCCTCCATACTGACCCAGTCACTAGCCTGAACCTAATTTCTATTTAGTCTGTGACCTCTGGGTTCTAGTCACCATTTCAAAATGCCTGTGTCAGAAGTTCCAAAACTGTGGGATAGCACTTTCTCCCTCAAGTCTCCTTAGATGAGAGAAGGGGTAAAGAGAAACTTATATTAACTATTTCAGGCTTAAGACTTCAAAAAAACCTCAAACACAAAATAAAGTGGAGAGCAATGTTTCTCACAAACCTGCCACCAGGACCCAATATTATCAAGCTTTGTTAACACTTACTGAATCATCGTTTTTATCCTATTTTGTTGAATTAGGATGAATCTCAAGACATAATTTCATTTCACTCGTATCTACTTCAGTATCCATGTCCATATAGATCTTTTCTTTTGGGGTTTGTGGTAGTGAGGACTGAACCCAGGGCCTTGGGCATGCTTAGGCAGTTACTCAGGACCTATCACCACCTCTCACAAAATGAGTAACTAAGACTCTACAAGTTCTTAAATGCTTCCAACTTACCTTTTTCAGAGTTTCTCCCCTCAGTATCCAAACAAAGTTTCCATGTTCTATTTGGTGGTCATCTTTATGAATCTTTAAATCCAGGATATAAGGCATTAGCTTGCTTTTCCTAGAGAATGACCTAAGTTCTTGGTATCTACTTCTTCGTGGTGCAGCTTGTTCCTATTTACTTGAGTACTCAAGACTTTTCTTTTTACACAATGTCAGCATCCAGATCAGAAAATGACAAGTGACCATTATCTCACACATAAGTAAGTACTGTTTTGAAGTAAAAGTTTATTATATACACAGCATCTGTTGCGTGCAATAAATTAACTTTTTTGAGACAAGGTCTCACTCTGTAGACCAGGCATGTCTTGAACTCAGAGATCTGACTGCCTGTGCCTTCTGTGCTGTGATTAAAGGTGTAATGTAGCTTTTCCTCATCTAGAATGAGTCTTAGTTAGATGCCATCCTTGAGTTTTCCTCCAGAACCTGGATTTTAAAAAAGACTTAAAGACTGATACAACCTTTTCCTCCCCCCCCCCCCCCCCCCCAAGACAGGGTTTCTCTGTATAACAGCTCTGGCTGTCCCAGAACTCGCTTTGTAGACCAGGCTGGTCTCAAACTCACAGAGATCCGCCTGCCTCTGCCTCCCGAGTGCTGGGATTACAGGCATGCGCCACCACCGCCCAGCTTTCCTTTTTCTTTTTGCAAAAATATTTTATGGAAGGCATTGTTCTGTTTCAGTTTGCTTCTCTTTTTGTGATGCTAGAAGGGTTAGAGGATTCAGAAAATGGATGACCTTGTCCAATAGATTGGTCCACAAGTGAGTGTTACAGATATTGGAGCCTGCAGGGAGACATATGGCCAAAATTTCCGCTTGGAGCCATGAAGTGATAACTCCTATTGCAACACCAAGTACCTTAATTTTTAGAATCAATTTGGTGTGTTTGATGTAGCATACCCCTTTAAGAGCAATACTTAGAGCAAGATAAGATGGATCATTCATTTCTAAAGCAACAAATTTAAATTTTTCACCCAAAAGAAAGAACCAGATACATGTCTTCTTTTGCCTTTATATTCCCAAATCTCTTAACCTCTCAAGTATTTGTCTGAGAAACCTGAAAATACCTAAAATTAGACACAAAGTGATCACTACATGTAAACGATAAACTAGAAGAAGTAGTTTGCTTCTAAAAATGGAATATAAATAAGCAAATACAGAAAAGTAACACCTGCTGTCTCCTTTTTGCTAACTTGAGTGGTTAAAAGACAGAAGCAGTTTCTAGTCTCTGCTTGCAGTGGGTGGTCAATAAAGTTGTTCACAATTCTATTCCTGCCCACCATAAAAGGTCTAAAAAGGTAAGGGTGGGGCCTGGATAATTAAGTAATAACTGCAGCAATACAAGGGAAAGAACATAGACATTTCCTAAACTGAAGCATCTGGAACAAGCTCACTCAGGTTGGACTGGCTAGGAAAATGTGTCACACATACTTTTGACGGTTGTTATCACAAGCAAACAGGTACAGACATCCCCTGTTAGCACACAATCCTAAACTTGCTCTTGGCATGGTTGCTGGCAGATAGTGAAGGCCGTCTCTGGGTCCGAGCCGAAGCTGAGCTCTCACAGCTTGTGGCCCTCTGGCTGAATCCATGCCTTTACCCTAAGAGCTTCTACTCTGCCTTCCTGATCCACTCCGATACAATCAGTGGGCAGCACAGAGACCTTGTTGCACCCTTATCTTTGACAAGTCAGACCTACCAGTAGTCTACACTAAGAAGAGCAAATGAACTACAAAATGTAAGAGTTCGGTCAAAAGTAAAAACATAACACATGCATACTGTATTAGAGCTATGCTGGAATCATGTTGTATACTCCTCTTATTTTGTCGAGAATAACTGTCCAGAAAGATTAATTTATTTACCCTAAATTACAGCAGTAACAAGGGAATGTGAAGCAAGGCAAAATGAGTCCTAATGACTTTTCTGAGGAAATAGTACATTAGGTAAAACTATTAATCATGAAGAATTATCTTTAATAAATTCCAACTGTCTTCGTTCTGGTCAGACTATGTCTACAGAGAGAGGGCAGGGAAAGCCATAGAAAAGGCCTCACTATGATCACATTCAACTATGGAAACCCCAATGTACTGACTACTGGGCAAGGGGA
Source organism: Peromyscus californicus insignis (assembly GCF_007827085.1). NCBI lineage: Eukaryota > Metazoa > Chordata > Mammalia > Rodentia > Cricetidae > Peromyscus > Peromyscus californicus. The sequence continues at coordinate 32,044,311 of NW_026294402.1, forward strand.
TTATGTCATCCTTAAGGGTCCAGAGGTAGGCAGCTCTGCTATGCAGACCCAGAGTCCATATGCTTGTAGGACCTAAGCTGTGTTTAAAACGTTACTTAAAACACTTACACTTAAGTATTAGCTCCATTTATGCACAGCTGAACGTTTGCAATTATTCTGTGTTGAGCATTCTACTGAAAACAATGAAACAGAACAAAGAAACAAAAGGGACAAGTTGTTCAGTTATTTAATAAATATTGACAGAAAGCCCATTAAGTATCAGGCACAGCTATAACATTGGAGATATATAATAGAGCTTAACAAATACGAACAGCTGGGTGGTGGTGGTGCATGCCTTTAACCCTAGCACTCAGGAGGCAGAGGTAGGCGGATCTGTGATGACAGCCTGGTCTACAAAGTGAGTTCCAGGACAGCTAGGACTGTTATACAGAAAAACCCTGTCTCAAAACACCAAAAAACAAACAACAAAAACAAAACAAACAAAACCCCCACTAACAACAAACCAAAGTTCCTTTAAGAAGTATATAATCCAATGGAAAGATAAAAATAAATAGTATGTCACACAGCTCTAAGTACCATGAAAGAAACAGTTAAAAAAAGAATATGGAGCACTTGTGCAATGGGTGAGAGGGAGGGCACTTTAAATAGCTCATTAGGGAGGCTTTGTGATAAACTACATTTCAACAAAGATGAAGGTGGAAAGCCGAATATTATCAAATGAAGAAGGCCCAGGGCAGCAGATCAAAAGGCCTTGAAGCAAAAGTACCCTTGGAATGCCCAAGAAAGAACAAAGTCAGTGTGGCTGAGCAGAGTGAAAGCAGGGAGAAAAGAGGCCGAAGTCTCAGATATAACTGGGATCACATTCTGTAGGGTCTTGCATGACACTGTAAGGACTCCAAGTCTTTTCTGAGTAAAATCAGTAGACAAAGGAGTGGCATGAGTGACCTTGCTAGTTTTGAATGGCCTGCTCTGTCTACTGGGTTAAGAACAATGTATGAGCTGCATACATACAGAAGCAAGAAAACCAAGGAGGCGACTGTAGTAACTCAGGTGAAACACAATGATGACTGGGACCAGCATTACTGTAATGGGACAAGCACTGTAAAACAGTTGTACTCTGAGTATATTTTAAGGGTAAAACCAATAAAGACCATATACAGCTTACATAAGAAAGAGTGGAGAGTGTTTCCATAATTTTTGATGAAAATAAATTAGACAGAGATGGCATTTACTGAGATGGGTAAGAGTGCAGTAAGGAATATTTATTGTTAATTTGCTTAAAATGGATTGGTGGGTGGGCGTGTGTGTGTGTGTGCTTGTGTCTTTTAGGAGGTGGAGGGAAAGAATGGCTTTAGATGTGCTACATTTAGAGCTAAGTGTAGTAGTGCACACCTGTAATGCTAGCACTTGAGAGGTGGAGGCAGGAAGATCAGAAATTCAAGGTCATTCTTGGCTAGAGAGTTTAAGGCCAGCATATATTACAAAATACCTGTCTCCAAGAAAACAAAATAGGGAGCACACTTAGAAAAATAACAACTAATCCACAAGAAAGAAAGTTTGGAACACATCAAGCAGTGGAAATAAGGAGAACTACAGATAAATTCTGAAGGTATCAGAGTTTGGCATCATTTACTAATGGAGGGATAAAGGATGAGAGAAAGGAGAGAGGAGTCAACGATTTCTACAAGGTTTGGGGCAGAACTGTTACTGATAGTGGGTAGAGTATAAAAAGAACAAATCTTTGGGAAACCAACCATATAGAAATGTCACTATGCAGCCAAATTTATAAATCTGGAGTTTAGAGATTCGGTCAGGAGCCAGGGAAATAAACTTCACGCTCTCCATATGTAGATGACATTTAAAGTCACAGGACCAGAAGAAAGCTCAAAGGAGCAAGAGGAAGCAAAGATGAGACAGAAGGCAAGGACTGAATCCTGGGATGCCCCAATATAAAACGGGAGGAGAGGGATGTAAAAATGAAAGACACGAAGACCCAACAGCCAGTTGAAAAGGCGCTTAAAAAAAAAAAGATGGATCAATTCTATTAAATTCAGTTGATACTTAGGATGAAGCTTGAAAATGACCATTGGATTTAGCAATGTAGAAGCCACTGGTGACTTTGAAAAGAATTTCTTTTTGGAGACAGCCTTGCTAGGTAGCCCAGGCTGGCCTGGAACACACAGTCCACCTGCCAGAGTCTCCCTAGTGCTTGGATAACAAGCATGCACCACCACACCCAATTTGAAGAAAATTTTCACTAGAGTGGTAAAGGCAAATTGCTAACATGTAAGCAAGACAGAGCATGAGAAGGAGAGTAAGCACAGGGAACTCAGCATTTGTTTGAAATGGAAGCAAACAAGTTCAGTAGTAACTGAAAGAGTATGTCAGGTAAGCCTAGTTGTTCTTTAGATGGCTGGTTGTTTTGTTTTCTGAGACAGGGTTTATTAAAAGTGTGTGCTACTGCCAGCCAGCAAATTGAATGGTTTTTAATATGGAACAAATTATAGCAGGTTTGTGTACCAATAGGAATATTTTAATGGTTAGAAAAATTTCTTTGTTTTGTTTTTTGAGACAGGGTTTCTCTGTGTAGCCCTGGCTGTCCTGGAACTCATTCTGTAGACCAGGCTGGTCTCAAACTCTTGAGATCTGCTTGCCTCTGCCTCTCGAGTACTGGGATTAATGGTGGATGCCACCTCAAGAGAAGTACTGAGGCAATCTGTCTTTGAGGAGACAGGAGGGGACACACTTTAGCCATAGGATGGGACAGGAGAAGATGGGAAGACAGACAGTCCCTCTACAGTAGCAGGATTAAATAGGTACAAGCAGGTATGCAGATATGATGGGAGCTTGTCAAGTTCCCTTTGGTCTATCTTTTCAGGATACAGAAAGCCTTGTCATCAAATAATAGTGATAATGAAATACCTACCCAAGCAGTACTCATTCTCTTACTTAAAAAAAAAAATCATTTTTATTTTTATGTACATGGGTGTTTCATCTGCATGTATGTTTGTGCACCATGTGCATGTAGTGCCTGGGCCTGAAAAGGGCATGAGATCACTGGTCCTGGAGACAGATGATTATGAGCTGCCATGTGGGTGCTAGGAATTTAACCCAGCCCCTTTGGAAAAGCAGCCAGTGTTCTTAATCACTGAGCCATCTCTTCAGTCCCCAGTGTTCATTCTTAGTCCTTTTTTCCAATTTAAATACTTGCCATCTACCCTACTTACATCCATTTACTTACTCACTCATTCTGTACTGTGATTAAACTCCCAGTCTTAAATATGCTACGCAAACCTCTGAGGTACATTACCCAGCCACACCCTACTTTAAATTCTAGGCCCAAATTTAGTTTGGTTTTCCTCACCCTAAAACCCCATTCTTGCTTCACAAACCAAAATCCATCTCTTTATGATCATTTTTTAATCTTTCATCCTTTTCTTTTTTTTTTTTTTTAAAGATTTATTTATTTATTATGTATACAGCATGTATGACTGCAGGCCAGAAGAGGGCACCAGATCTCATTATGGATAGTTGTGAGCCACCATGTGGTTGCTGGGAATTGAACTCAGGACCTCTGGAAGAGCAGTCAGTGCTCTTAACCTCTGAGCCATCTCTCCAGCTCCTAGCCTTTTCTTCTTTAAAGATCTCTGCTATCTAGAAAGATAATTAAAATTTACCCTGTAAATTCTGATTTAACAATTGTCTTGATGGGCGGTGGTGGTGCACGCCTTTAATCCCAGCACTCGGGAGACAGAGGCAGGCGGATCTTTGTGAGTTCGAAGCCAGCCTGGACTACCAAGTGAGATCCAGGAAAGGCGCAAAGCTACACAGAGAAACCCTGCCTCAAAAAAAAAAAAAAAAAAAAAAAAGAGTGATACAGGAGGACACTTCATACCCTGTTCTGGCCTCTGCACACACACAGGTACACACATGTGCATATACACTCTTACACACACATACAAATAGATAATAAATGAATCTTTCAAAAAATACTTATTTCTAAAAAAAAAAATTGTTTTAGTTAGGGTTTCTATTGCAGTGATGAAACATCATGACCAAAAGCAAGGAAGGAATGGGTTTATTTGGCTTACACTTCCACATCACAGTTTATCATCAAAGGAAGTGAGGACAGGAACTCAGGCAGTGCATGAACCTGGAGGCAGGAGCTGATGCAGAGGCCATGGATGAGTAGTGTTTACTGGGTTGCTCCTCATGGCTTGCTCAGTCTGCTTTCTTATAGAATTCAGGACCACCAGTCCAGGGGTGGCCCTATCCACAATGGGCTGGGCCCTCCTCTATCAATCACTAATTAAGAAAATGACCCACAGGTTTGCCTACAGCCAGATCTTATGGAGACATTTTCTCGACTGAGGCTCCCTGCTCTTTGGCAACTCCAGCTTGTATCAAGTTGACACAAAACTAGCCAGAACAACAGTCCTGCAAAATTTGGGACAAAACAAGAACCTTAGATTCCATATTTTCCCCCAAAGCACATTTATCACTTCAAATAGAATTCACCACACTGTCACCATGTGTGACAGGTTAGAGACTTGGGCTTCTTTGATACATTCTACTTCTCTCAGAGTTCTGTAACTCCACAAAGATAAAGCCATTGGCCACTTTTAACATATGACCAAATTGCAATGCAAGAACATTCACATTAATGGCAGTTTGAATGAGAATGGCCCCCATAGGCTCATAGAGTTGAATGCTTGGTCACCAGGGAGTGGCACTATTAGGAGGTATGGCCTTGTTGGAAATAAGTGTGGCCTTATTGGAAGAAGTGTGTCACTGGGGTTGGGCTTTCAAATACTAAAGCCAGGCCCAGTGGCTCTCTCTTCCTGCTGCCTGAGAATCCGGATGTAGAACTCTCAGCTACCACTCCAGCATCATGTCTGCCTGTGTGCTACCATGTTCCGCACCGAGACAATAACAGACTAAATCTCTGAAGCTATAAGCCAGCCCCAATTAAATGTTTTCCTTTAAAAGAGTTGCTGTAGTCATGGTGTCTTCACAGCAATAGAACACTGACTAAGACATCAATCTTGAAACTATAATGATCTCCAATGCCCAATTTTATCATCGTTCTATTAACTTGAGGTCAGACAAGTCAAGTCACCTGTTTCAGAAAACTAAACTTAAACAAAAATTTTGTGTGAGGACCAAAGAAACAGAAGTCAATACAACTTCTCATAGGAAAACAAAGTTGTGTTAACACAAGAAAATCAATTAAAAAAAATTTTAAGGCAAGAGAATAAGTTTGAAGCCAACGTAGGCCACATGGCAAGGCCTTGGCCCAAAACACCAAAAAGAAGAAGAGAAACAAAACCAAAAACCAAACAACATATAATAATCACAGATGCAGAAAAAGCAGCAGGGAAAACCCAACAATTCCAGGCTAACAACACTCAATAAGCTAGTAATAAAAGAGAACTTCATCAAACCTGATAAACATCATAAAAACTAAAAACTCTTTGTTCTTAAAGTAAGAAACAAGACAAGGATGTCTACTTTGCCATTTCTGCACAATTTTGTGCAGGATGTTCTAACCATTTCAATTAGACAAGAAAAAGAAACAAACGGCTGAATTGGAAAGAAGTAAGATTCTATTTCAAGATGCCAAGATCCAACATATAAAACATTCTGGGCTAGGACTGGAGAGATAGCTTAGATTATAAAAGTGCTTGGTGAACTAGCCTGACAATCTGAGTTATATCCTTGGATCGTCACTCTCTCTCTTACACACACTCCACAAACTGAGCTGAGGATGTAGCACAGTTGCTAGTGCTTGCTCAGCACTTGAACAGCCCTGGGTTCGATCCCCAGCACTTCACAACCTGGGTGTGGCGGTACATGCCTACACTTTCAGCACTGGAATAGAGATAGGAGAGGACTGCAGGAGTTCAAGGTCATTTCTGATTACACACCAGGTTTGAGACCAGCCTGAGTTCCACAAGACCCTGTTTCAAAGGGGGTAAAGAAAGACAGGGCAATTTCATTTACAATAACATCAAATTTAATCTATGTACAGTAAATGTAAATGCACAGCCAAACAAACATATAAAGACACTCATATGAGATCTCATCCCACATTCGCGGGTCAGATGGCAATAGTTCCCAAATTAACCAACAATCTAGTATGTTCCCTATCAGAATTCAGCTGCTCTTTTGTGTTTCCTGTTTTGTTTTTGGTAGGAAAGTGACCTTAAAACTCATATGAAAGTTCATGGACTCAGAAGAGTAAATTATCTCTAAAAAGAACAAAGATGAAAGACTCACACTTGACAACTTCAAAGCTTATCACAAAGTTACAGTATTCCAGAAATATTATATGTAAGGACAGACACATAGATGAATGGAACAGAGCTGAGATTTCACAAGTAAAATGACATTTCCAGTCAATTCTACACGTCAAATGGTAGTCTTTAACGAGTGGTAGTTGGTGACTAGTTATCCACATGTAAAAGAATGAAGTTTGACACACATCAGCTCAAACTGGATAGTAACTCTAAATAAAAAAAACCCAACATTTTAAGACTCATAACATATAAGATAAACACTTGTGGCCTTCGATTAGATAATGGCTTTTCAGACTATAGCAAAAGTACAAACCACAAAAGTATATAAATATTAGATTTCATCAAATTTAAGTCTATGCTTCAAGCTTCAGAAATTGTTAAGAAAGTGAAAAGAAGCAAGGCATGGTGGTACATGCCTTTAATCCCAGCACTTGGGAGGCAGAGGCAGGCGGATTGAATTCAAGGCCACTCTGGACTACAGAGTTGAGTTCCAGAACAGTCAGGGCTACATAGTAACAACTGTCTCAAAATCTCTCTCTCTCTCTCTCTCTCTCTCTCTCTCTCTCTCTCTCTCTCTCTCTCTCTCTCTCACACACACACACACACACACACACACACACACAGAAAATGTAGCTAGAGTTTTCCTGCCTGGCCCACAGTCAGGACAAATCTCTCTCACCTGCCAGTCCCACAGCTGCTCAAACCTGACCAAGTAAACACAGAGACTTATATTGGTTACAAACTGTATGGCCGTGGCAGGCTTCTTTCTAACTGTTCTTACAGCTTAAATTAATCCATTTCCATTAATCTATACCTTGCCACATGGCTCGTGGCTTACCGGCATCTTCACATGCTGTTTGTCATCATGGCGGCTGGCAGTGTCTCTCTGACTCAGTCTTCCACTTCCCAGCTTTATTCTCCTCCTTGTCCTGCCTACACTTCCTGCCTAGTCAATGGCCAATCAGTGATTTATTTATTGACTAATCAGCAACACATTTGCCATACAGAACATCCCACAGCAGAGAAAAGATAATTCCCAGGATGGGAAAAAATACAAATGATACAGCTGATAAAGCACCCACCATGTAGGATACATTAGAAGCTCTTCTAATTCTGTAATAAAAAGACAACTCAACTCAATTATGAAGCTGGCAAAGTATCTTACAAACATCTTCATAAGACAGACCCAAATGGCTAACAGGCACATGAAAAGAATGATCAATATCAACTGCTGTGAGGAAATTAAAACCACAGGGAAATACCATATCACAGCCACCCATTGAAGAGACTGTGTCGGTGAAGAACACTGAATCTTTACACATTTTGGGGACGAAAATTAGTACAGCTACTTTGGAAAACAATTTGTAGTTTCTCAAAAGGTTAAGCACAAAGCTACCATGTGACTAAGGAATTTTACTCCTAGGTATACACCAAAAGAAATGAAAATATATACCTACAGAATCCTGAGAACAATTGCTCATAGCAGAAAAAAAATCCATCCGTTGTGAATGAATAAATATGGTTTTATTATTACTATTACTATCAATACTATTCAACAATGAAAAGTAGCAAAGTGTTAATGAAGCTAACAACTCAGATGAGTCTTGCCATCAAGCTAGCTGAAAAGGTTCAGTCATGAAAGAGTTCATATTGTATATTCCATTTCTAAGAGAAGTGACAGGCTAATTTACAGATAGAATAGATTAATGGTTACCTAGGGTTGGAAAGGGATTTTTGGAGAGAGAGTGACTGCCATTATGGATCCCTTGTATTTTACTGTTAACGTTTTTAATTAGTAACCATCATGTAGAGTTGGCTGTCATAGAGGCAGTTAGTGTGAGACCAGGAAGGCTTGCATTATGCTCTGTCCTTCCTAGAGAGCAATATATCAGGATGGCTAAAGGTGACCCCAAGAGACCAAAGGACTTATGTCTGCTTATGCCCTCTTTGTGTAGACAGGCAGAGAAGACCAGAGAAGAAAAGCCAGGTGTCCTTCTCAGTATTGCAAGATTTCCTAAGTACTCTGAGAAATGGAGACAATGCTGGGCAGGAAAATTTAAAACTGATAAAATGGCAAAGTTGGACAAAACATGCTACATTTGGGAAATGAAGGACTGTGGACCAGACTGCAGGAGGCCTGAAGAAAAGGGCACTGACCACTGTCTGCATTCTTCTTGTTTTGTTCAGAATTCTGACCCAAGATCAAATCTAAAATTCCTGGACTCTCCATTGTAGATGTTGTTAAAAAACAAAACAAAGTAACAGTTGAGTGAGATGTTGAACAGCTTAAGTAGCAGAGAAAAGCTGCAGTGCATCAGTAAGGTGGTAAAGCAGAGGGACAAATATGAGAAGGATGTCATAAGCACAAGTCAAAGGGAAGGAAAGTCTCATGGTAAAAAGGGTCTCACTGAATTTTTTCACAAAAAGGTGGAAGAAGATGAGGAGCAGCAGAAGGAAGGAGGAAAAACAACTATTTTATTTGGCTTTTTTTGAGACAGTTTCATGTAGCCCAGTTGGCCTCAAACTCCTGATCCCCCTGCATCAGCCTCCCAACAGTACTGGGATTACAGGCATGTACCACCATTCTCAGCTAAAAGTGTTTATGTGTCTCCTTACAAATACATGGAGAGGGGAGTGCTATGATCCACACATCGTATCTGAGCTGTATCTACTCTCCTCATTGGGTTTAATTTACAATCTGACCACAGTTACCCCAGCTTCTCAAAGCCTCTGGTTTACTTGAAGTGGACACATGTATCTGGAGCTCCTGTAACTGTACTAAGTTGTACATGTTTCCAAACATTTTAAAATGAAAAGGTACTCTTGTGTTCTCCTTACTCTGCAATTTGCTTTTGGTATGATAGGGCATTTGAAGATGTTTCTGGCATTTTGTTTTCAGTTTGTGAGGTGATATTAGCATGGTTATTGGCTGAAAACCCTGAGTTGAAAACTGTACATATCCGTAATTTGTAAAGTAAACAAAAACAAACTCTTGATGCTCCTTGCTTGGCATGGGGAAGATGCCTTTTGGAAGGGCTGTAGTTCAAGGTATGCACTGTGAGGCTAGGACACTGTGATGGCTCCCAACAGCTTCAGGTTGTCTTGTGGTTTTCTATGTGACATAGCATTCTGTTGACATTCTTTAGCTGTAAACGAGAGAAGCTAGCATGAGAAGTGTTTGGGTTTTTAAGTTATGTGCAGTAGATATACATTAGTTTTTAGACAAACTACAGAATTCTTCATTGTCAGCAAAAAACCCCACCAAATTAATGCAAGTGCAAGAGCCCTCTGTACCCAAGCACAATGTTTGTATGTTTAGAACACTGCAGTGTTTTTGAAGCTAAAAAAAATTACATATTAAAAACGTCAAATCAACTAGGGGCTGGAGAAATGGCTCAGTGGTTGAGAACATACTGTTCTTGCAGAGCACCTGAGTTCAATTACCAGTACCCACAACAGACAGCTCACAACTGCCTGTAACTCCAGCTCCAAGTGATTTGATACCCCTCTGACCTACCTCTTGACAAGTAATAATTATAATAAAAATATAATAATAAAATGGTTTTAAAAAGATTTTTAAGAACTCACATAAACTTTAGCATTGTAAATATTTTAAGCATATAGTTCAGCAGTTAAGTATATTCAGACTTTGTGAAAGAGACTTCTAGGACATTTTCATCCAGCAAAACTAAAACTCTGTACCATTAAACGACAATGCCTCATGTCCTCTTAACTCCAGCTCCCAGAAGATAATATTTTACTCTTTCTGAAAATCTGACTACTTTCTGGAGCACACATGAACAGCATTATAATACTTGTCTTTGGTGACTGCTTTACTTTATTTAGAATAGTGTCACCACATGTGACAGGAATTCTTTCTGAAGCCTGAAAACCCTCTGCTACAAGTGTACATACACTTTTAATCGCTTCATTCATCCATGGACACACAGGCTGTTCTGAGTAATGTTGCTACAGATAAAGTGTGCAAGCCTCCGTTTCAGATCTTCCTTCTAATTCTTTCACATATAAACCCAGAAGCAGAACTGCTAGATCATGGAGTCTTCTTTAGTAAGGGTTGTGAATGTACTAAAAGCTGCTCAATGTGTATTTTAAACAGACAAATCATACCTAAATAGAACTGTTAAAATATACTTCTTTAAGACTAAATAAAATATATACTTACTTCAAGGACTCTGACTGAGCTGGATAATTAACCAATTTAGTTAAATAACTTGTCAATCTTCTCATTCATGTACTTGGATTCTTTTTCAACAGCCTGGCTAGAAGTGTAGGCCTTTATTTTGTTTTGTGACATAGCCTAAGTGCTTTTTTTTTTCTAATTAATTTATTTATTTTTAATTCATGTGCATTGGTGTTTTGCTGCATGTAGGTCTGTGTGAAGGTGTTAGATTCCCTGGAATATGAGTTACAGACAGTTGTGAGCTGCCATGTGGGTGCTGGGAATTGAACCTGGGTCCTCTGGAAGGGCAGCCAATGTTCTTAACCACTGAACCATCTCTCCAGCCTACTAAGGGCTGTTTTTAATCATTTAAAATTTTTCATCAAGAAACAATGTGAAGAAAATAACAAATTCATAATAACTATGGCAATCTTTATTTCATTTGTTCTAGGTATATGTCATTCAGCAGATTTTTTTTTTAAAGATAGAAAAACGAAGCAGAACTTTATTCCTTTGACCTCATATATACCTTTTGAAATTTATTCATCAGCACTCAGGGGGCAGAGGCAGAAGGATCTCTGAGTTCAAGGACAGCCTGGTCTACAGAGGGAGTTCCAGGATAGCAAGGGCTCTGTACAAAGAAACCTTGTCTCAAAAAAGAAAGAAAAAAGAAAAGAAAGAAAGAAAACAGAATTTAATCATAAATATTTCACAAAAAAGATATTGAAAAGTTACAGTTTGACTTTTTGGCATTTGTAAATATTATAGAATAATAATAGTCAAGGCTAGAGAGATGGCTCAGCAGGTACAAACATGAGCTGTTCTTCCACAGGACCCAGGTCCAATATTCCCTGCACCCACATGGTACTCACAGCCATCTCTAACTCCAGTCTCTGGGTATCTGATGCTTTTTCTGGTCTCCAAGGGCAATGTACACATACGGTGCACAGACATACATTCAGGCAAACACTCATATTCATAAAATAAAAAAAAATCTCAAAAAAATTTAGAATAAAAATAAAATTAAAAAATCCTATCTCGCTGGGCGGTGGTGGCGCACGCCTTTAATCCCAGCACTCGGGAGGCAGAGCCAGGCGGATCTCTGTGAGTTCGAGGCCAGCCTGGGCTACCAAGTGAGTCCCAGGAAAGGCGCAAAGCTACACAGAGAAACCCTGTCTCGAAAAACCAAAAAAAAAAAAAAAAAAAAAAAAAAAATCCTATCTCCAATGTCACTGACCAAGAAAAGAGGCAATAATTTAAAAAGTAAAAGAAACAGGAAGAAAAAGAAATGTTAAGCACACCAAATGAAAATTCTTCTCATCTCTAATTATTACACAAAACTAGAAGAGCCGATGGCAATCCAGATAGATGGCCATTAGTGCTCAGCAGCCCATTCCTTTTCTGCTTCATCCAGACACTTTGAATACTGTCAAGATTCAAAAGCATGATTTTAGGATGATAGTAAGATAACCTCAAAGAGTTTCTCTAATTAGACAAAGAAAGAGAAAGCTAAAAGGACACTTTTTTAAAAGCCAGAAGGAATTGAAGAAACCTTACTTTTCTAACCACTTTTAAAATAACAGGTTCCATGTGGTACATACTAAACAAGAGACAAGTTTGGTATTCAACTTTCTGTGTTGGTCCCAAGGCAGCTATCTAGTTAGAGACAGTTATTATGTGGGACTGTTTTCCTTTCAGATAATTCATCTTACATACTTTAACAGCTTTCCTAAATCATTTTTTTGTGGTTGATTTTAAAGGAAGATGGAAATACTACCAGTCATTGGCACTGATTTCAGACTCTCATTGGAGACTTTTTTTTGAAGTCCGTCTATGTACAGAAGCAAAATTACGAATGGCGTTTCGAAGAGTTGCATTCCCCTCGGAGATATCAGAAGAATTGATGACTGAATGTAATGCCCGGTTATATGCTGCAAATGAAGGTTTGCACAATCATGAAGAAAGTCAGATCTATACAATTTTCCCATTTCTTTTTCCTATCAGTACTGCTTCTTTACCCAAAATGCCACAGGTATTCAGTTTAGCCACTGAATAAATATTTACTGAGTACTTATAATAGAGCAAGCACTCTGGAAGGAAATTAAAGAGAATACAGAAAATGGTAGCAAAGGTAAAGGTGCAGTGAAGTACTTCCACACCACAGGTATATACAAATTGTCACTATAATATGAAGAAGGATATGAATGAACAGCTAAGGAACACTGGAAAGATTTGAAAAGCTGTACCATTTAAAGTGGGCTTTGGGGACTGATAGGAGGAAAGAAAAAAAGGCACTACAGGTAGAGAAATAAGTGTATGAGATGCAAACGTGTAAGAGAAAGTTTGGTGAGGCTGCAGTGTGGCATGAGACCAGAGAGAAGTATATAAAATACATCATGCATTTCATACTGTTTTGAGGAGAAGTTTTAGAGTAAAGGAATGATAAGATTCATAGGACAGGTAAATTCATACCACAGAGACGAAGCCCATCAAAAACATAAATACTGGTAACATTTTCAGTGTTTATGTGAGGCTGATGGAGTCTCTATGTTCTATAAGTCAATATTTAGTGATGGACAAGAAACATTAGCAACCTCAGGAAGGATTCCATTCTCTCTACTTGGGACTTTTTTGTTTTGTTTTCAAGACAGGGTTTGTCTGTGTTAACAGTCCCGGAACTAATTTTGTAGACCCGATTGGCCTCGAACTTACAGAGATCTGCCTGCCTCTGCCTCCCAAGTATTAGGATTAAAGGTGTGCATCACCACTGCCCGGCTACTTGGGACTCTTGATAGAGCTCCTCACCTTTCTTGGGGTCACCAGTAGAATGGACAGTCTAATATGGATATATGCTTGCAAGTCTGTATTAGACACCATTAAAGTATGTCGATAACAGACTCCTAACAGAAATGAAACTATAACAATTTTCATTGCCTTACATAGCTGTTTTATAAAGGTATATATAAAATTCTCTTATATATATAGTAAATATTCAAATTCTACAGAACCACAATCACTACGATGTGTGTGTGTGTGTGTGTGTGTGTGTATGAATGCTATTAGAACTCAACTATTCCTTAAGAAACTTACCTCTGTAGTTTTTATAGAAAATGCAATTGTTGGCACAGGTATCAGGATGAGCATCCCAGAAATCAGGACCACAACAGCATAATGGAGGTAAAGTGATATTATAAAGCTTCATTTTCTCCTGGACCTGGGCTCGTAAAGCTTCTACATATCTATAAAAGTACAGTGTGGACTGGTCAGACAAATCATCTACTAGGAGAAAAAACATAAATCCTGATTTTTATGCCCAGCTTCCACTGCTCTGTCCCTTGAGTCTCCCTATGCAGTGGGAAATAGCACTAGGAAAATGTAGTACTGGTCCCAAGAGGTACTAGTCAACCAGAACAGTAGTGGAGTATGCACCCTAGAGGAGGAAAAGTACGAGAAGACAAACCAAGTCTCTCTCTTTGGTTTTTCAAGACAGGGTTTCTCTGAGTAGCCCTGGCTGTCCTGGAGCTCGCTCTGTTGATCAGGCTGGCCTCAAACTCAGAGATCTGCCTGCTTCTGCCTTCCAAGTGCTGAGATTAAAGGTGTGGGCCACTACCGCCCAGCTAAACCAAGACTCTTAAGGAATATGAGCCAGAACTTCATGCAGGATATTTAAAATCAGTCACCTTACATATTCTTTTTCTCTCCGGTGCTGTTTTTCTCTGGCTCCTTTTATTTCTTCAAGTTGTAACTGGGCTAAAAGATCACTTATCTTCTCTTCTGAATAAGGTTCTTCACGACAGTGCATTCTTAGGAGTCTCTGCTCTTCAGCATAGCGCTGCTGTTCTTTCCTTTTCTTAATTCTGAAAATGAAACAAAACTTACTTAGGAATTTTCTAAAATGGTTATTTAAAATTAGCTTCCTGATCCAAATAACTCAAGAAATTCCCTCAAAAAAGGGAATCAGAAAATCAGCAATCTAAGAGCTTTTTTGTTTGTTTGTTTGGTTTTTGAGACAGAGTTTCTCTGTGTAGCTCTGGCTGTCCTGGAACTCAAGAGATCTGCCTGCCTCTGCCTCCCAAGTGCTGGGATTAAAGGTGTGGCCAACTCCCCTCTCCCTCCCAAGAACATTTAAAAAAGTGTTTGTGCTGGCTGACCTGAGTTTATCTTTTTTAAAAAATGTACACTGAGGTTTTGCCTGCACGTTTGTCTGTGTGAGGATGCCACATCCCCTGGAACTGGAGTTACAGACAGTTGTGAACTGCCATGTGGGTGCTGGGAACTGAACCCGGATCCTTTGGAAGAGTGGCCATAGTGGTCAGTGCACTTAACCACTGAGCCATCTCTCCAGTCCCTGAGTTTGTCTTTTAATCTATATAAATCGACTCTCAAAGGGAAATGACAAATGGCCAGTAAGACATTTTCTGTAAGAATCCCAGCACAAGAACAGGCTCAGGTTAAAGCTACCCATAGGCAGGACATTTGCTACTACCAAAATGGTATAACAGAGACCAGATTTGTCCTCACACCAAAGAAACTTAAAAAGCAAATATGATAGAATACAAGAAGTAACACCAAAAACTATGCAGAGAAACCCCGTCTTGAAAAACCAAAGAGAGAGAGACTTGGTTTGTCTTCTTGTACTTTTCCTCCTCTAGGGTGCATACTCCACTACTGTTCTGGTTGGCTAGTACCTCTTGGGACCAGTACTACATTTTCCTAGTGCTACTTCCCACTGCATAGGAAGACTCAAGGGACAGAGCAGTGGAAGCTGGCCTGGAACTCACAATACAGACCAGACTGGCATTGAATTTATACAGTTCCACCTGCCTCTGTTTCCCAAGTACTAAGATTAAAGCTGTTGGTATTATACTCCACACTTGGTCTATATCCCAAAGTAGACATTAAAATGTATGTAGGATTTACGATGTAGCTCAGTGGTAGAGGGTTTGCTTAGCATACATGAGACCTTGGGGTAAATCCACAGTACCACACACAATTATTTTTGGGTTCAGAGAAGTGGCTCAGCAGTTAAGAGCACTGGCTGCTCTCTCGAGGACCCAAATTTAATTCCCAGCACCCTCACATTTGTTCACAAACATCTTTAACTCCAGTTCCAGGGGATCTAACACTATCTTCTGACCTCCTCGGTCACCAAACATGTGATACATATATGCAGGCAGAACACTTATACATATAAAATATTTTTAAATTATATCTTTATTTGTATATATTTTATATATCAAAAATATGTATGAATATACATACATATATAAGGTAATAACTGACAGAAATAGAAGGAAATATTAAAAAATTGAAATATATGTAAAAATTTCAATGTCCCTTTCTCAATTACTGACAGTAAGTAGACAGAATAATGGAAATGATACAGTTAAGCTCTAGGAACCAACTTGACCTAGTTGACATTGATAGATTTTAAGAATAATATATTATTTTCCTACTACAAAGCTCTTGAACTTAAAAATTTTGGAAAGATAGACAACATGCTAGACCAGTGGTTCTCAACCTGTGGGTCATGACCCCTTTGGGGACTGAAAGACCCTTTCACAGGAGTCACCTAAGACCACTGGAAAACACAGATATTTACATTATGATTCATAGCAGTACCAAATTTACAATTATGAAGTAGCAATGAAAATAACTTTATGGTTGGGGTGACCACAACATGAGGTCACAGCATTAGGAAGGTTGAGAACCACTGGCCTAGACTATAAAACCAATGTTAATAAATTCAAAAGGATTCAAGTAATGTACAGCATATATTCTCTGACCATAACAGAATTAAATTAGAAATTAATAACAAACTCTTAGAAAACCCAATATATTTGAGAACTATATGCTATACCTCTAAATAATTTATTATATAAAAAGAAATGGAAATTAGAAGGAATTTTTTTTTGTTTTTTTTTCGAGACAGAGTTTCTCTGTGTAGCTTTGGAGCCTGTCCTGGAACTCACTCTGTAGAGCAGGCTGGCCTAGAACTCACAAAAATCTGCCTGCCTCTGCCTCCTGAGTGCTGAGATCAAAGGTATGCGCCACCACTGCTCAAAAAGAATTTTTAGTTGAGTAAAATGATTTACTAGATACAGCTAAAGAATATTTAGTAAGGCTGGAGTGATGGCTCAGGGGAGAAGAGCACTGGCTACTATTCCAGAGGACCCATTTGGGTTTCCAGCACCACATGGCAGCTCACAACTGTCTGTAACTCCAGTTCCAAGGGATCTGATGCCCCTTTCTGGACTCTGCAGAAACCAGGAACATACATGGTACATAGACATACATGTAGCAAAATATCCATACACATTAAATACACTTAAAAAAGAAAGCATATAGTAGACAATTTCTAGCATTAAGTGCCTATATTAGAAAAATAAAATAAAAAGGGCCTTAGATCAAAGGCCTTAGCTTCTACTTTAAGAAATTAAAAAGAGGAAAATCAAGCTCAAGATAAGTACAAGAAAAGAAATAATAAAGGAAATAATAGAGAGCTGAAACAAATTGGCAAAAAGAAAAATAATAAATACTGAAATGAAAAGTTAGCTCTTTGATAACTGTTAAGTCAGTCTGTGAGGGCAAAAGAGACAAACTACTAATATAAAAGTAAAATGCTATCATTACAGATTCTACTGTAATATAGAAGGCTCAAGATAATTTTATGCCAATAAATTTTCCAACTTGGATGATGTTACAATGTGAAAGAAACATGTTACTTACAGTCCTATTATTAGTAACAATGAAACTGCAGTTAGAGATTTTTCACAATGAGAAGTACAGACCCACATGGGATTACAGGTAAATTCTACCAAATGCTTAAGGAAGAAATAAAGCCAGCTGTCACTCATCCAACAAGACTGAAGAAGAAAAACTGCTTCCCAACTATTCTCTAACACTAGCATTACCCTTAAGCCCAAAGAAATAAAACTCCCAAATCAGAAAAAACAAAAGCACAAGTTAGTATCTCTCATCATACATATAACAAAGTAATATATTTTGTCTATTTCTTTTCTGGAGTTGAGGGCTGAACCCAGGGCTCTGTGCTTACTAGGTAAACACTCTACTACTGAACTAAATCCCCAATTCCTATTCTGTCTATTTTTGGTCTATTATGATATTGTATTGAAATTTCCATTTATGGTTGTTGACAGCATATAGGAATGCACATTTATTTTAGCTTTAGACATCAATAATGTGCCCTGCAACCTTACTAAACTTGCTTTCAACTTCCAGTGGAGTTTTACAAAGTGATCACGTCATTTTCAAATAAAGGCAGCTTTACTTCTTTGTTAAATTGTCTTATTTCTTTTTTTTTTTTGTCAGATTGCACTGACTAGAATTTTTAGTATGACTTGAGTAGATGTGACGAGAATGGGAAGCTTCAGATTTGGAAAGAAAGCATTTAGTCTTTCATATGAAGTACATTAGTTGTAAGTTTTTCAACAGATGTTTTTTATCAAAGTAAATAAATACCTTTCTCTTTCCAATTTGTTGAAAAGCTTTTTAAAATTTTCTAACCAGGTATTGGATTTTGCATTGTGGTCATGTAGCCTCACTCCATCTCGAACTCCATTCCTTCTTTTGAAAGTTAAATCAATTCTGTCCCTGGGGTACAACCCACTTGGTAATATTATGTTGCCCTCTTAATATGCTGTTTGATTCTCTTTGCTCAGAATGCTGATAGAGGTGTGGGTAGTAAAAAATAATGTCTCAGGCGGAAATAACAACTCTATTGGGAACCCAACAGAGGCAATTCATATTATATTCTTGCAAACAATTTGTCTCTATTTTGTTCATGTCCTGAGACTTTGTGCAAGGCTAAATTTAAAAGACACCTCTTCTAGATTGGATCTACTTCTGATCTGTGGCTTTACATGTAGTAACATTGGTACAATCACTTTGAAAAGCAGTTTAACGGCTTCTTTTAAGACTGAAATATGCACCTCTTATTTGGCAGGTACTTAGCCAAGAGAAAAGAAAATATATGCCCAATACTAATGCTTGAATACAATTTTCACTGGAAATTTATTTCAGACCAAGTCAATGCCTGTCTACAAAGCTTCAAAGGATGAGATGACTTTTAGGGGCTGAGGCTCCTTTAAGTTAGAGCCAATGCTCATTTCCCAATTTGAAAACCCTTACAGACTTAAGGACTGTACTAAGTCTACTTTGCTTGTATCCTAATACAAAGCCTAAATGACAAAGCACCCATTTAAAATGTTTACTGGAAAGAAATTTTGTGACAGGTCCCATGTGTTCCAGGCTGGCCTGGAATTCCTCATGTAGCGAAGTGTTCAAGTTTCCTTTCTGTTGCTGTGATAAAGCATTCTGATCCCTTCTGAAGGGAAGAAATACTTTATTTCACCTTATACTTCCAGGTCACAGTCCACTATAAAGGGAAGTCAAGGGCAGGAAGTCAACTAGGATCCTAATGTCAAAACCATGGAGGAATGTGGCTTGCTGGCTTGCTCTCTGGGTCACTCCCTGGCTCATGCTTAGCTAGCTTTTTATACAGCTTAGTACAACATGCCTGACGAACAGTGCCACTCACAATGGGTTGGGCCTTCTTACATCAATTAATAATCAAGACAATTCTTCATAAATATACCCACATACCAACCTGATCCACGCAAATCTTCAACTGAAGCTTCTCCTCTCAAAGAACTCCAGGTTGTGTCAAGATGACTAATTAAGGCTAAATGGGAACATCAAGGAAGACTTCTGGTCCTGTCTCTTCCTGAGTGCTGGGATCACAGGTGTGTACCATCACACAGTTTCTGTGGTGCTACAGATCAGCCCAGGGATGTATGTATGCTGGGCAAGCAGTCTACCTAGTGAGCTACATCCCCAGCCTATTAACTAAGCAGTTTAAGCCTACTGTCGAGAAATACTTCTTAGGGAAAACAAGAAACAACAGAAAGCTCTTCCGGAAAAAAAAAAATTACTCATTGTTGACAATGAACTTGGATCTCCAAGAGCTCTGACGGGGATATATGAAGAGATCAAATTATTTCCATACTTCTATGGATAAACAGATTAAATGGATCTGGGCAAAGTAACTGTAAGGGTTCTGGGAAGATTACTGTGGGCAAATGCTATCAAGTAGTACCATGTGCCAAAAGTATATCTTTCATGAAAAGAAGAGTCAGTTAATGGTACTGTTATCTGATTGCAAAAAACTGTTAGCCAAGTACAGTAACTTGGGTATCTCAGAAGATCAAGGCTTGTCTGGGCTACAGAAAGTTCTACTCCTAGACTACAAAATGAATGAGAGACCTTGTCTCAAAATAAAAATAAATTTAAAGAAGAAAAACTGCTGCTATAGCCACTCCAACATTCAGTAACCATTCACTCTGATAAGTAAGCAGCCATCAACACAAGGACAAGACTTTCCACTAACAAAAAGATTACAATTTGTCAAAGGCTCAGATGATTGTCAACGTTTCTTACTAATAAGGAATTTATTTGAGGCAGGTTCTAACTATGTCACCCTAGTTGGCCTAGAACTTGCGCTGTAGACCAGGCTGGCTTCCAATCACAGAGATCTTCCTGACTCTGCCTCCCTAGTGTTGGGCTTAAAGGCGTGCAACACCACACCATCTAGTAAAGTTTTTTGTTTGTTTGTTTGTTTTGTTTTTTCGAGACAGGGTTTCTGTGTTGTTTTGGTGCCTGTCCTGGATCTTGCTCTGTAGACCAGGCTGGCCTCAAACTCACAGAGATCCGCCTGGCTCTGCCTCCTGAGTGCTGGGATTAAAGGTGTGCGCCACCACCACCTGACCTAAATAAAGTATTTTTACTGAAAGTGTATATATTATATATTTTTAGATACAATGTTATTACACATTTAATAGGCTATGTTATAGTATAAAGATAACTTTTATATGCACTGGGAATACAATTCATGTGACTATCTTTTGTGATATTTACTTTATTGCAGTGGTTGGGAACCAAACCCATAATATCTCCAAAGTATGCTTGAATATAAGTCTAAAAAATGCAACCAGTCCACTCAGAAAGCAAACCAGTGTTGCCTGGGTTAGGGGCAGAGGGTGCAGAAGGCTGCCAAGGGACATGACAAAAGTCCTGGGGATGACAGGTGCCCTAGTTAGGATTACTATCGATACAACCTTGACCAAAAGCAAGTTGGAGAGATAAGAGTTTATTAGGATTACACTTCCACAGCACAGTCTACCACTGAAGGAAGTCAGGACAGGAAGTCAAGTAGGGCTGGAATCTAGAGGCAGGAGCTGATGCAGAGGCCACAGAGGTTGCTGCTTACTTGCTTATTCAGCCTCTTTCTTATAGAACCCAAGACTACCAAGCCCAGGGATGGCATCATCTACAATGGGCCGGGCCCTCCCCCATCAATCACTAATTAAGAAAATGCCCTACAGCTTGATCTTACAGAGGCATTTTCTCAATTGTGATTCCCTCCTTTCAGATGATTCTAGCTTGTGTAAAGTTGACATAAAACTAGCCAACACAAAAGGTATGTTTACTATCATGACACTGGTGGTGGTTTCATGTGTTACACATGTCAAAACATACCAACTTCTGGTGCTGGGGAGATGGCTCTGTCAGTAAAGTGTCTGCCATACCAGCATGAAGGTCTGAGTTTGGATTCTCAGCACCCATGAAAAAGCCAGGTGCAGTGGCATGTGTCTGTAACCCCAGTACTAGCAAATACTTTTTCGAAGACTTATTTATTTTATTTTATGTGTCTGAGTGTTTTGTCTGCATGTGCATATGTGCATAGGTATCAGATACCCTGGAACTGGAGTGGTTGTGAGCCATCATATGGGTGCTGGGAACCCAATCCAGGTCCTCTGCAAGAGCAGATAGTGCTCTTAACTACTGAACCATCCCTCAGCCCCCAGACTCATACTTCTTGAATAAAGTAAAAACTTTGCTAAAAATTCTAGCCTCTATTTGTGGCAGACTGTAAGCTCTGGGGGGAATTAAAG
Organism: Peromyscus californicus insignis; assembly: GCF_007827085.1. Lineage (NCBI taxonomy): Eukaryota > Metazoa > Chordata > Mammalia > Rodentia > Cricetidae > Peromyscus > Peromyscus californicus. Next base: position 32,065,763 of record NW_026294402.1, read on the forward strand.
TCTCCATTTTGTTAGATTAAATTTAAGGTCTAGACACCATACTACAAAACTAAAAGATCAGACACTAGAATAATAGGCATGGATGTTGTCAGTGGAGCTAATTCATCCGTATTCTGAGAGCTAACCACTAGCCACTCCCAGGAGAGAGAGACACGGCCACGTTAAACAAGGATTTTCTCATAACTGCCTTCCCACATTTGCTAGTATTTTCTGAGCTACCCCTATAAATCTCAGTTGAGTATTTCTCAAAGCGCATAAAAACCGTTTTTATGGTATGCCTGAACCTGCAGCACAACTGAAAGGTGTAACAGGGCAGAGGTGAGACATTTCATTATTGTAATGTGGGCACAGGGAATCTCTTTACACCGGGGAAGATCAAGATTTAAAGGCATGTGAAGCAATGAACTTGGGAATGTGAGCTAGGTGATGTGGAAAAACCCAGCACAGGCACATACAGAGACGGCACTGACTTTAACCTTTGCTGCTCTCAACCTAAGTTAGAGAATGAAAGGAAAAGACTGAAAGTGCAAACTTAAAAGGTAAGCCTAAGATCACAGGTGTTTGGCTAGGATCTATAAATGTAAAGAACTTTTTTTTTTTTTTTTTTTTTGGTTTTGTTTTGTTGAGACAGGGTTAATTTTTGTACCTGGCTGTTTTGAAACCTGTTCTGTAGACCAGGCTGGACTAGAATTCACAGAGATCTGCCAGCCTCTGTCTCCCAAGTGCAGGGATTAAAGGCGTGCATCACCTTGCTTGCTTGCTTGCTTTTTCTTCCTTTTCTTTTCTTTTTTTCCACTTTAAAGAAAGAGATTTTATTTATTTTGATTTATGTGTATGAATGTTTAGTCTGCATGTCTGTCTGTGCACCACATGCACAGACAGTTACAAGGTCAGAAGATGGCATTAGATCCCCTGCAACTGGAGTTTCAGATGGCTGTTAGCCATGTTGGTGCTGGGAATCAAACTGAACTACTTACCTAACTACTTAACTACTGATCCACTACTCCAGCCCTGCTCACTACTTCTTAATTATTTTACTATGAACTATGCTATGGTGACCTGGGCTTTGAGGGTGTTTACAACCACAACATCATGGTGGCCATCAAGCATCCCTCCTCAATTCTGCTCTGTAATGGTTCATCTTGATCAACTTGACTGGACTGAGAACATTTAGGGGGACTGGTAAAACATTCTTTTGGTGTGCCTATGGTGAGTTTCCAGAGACCACTAACCAAAGAACTTTTCAAAAGGGAGTTAGATAAAAAGCATACTTAGAGGACATTCATATTTGTTACCATCAGTAACTCCTGACTTTGTCATAAAAGCAAATCTGAAGAAGCAGAGGGAGGTTTTCAATAATGAAATATAAACAGAGCCAAGTGAGTGACAACAGAAAAGATCAGCATCAAATTCAAACCATGTGTTAGTTTGGACACTACAAGCAGCAGCATAAACCATATGAAATTCCTTCTTACTAGGATGGTTCTCTTTATTTGAGCTGACATCTTAGGTACCACTGATAGAACAGAATTGATGGCGTTAACTCCCTGCCTCCACTTAGATGTCCTTCTCCTCAGTCAGTTACCTCAACTTTCTGCCTCCAGTTCTACATTTCTTCACCCACTCTGAAACAGCTTACAGATTGAGCACTCCAGGAAAAAAACAGCTCTTTAAGGTCATGCTCTGCATAGGCAATGCTGTCCCAAAGGGACAAAGGATTAAATATTACAATAGTTTGTGATCCTCCAAAAGAGGAACAGTATATAAACAAAAATGCATTCTATCTGTGGACTAAAATTTTAGAGTGTGTTGGGGAAATATCTAAAAAGGCTTTTTGGGAACATTGGGAAAAAAAGCTGAGGAACTGTGGGAGCATTTTCCTGACTTTATTGACTTGCTAACTACTCCTTCCTCCTAGAAACTTTTCTTTCTCGGCCTCTGAATGCATTACTTCTGCTGTGTCTCCTCACACACCTTTCTGGACCCATCCTTCCCTGTCCACTTTGCAAGCATCTCTCCTTAAAGCTCCAGTGGGTGTTTTCCTTTTCTCATGATATTCTTTCACCCCATGTGACTTAATCTCTGGCTTCTGCTTCAGTTACCACCCACAGCCACCTATAACTCACAAAGCCACAGCACTGTCATAGATTATGTCCCTGAGGTTCAAGTCTACCTGTCAATTTGACATCTCCATTGAATACCTCACAGGTACTTTCTCAGGGAAAAGAATCCATAGCTTTGGTCAGAATCCTCAGATAAGAATAACCATCATAGAGCACTTTCAGAAAGGAGCATAAAATCCAAAATGATATTGCTACAAAGGTTGATAAGTAATCTGCTCTACATACAAGCTTCTATTTTTCTAATGTCTTCAAAGCTTCTTATGCAAACATACCTTTACTGATGCACAATAGAAACTAGAGGAGGTCAGGACAATGGTGTGACTACTATTACAACATTTCTCTGGTAATAATGAAAGGTATTCTGAAACCAATGTCAAATCTTCAATAAAAGAGGTAAGAATCCAAGAGCCTGCAAGTTGGTCTATAAATTCAATATACTGGGCATTTGCACAACTAAACAAGTAGATACTAATATTTAAACTTCTGAAGTATACTATAAAAAACAAACTGACATCATTATGAAACTGTATGTAAAATAATACAAAAATAATAATCTTCTAATTTAGCAAACAACTCAAAAACTTTGTGGTATTTTTGTTTTATTTGAGACAGAGACTCACTAGGTAGTTTTGGCTGGCTTGAAACTCGATAGACTAGTCTGGCCTTAAACTCACAGAGATCCGCCTGCCTCTGCCTCCCTAGTACTGGGATTAAAGGTGTGTAGTATCTTGTTCTACAAAAATTCTCAGTCCTCTTCTATATGGTAAGGCCATACACATCACTAATCCTTTACAAAGTGAAACTAAAATAAAGACATACAACTAAAAATAGGGGTTATCTTTTGACTCCCTGGACCTTCTTCCTGTGCAATTACAGAAATTTGCCAACACTAATAACATGCTTGAATAAAAGGAATTCTTCTAAGATGGAGAAACAGGTTTATTCGTAAGTGAAAGAGGTGCTCTGCTAGAAAAATAACTTCTCAAGGAGATTAAGTCTGCCTCTTTGCCCCACAGGACTAAACCCTAAAGCCTAATCTAGCACAGTCTCAATCTTTGTCCACACTCTTTTCCTGTTCAACACTTTCCATGACTCCTATTCCCTGATTCTGAAAGTAGTATTGCTTAGCAATTAACTTAACAAAGGCTGGGGATATAGCTCAGTCAGTAGGATGCTTGCATGGCATAAACCCTGGGCTGGACACTCGGCAGGGCAGCTCACACCTGGAATCCCAGCACTCAGGAGGGAAAAGCAGGAAGTCCAGAAGTTCAGGGTCATCCTTGGTTACAGAGACTTCTAGACCAAGCTGAACTACACAAGATCCCATCTCTAATGATAATGATAACAATGGGAAGAAGAATTTAACATTTCCTACTGGGATCTCTACTGGATATTTTTTCACATACCTAAAGCCCATATGCTCCGGTCTAAATGTATCCTCTACTCATACCTCCTTCCTGGGAGATGTATTTAACAGTACTTCATTCACTTGGTAGCACGAGCCACAGATTTCCTTAAATCCCCTCTTCAAACTGCCCTCTACTCTTTACCATCTTGGCCTTGTCACATGTGACAGGCCATGTTAAAGATTTCTAAAAATTAGGAGATGGAGCCACCAAATCTGAGATAAAGGCCCAGTTTTGCCACTGGTTAAATGTAATCTTATGGCCGGGCAGTGGTGGCGCACGCCTTTAATCCCAGCACTCGGGAGGCAGAGGTAGGCGGATCTCCGTGAGTTCGAGGCCAGCCTGGTCTCCAAAGAGAGTTCCAGGAAAGGTGCAAAGCTACACAGAATAACCCTGTCTCAATAAAACAAAAACAAAAACAAACAAACAAATGTAATCTTATGTTAGGAAGATCACGTAACCTTTCTAGGGTTCATTTTCTCATCTTTAAAAACAAAAAGGATAAAATCTACCTATCAAGTCATTGAAATGAGCAAATGAGCCAACACCTCTAAAGCATTCGATGTCCCACCTAACACAGTATAAACATTCAACGACTGGCAGTTACTGCTACTGTGAAGAATGGCTGAATCAACCGAACACAGTCATCTGTGTGATGCAACTGACTCACAAGGGTTTAATACATACTTTTAAATTAATTTCACTCTCTTCTTGTCTTATTTCAAAAACCTCCTAGCAGTTTGTCTTATCTATTCCCACAATACCTCTAATTGGGCTCCTAAGTGTTCTCAGTATAAAGTCCAGTTTCCTCCTAACACACTAAGCTCTTTATGATCTTGTCTTTATGTCTTAAGGCTTACATCTTGCCATTTATTTAGCTCTGATCACATCAGAAACGTCATACTATCTCACAAATCACCACTTTTGCAATGCCAGTCCTTTAGGCTACAATTCCCGTCTCCTCCTTCCCCATTCAAATTCCATCTTTATCTCATGCCAATCCTAGTAATTCTTCAATACCGAGGTTTAGGAAGTCTTCCCTTTCTGCCACCCAGGCTATCAATTTTGGTTTAAAAACAGTTTCTGTGCTTCCACATATTCTTTTGACTAACACCTATTGAAAATGCACCATGTTTCACATTCTATGTCCAATTCATTTAGATAAGATACTACCTTATTTTAATCAACACAGAGCCTTTACAAAGATACATAATATTATCCTCATTTTATAAGGAGGTAGGAAGAAAAGCTGGGAGTGGATGCCTTGCAACTCTTAATACAAAGCATGATGGTGACCTACTTATTTATCTGTTCCCTATTCCTCAGCCAAATCTACCCTGTAGGTTTCTTGAAGACTCTATTGTGTTTATCATTTCTAATACCTTAAATCTAACACATCTAACAGTAAGTAGTAGCGCAATAAGCAGTTGCTAAATTAATGGAAACCACATCATTTAATTCTTATAAGTGGGTAAAGAGAAGCAGTTATCAATTCATGCTTATAAAACCGATCCATGATTATTTTAGAAAGTGTTTTTTGCATTCAAGTTAAAACACACAACCTCCATCAAAGAACAAATATTTAATTTCTTCAACAAACAAAAAGCAAAAAAATTTTTTTTTAAACTATTTGTCAACAACATCATTTTAAGTCTTCTGATGCCACCCGCAAAACAATCAGTAACTTTCAAATTATTTTCTAAGGTCAAGAGTATAAATCTAGAACAATAAGATTATCCAGTAGAAAACAGTGATAAAAGCCTTAAGCAGATGTTTTTAAGGTCAGTAGTCTTGCTAAATAAACATTCTCTACTGATTATGCTATGTGTCATAAGATTTAGGTTAGACATCAAGCCTACAGGGAGACATTGGTTTCAGTTAAATGAATTTATTTAACTGAATAATGAAGATATTCAGCCAGAAGGAAATTACTCCTAAAGTCAACTAATGAAAAAGAAGAGAGAGGGAGAGATGGGGGGAGGGGGGAGATACAGGGTCTGTCAAAGTAACATGGTTCAAGTCTATGATCCCAGCACTTAGGAGGTTGAGAAATTCAAGGCCATCTTTGGCTACTCAGGGATTTTGAGGATACCCTGGGCTACATAAGATTCTATATCTTGAAAAACAAAATAGGATGGAGAGATGGGTCAGTGTTAAGAGCAGGTATTACTCTTGTAGAAGACCAGAGTCCAGTTCCCAGCACCCACCCACATCAGGCAACTCACAACTGCCTGTAACTCCAGCTTCAGGTAATCTAATACCCCGTTGTGACCCTGAGAGCACCTGCACTCAGGTGCACAGGCTCACACACAGACACAAAGGCTCAAATACAGACACACAGGATCACACACAGGCACACATGCATATACATACTTAAAAATAAATCTCTAAAACAAAAAGCAATGAGGAGAAGGGGGTAAAGAACTATCACAAGGAGGAGAAAGGGGGTAAAGGGGAGAAGAGGGAAGGGAGGGAGGAGGAGAAGAAATAACATAGGGGTTGGGGATGTAGCTCAGTAGTCAAGTGCTTGACCAGCAGGTGCAAGACTAGGCTCTAGGCCTGATCTACGGTATAGCAAAAATAATAATTAAGTTGGGCATGATAGTTCAGAACTGTACTTACTGCACTTAGGCAGTAATCTGAGAGCAGTCCAGTGTACAGTGAGATTCCATCTCAAAAAGGCAAGGGCTAGGTGACCCCAGTGGAGCCCTCTGATTATGTGGTGCCTGAGTTGTCATCAGAATTGCCCCATTTGCTAAGCCCCTTGGTGTCCCTGGCCAAAACTCACTATTACTATGTCCAGTTCCCTGTGCTCCCAAAATATCTCTATTCATCAGAAACGGGACTGATGACAGTCTTCTTTAGGGTGGTTAATTTAGTAGTCATGGTCTTCCAGCTCCCAATTATTTAAACTATATGCCACACTTTCATCCAAAATTATACAACTTAATAGAGGGGTCATAAAAAATTGGCAACAGTGAAAGGTTTCTAAATACCTAATGATAAAAATTCAAAATTACAACATGACTTCCCACAGCCTTGAATTTAGTGCTATTGAATGAAGTGCTTCAGCAGAGATTTGAGAATACTGTTTCGTTGCAAAACTGCAATGTTTTTCATAGAGTTTCCTGTTCTTAAAACAAAGACTTTCTGTATGTTCCTATTTCATTCCTCAGGGTCTAATTATATCTTAAGACTGTATCACCTAGTAAGTTCCAAATTAGTAAATCTTTAGGCTGTATTGTGTTAGAATATTTTATTTTTAAAAACTGTTGTTAGATTTGCTAACTTGAGTTTCATTTTAAAACTATTAAATATAGGGGCTAGAGAGATGGCTCAGCAGTTAAGAGCACTGGTTGCTCTTCCAGAGGACCTGGGTTCAATTCCCAGCACCCACATGGCAGCTCACACCTGTGTATAACTGCAGTTCCAGAGCCTGACACCCTCACACAGACACATATGCAGGCAAAACACCAGTGAACATAACAACAACAACAACAACATAAAACTATGAAATACATTTTGTCTTGAGATTAGCAAAAAATTTCTGGTAACATCTAACAAGGCCCTGGACACACTTCAGCCATTTTATACTATGTATTTATTTGAAATGCATTTTCAGCATTAATAATTATCAAGTCAAAATATCAACTCTGAAAAATGTTGAAAATCTCCTATGTCCTGAAGGTCAAATATTCAGGTCAATGCTTAATTATTTATGTAAAACCAAATAAGCACATCCATTTTATTAGTATGAAAATTTCCTCTTGTCTTTAATATGTGGCAAAAAATTATACTTAAGAAAATAAACATATTCTACTTATAAAACTGTGTACCCAGAGTTGCGTAAAAATGGTTACTGAGAATAAAAAGTCTTGCCCAAGATGATTCCTGCTTCACTCCCAGCAATATAATTAACTTTTCGTCTTCTTTCTCCATCTGTCCTCTACTTATTAAACATTGTGGCACCGAGAGACTCCTTACTGTAATTTTTATTAAATGCCAGACAAAATACTAAGTCTCATATATATTTCTCCATTTCATTCAATCCTCACACTAGAAGATAGGTATTATACCCATTTCAGAGGGCTGGGCAGATAGCTTGGTGCACAGAGTGCCTTCAAGCATTAGGACCTGTGTAAAAGTCAAGTGTGGTAACCCCCAGCACTGGGAAATTGGAACATGAAGATCCAAGGGGCTAGCCTAGTCAAAACATCAAACTCTAGGTTCAGTGAGGGACTCTGTCTCAAAAATAAGGTGGAGAGTGAGAGAGGTGGACACTTGACATCACCCACCTCTGACCTCTATATGCCCTACCCACCCCCCACAAAAAAATTTACAACTAAGATCATACTTAATGGTGAGAAACTGTAAGCTTCCTTTCTAAGATCAGAAACAAGCAAGAATGATCCTTCAACCATTTTCTCTCAACATTGCATCGGGAGTCTTGGCAAATGCAATCAGACAAGAAAAGGAAATAAAGGTTAGAGGCTAGGAAGGAAAGGTCTTTGTTCAAAGATGAAATATTCATCTACACAGAAATTCTGAAAGAATCACCAAAACCACTCTTGGAACTAATAATAACAGCAGGATTATATAAAAAGTCATTTTCCTATATGTCAATAAGGAACAAGGAAAAAGCAGAGTGTAAAAAATTATATTTATGTTAGTAACAGAGAGAGAGAGAGAGAGAGAGAGAGAGAGAGAGAGAGAGAGAGAGATGGAGAGAAGAAGGCTCAGCAGTCAAAAGCATTGGTCACTCTTCCAGAGGACCCTGCTTTGATTCCCAGCACTCACATCGTGGCTCACAACTGTCTGTAACTCCAGTTCCAGGGCCTGACTCCCACTTTTGGCCTATGTAGGCAACAGTCATGCATGCATGTGGTACAGAGACATACATGTAAACAAAACACACACAAAATAAATAAATTAATTTTAAAAATCATGAAAAATTATAAAGCTAAGTACTACAGACATGCTAGTTCTCCCAGCCTTGTCTACAGAGCATGGAATTCCAGTATAATTTAGCAAGTGATCCTATGGACACAGATACACTAATTCTAAAGTTTGTGAAGAGATAAAAAAGACACCTCTTGTAGGTACCTATTGTAAAGTTACAACATAAGAGGAGAAAAATGAAGGAGGGCTGAAGACACAGAAGTATATAAATACAATCAACTGACCTTTCAAGAAGGAGCAAAGGCAACATAATGAAGAAAAGATAGTCTTTTCAATAATGGTGCTGGGGAAATCTGAGTATCTTCATCCAAAAAAAAAATTACTTTAAACAAAGACCTTGTATTTCTTATAAAAATGTAACTCAAAATATGCAGCCAGGCATGATAGCACTTATCTATAATCCCAGAGCTTCAGTGGCTAAAACAGAAAGACTATTGAGTTCAAGAGCAATCTGGACTATACTGCAAGATCCTATGTTCAAAACCACAAACAAGCAACAACAAAACCCCACCTCTAAACCAGGCATGGTGGGATCAAGAACTGTAATCTGAGCACTGAGAGGGGAGGGGGGACAGCAGGCTGGGATCATTCTCAGATACACTGAGTTCCAGGCCAGCCTGGGCTTTGTCTTAAAAAGCAAAAACAAAAAACTCTCAAAGGGGCTGGAGAGATGGCTCAGAGGTTAAGAGCACTGGCTCTTCTTCTAGAGGTCCTGAGTTCAATTCCCAGCAACCACATGGTGGCTCACAACCATCTACAACGAGATCTGGTGCCCTCTTCTGGCCTGCAGACTGAACACTCATTGTATACATAATTAATAAATAAATCTTTAAAAAAAAAAAAAAAAAAAAAAAAAACTCTCAAAGTGGCTTATAGAACCAAACATAAAAACCACATAGCTCCTAGAAGATACTAGAACAGACAAAGCTATATGATTTAGATATGGCAAAATTAATCCATGAAAAAGCTAGATCATTAAAATCTTCTGCTCTGGAAAAGGCATTGTCAAAAGAATAAAAAGACATGACAGAGACTGAAAGAAAGTATTTAAAACGATTTTACAAAGACCTTGTACTCAACATATACATAAAAACTCTTAAAGTCAAAACAAGGAAACAAAGCCATTGAAAATGGAGAATCACCTCTCCTGACTTGCACATGGCGCTGACTTGCACATGGCGCTGGAAGGCACTAGGCATGCTACTAGAAAAGTACACAACATCACCCAGCTACAAACTTTCTTGTCCACAACAGAGGCCTGCTCACAAGCTACACCGATGCCACAGTGGCACAGCTGTGATGGGAGTAACTGACCACCTTTTGATTGGTTTCAAGGCCCACTCCACAAGAGAGAACCCATACCCGACTCTGCTAAAGTGGCCAAGAACCTGAGGCTAGACAGGTCATGAGCCTGGAGGAAAACCTAGTACTACTATCCTGCTAAAGGAACAAAGCAATAAAATGATTCCTAATGACATACTGTTACACCTATAGACATACATCACTCAGCCCTCATCAGAGAAGACTCTTCCTGTAATAGATGAGAATTAACATGGAGATCCAAAACTGGACAATGTGCAGAGAGTGAGAGACTTTGGAACAGTCAGCCCTAAACAGGATGTCTTTACCAAACCCTTCCCCTCAAGGCTCAGAAGTCTATATGAAGAAGAGGCAGAAAGATCCTAAGAGACAGCCAGAGGTGGGGGATGACTGTAAGGAAAGAGCATTTTCCAGCTTCAAGGCTGATACACACAGGAACTCACAGAGACTATGAAAGCATGCACAGGATCTGCACAGGTTCAAACCAGAAAATCCCATAACCAAGCAGGGGACACTGACACAAAGTCCCACCCCCAACTAAGAAGCTATTTGCAACTGATACCTGATAGGAAAGGAAAAACAAGTTTTTTCAAATGGAGTCTCACTGGGTGTATCAACCATACTCAAGAGCAGGCCTCACGCTCGGGAGTAGTTGACCAACACAAAACAGACTCCATGGATTTTTGTACACTTTGTTTTGTTTTGTGTATATGTGTTTTATTAGTTTTGTTTTTTAGTTTGTTTTGATTTTTTAAGTTTGTTTGTTTTGAGAGAGAAAAGAACATAAAGTTGGGTGGATAGGGAGGTGGGGAGAATCTGTGGGGAGTTGAAGAGAGGAAAAAATATGATCAAAATATATTGTATGAAATAAGTTAGTAAAACTATAAACTTCAAAAATAGAAACAAATGACCAAATTACAAAATAGGCAACAGATCTGAATAAACATAGCACCAAAGAAGATATCCAGACGGCAAGTGAACATATGAGAAGATACTACATGCACAGAGCATCAGGAAACTGAAAGTCAGAACAGTGAGATACCACTGTTCCAACACAAACTGATTAGAATGACCAGACCACAAACACTGACAACACCAAATGCTGACTCTGCATATGATCTGGAAATCACACTCCTTCATATTTACCCAAATGAACCAGTAATTTAAGTCCTCAGAAAAATTCACACAGTAGTTAGAGTACCTTTATTCAAAACTGCCAAATCTTATGAGCAACAAAGATGTCCTTCAGCAGGTCAAAGGATAACTTAAAACAGAGATACATCAAGAGGGAAGATTATTATTTGATTTTTTTATTATATATATTTTTAAAACAGCTATTTAAATGGCCAACAAGTTGGCTCAGCCAGTAAAGGTGTTTGCTACCAAGCTTGACAATCTGAGTTTGATCCTTAGGACGCAAGAAAACTGACTCTCACAAATTGCCTATCTGACCTCTATATGCATGAGTGCCCTACACACACACACACACACACCCCATTTTAAAAAGAAACAGCTATCAACCCATGAAAAGGCAATGAAAGAACCTTAAGTGCATATCAATAGCTGTAAGAAACTAACCTTGACAGAGCCAGAGGAGAGGTAAGCTGTTGCCAGGGGTGAGGGGCTTGAGAGGGAGGAAATGGCACAGCACAGGTTTCCAAGGCAATGGAAATAATAATCTGTATGATATGTGTGAACACATTTCATTACTATATACTTGAATATACAACACCAAGAATGAATCTTAAAGCATGTCATGAACTCTGGGTAATAGTGTGCTGATGTAGGCTCATCAACTGTAACAAAATGAACTAGTGGGAAAACTGTGCATGTCTGGAGGCAGGAGGTATATGGGACCTCTATTGCTCAATTTTGCTATGAACTAAAAACTAGTCTAAAAAAATTAAGTCTATAAAAAAAAAAAATCAAACCAGGAAGACACGGTAGTGCACCTACAAGCCTAGCACCTGGGAGACAGATGCAGGGAAATGCCTACAAGTCTGACGTTAACTTGGTCTCGATAGTGAGTACCTACAAAGTGAGATTCTGTCTTTAAAAAAAAAGAGAGAGCCGGGCGGTGGTGGCGCACGCCTTTAATCCCAGCACTCGGGAGGCAGAGGCAGGTGGATCTTTGTGAGTTCAAGGCCAGCCTGGTCTACAGAGCGAGATCCAGGAAAAGGCGCAAAGCTACACAGAGAAACCCTGTCTCAAAAAAAAAAAAAAAAAACCAAAAAAAAAAAAAAAAAAAGAGAGAGAGAGAAAGAAAAACAATATATACACATATATGAAATATATGTATAACTTACTTACTACTTACATCTTTAATTCTTTATCTAGATCAAAATGACTATTTCCAAGCTCAGAAGGCAAAACCACAAAATTATTGCCTGATTATTCCTCATCCTCTCCTTTTTTTTTCTTTTGGGGTAGTGAGTGGTGTGGTAGCTGGCGATTGAACCTAGAGTACCAGGAACACTAAGGATGTGTTTACCACTGAGCTATACCCCAAGCCCAAACCTGATGATTTCTAGCCCTCAGTCCTAGCAAGCATTGCATTAGCTTAACTGTCACTTAGGAACGAGAATCAAAGGACTCACTTTTCAATTCTTTTCTTTCGCTCCCTTTGTCTGTTTTGTTCCTTCACTTGTTCTCTCTCAATGTCCATGAAAAGCCTCCTGTGTCTCAGGTATTGCTTTTGACGCTAAAGGAAAGAAGTTAGAATTATCTAGCCTGTTCACAGACAACTTTGTAAAGAAGGACAAATTCTTATTCTAAAGAGAAGAAAACTATCAGATAATGAGGGTACATGTGGTAAAGTCATTAACTTCCTCTGTATCAACAACAGTACACACAGTAAGAAAATTAAGTTTTCAAATACATAGCTACTTTGTTAATAGACAAACCAGTGAAAGTGCAAATTTAGTTTACCCTTAGTAAAAGCTGAAACAGTTAACATCATCTGAAGAAAAAACAGTGTATTAGTTTGCCCTTAGTGTAGTCCACTTGTCAATAGTACCTAGGAAATTGTTATATTTGACACAATAAGGTACATACTATATTTACTCTGTGTTCTCAAGCAGTATCATAAAAGCAGGGCCGCAGAGAAAAAAAGGGAGGCATTTTATAATAGAACAATACTCCATTTAACTTGTAAAGACTAAAATCACATCACAAAGCCTAGCCACATATGATGATGAGAAGTGCAGAAGGGATGAAGTATATCAGGGTATCATGCTCATAAACAGAATGAGCATAATAAAAGCAAGTGCTACTATACTGTGCCTGATCTGTTTACTTCTGGCTTTACATACTCTCTTTCAAGGACACCAGCTACTCAAAAGGGATAACTTATCTATACATACACTAGGTCAGTATATGACTTGTCTGGTAAAAGAACCTTAATCTGAAGAATGACTCTCATTATTAAAGATGCATCAAAAATGTTTCTTTTCTCATCTGACACCGGCACATGGCTAGGATTTAAAACTGTTAGAGTACTTTTTAATTGAAGGGGAAGGAAGCCATACATTTAAAGTATTCCTTTAAGTAAGTTATAGTGGCAAATATATACAGCTAGAGAAATTCACTTGGATCAAATCTTTGACTTCACACAAGTGCACCTTAAGTCCTAGGAGTTTAAAAGAGAAGTTAAGCATATTATAATGTCTTAACATCTTTGGAATTTGTGGGGTTTTTTTTTGTTCTTTCCTTTTTTTTAATATTTATTTTTATGTGTATGGATGTTTTGCCTGCCTGTATAACTGGGCACCATGTATGTGCAGTGTCCACAGAGGAGTCAGATCCTCTAGGACTGGAGTTACAGATGGTTGTGAGTCACCATGTGGGTGCTGGGAATTGAACCCAGGTCCTCTGGAAGAGCAGTCAGTGCCCTGAAGCACTGAGCCACCTTTCCAGCTCCCTAATTTTTCTTTTAATATTTTTTTATTTTTATTTTATTTAACACATGTATTTTCTCTGTAAGGTACACAATAGCCTTCCCCTCCTTCTACAACTTGTGCTAGGAGCTGAATCCACACTACAACCTTTCTATGCTTAGGAGAGAGAGTACATTAGCAGGATAGTTGAGGGAGTATCTTAACCAGAGAAATCACCAACTTTTTAGAAAGCACAAAAAAATGCATCAAATACGGCACCAAGTAGATTGCAAAAAGCTGCTTGTTTGTGATATGAGAGCTGAAACAGTCCAGCTGTCAGAATGCATTTTGGGTTACTCAAATCTTTCATGTCTCTTGTGCCTGTTAGCAGAGTATTTGGCCTGTAATGTAGGCCTGTGTGCCATCTGCATACAATGCCTGCAGAGGCCAGAAGGTATCAGATTCCCCTGGGAATGGAAATATAGATGATTATGAGTACCCATTTAGGGGCTGAGAACTGAACTTAGTTCTCTCAAAGGGCAGCACATACCGGCTGAGTCATCTCTCCAGCCCCAGAATTTCTGTTGTTTTAATGAGTTAAACTAGTGAACTGCTTCCAAATTCACACAGAATTCAGAAGCAGCACCACTGCATACCTCTTTCTTGTCTTCTTCTTGATCCACTCCAGACTGAAATGCCAGTAGAGCGTAGTATTCAGTGCTCAGTCCTGATCGATACTCCTCAAACACCTGCTACAAAGTCCAATTTACAACAAGTGACAAAACTGCTCAAGTTCTGTGACTCCTCTAGGTGTGTCTGTCCACTGACTCTTCCTTAACTGGTAAGGCATGGCAGAAACTGGGCTCATTACCTACTGTATCTTCTAGAAAAATTATGTTGGTTGGTACGCGAACCTGGACATTTTATGTCAAGTAATAATTTCTACTTTTAAAGTTATTTATCTTTAGTACTAGAAGCAGGACTAATGAACTAGACTGCTCCTGCCAACAGGATTTTTTGGAGGTGATGAAAATGTTCTTATACTGACTGTGGTAAGGTTTGCCCACCCTGTGAACACTCAAAGATTACTGAACTGTACATTAATTAATCTTTAGTATTTGTACTCACCATCATATTTACAAACTTGCCTACTTGTTCACATCTATATGTAACCCCAACACTCACAGTGCTTATGTAGTCCTTGGCAGACATGCAAAGATATGAAAGATTTGAGTAACAAAAAAAAATGCATGCTGCCAGCTGGATTCTCTTTGTTTCCACTCTCATACCATAAACAAGCATCCTTTCTACAATCTACTTGGTGACAAACTTGATGTGTTTTTGTGCTTTTTGTTGGTGATGTCTCTGTTTAAGATGACCTCCTCCCCATAGCACATTGCTGATATATTATCCTTCCCAAGCATAGAAAAGTTATGGTGTGGATTCAATTCCTAGCACAATACATACATGTGTGCACATGGGGGTGGGGTGTTGTTGTGATATGCCTTACAGAGAAAATACATGTTAGATAAATTTTATTTAGGTTTGAGTTATGATGATGCTAGCTGAGATCAATATTAAGGGATCAACCACATATATTTTCTTTTTGTGGTGCTAGAGTTAAAACCTGGGGGCTTGTGCATGAGAAGCAAACACTCTACTGCTGCTGATGAGTTATATCCCCAACCCAAACCTTATAAATTAAATCAGGACCTTTAAATGGAAATATCTAAAACAAATATAATATGTATATTAACTAAATGACTATAAATAAGCCCTGGTTCATATGGTCAAATGCTCTAAAAAAGGAAACCAAGACCATTCACTGGGGAAAAGATAGTCTCTTCAACAAATAGTATTGGGGAAATGGACATTCACATGCAAAAAAAATGAAGGTCAGCCCTTAGCATAAACCATCTACAAAAATTAACTCAAAATTAATCAGATCAAGAGATGTATACATAAAAAGTAAACTATAGAATGCCTAGACAAGGGGAAAGCTATTTAACACCAGATCTGGCAATTTCTTGAATATGATACTAAAAATATAGGTAACATTAGAAAAAATGAATTGGACTACATTAATACTTGCATACAAATGGACACTCTCAGAGTAAAAAGGTAACAAAGGAAATGGGAGGAATCTTCAAATCTGATATGCTTAGAATATGAACTATGCCCCCCATATGTTCATATACTAGTCCCAGCTGTTGGTGCTATTTGGGTAGGCTTTGGGAAGCTTATGAGGTAGGGCCTACTTGGAGGAAGTAGCTCATTGGGAGTGTGACTTTCAAGGTTATACTGGGTCTCCAGTCCCTTCTTCTCTTTCCATCTACCATGACTTGAACACCCCTTTCTTCCACATATTTCTGCCACAGTGATGTTCTTTCTGTTCAAGAACTTGGAACCAAGCAACCATAGAGTGACCCTTTCAAAATCATGAACCAAAATAAATCTTTCCCCCTTTAAGTTATTATCCCAGATACCAGAAGTTCTATAGACACAAAACTGACAGATCAATTGAGTCACTCATACACTGAAGTCTGTTAACTGAAACTGAATGGCTTAACTCATATCCTAACAGTAGAGCAGATAGATTTTTCACTGTTTCTGTTTTGCCTTGCTCTTTTATGACCCATTTTCCAAATAATTAACACTGAAGTCAGCCCTGCCTAAAAAGAAAAATAAGGGAAAATATCCAAGAAAGCCGCTAGCAGGATGACTTCCTATTCATTAGCATTCGGTTTACAGGAACGAGGAATGCCTGGTATTCCTGGTGACCTATGGAAAGCATCAAAATCACGTCAACACAATTACAACAAGAATTAATTGTCAAGCTAGGGGTAGAGCCCCACGGTAGAATACTTGCCTAGCATGCGTGAGGCCCTGGGTTTCCCAGCACAAACACACAAAAGCATTAATCATCAGTCCAGTGCTCACCTGACTGTAGCTAAAGTCAGACTCCCAGAAGCACCATGTAAGCTTTCTAACCTGTGACCTCTGACAAGATGGAACTTGGGTGTGAAAGCCTTCCACCTCACACTTGCTAGCTTGTTACCAATAAAGCCTTCTCCCATCACTGTCTCTCTAGTTATTGCCTTCAGCAGCACAGACACTTCACTGTTATATACTCTTGTTCATGACAGCATTAAGCAGGAAACAAACCAAGTGTCCATCAATGGATGAATGAATAAACAGAATGCAACACACACACACACACACACACACACACACACACACACTATTAAAGACTTTAAAGTGAAAATACTGTACTATGCTATAGCATTATGCTAAGTGAAGCAGGACAGTCACAAGAGGACAAATACTGTAGGAAGCCACACCATGAGGTACTTAAAGCCATCAGACTCAGAGACTGGAAGTAGGACGGTGAAGGAGGAGGGAGTGAGAGGCTTTTATTTAATTGGTATAGAGTTCCGGATTTAGTTTCAGATTTGTAAGGTTAGAAAAAGTTCTAGAGACAGACGGTGACAGGCTGTATAACAACATGAAGGTACTTATGCCACTAGAGGGTATATTTGAAAATGTTTAAAATGACCTGAGTGGTGACCAAGTATTATAATCCTAATACTTAGAGACTAAGACAAGATTTCATGTCCAAGACCAATCTGGGCTATATATGGAGACTCTGTTTCAAAATTTAAAAAATATATTTATATTGTAAATAAAATGATTTAAATAGTAAATTTTGTATTTACCACAATTTAAAAATATTTAAACATTCATTTATTATGGGGTTAGACTAGCATGCCACAGAACATGTGTGGAAGGCAGAGGACAACATTCAGGAGTTAGTTCTCTCCTTCCACCGTGTAAGTACCCAAGATCCAACTCAGGGAGATCACAGGCTTGATAGCAAAATGTCCTTAACTTGTGAGCCATCTCACCAAGCCTTTACCACAAGTTTTTAAATGCACCTACATCCAGATGTACATAAATGCTTTATAAGATGACTACAAAACACATACATTAACATGATTAATATTGGAGAGAGAATTAGGATTTCAAGAAGGCCTTAATAGGGGACTTTTCCTACTTCTTCTGATTCCTTATTTTTGTGGGGTCTAAGGGAGGGTTAGTTCCATGGATCCAAGCTGGCCTCAAATGTGCTATGTATGTGGCAGAGGAAGAGCCTACAGATCGGTCCTCCTGCCTCCAGCTTGCCAGTGGTGGAGCTGCCTGCAACACTTTGCCCAGTTTGTGCAGAGCTGGGGATCAAACCACGGGCTTTTACGTGGACTAATCAATCAAGCACTCTACTAACATCCTCAGCCTTTCTGTATATTTCTAGTGCTGAAATGTTCTACAAGAATTTATCTATGGATTACATTTGTATATCCCAACATTTTGTTTTAAAAGTTCTACAAGGTTTTCATCATACATTACAAGAAACACAGAATTACTTCTTTATATTTCATTTTTTCTTCCCCATATTCATTTTTAAAGATTTTTTTCATTTTAAAATCAGTCTATGGATAAAATTACCTTCTAGGAACTTTTGACATTGCCTACAGAATTTCTGTTTGTTATAGTCTGGGGCAGGGGGTGGGTTTGGAGCAGTGCCACTGGCTTCCAGTGGGTAAATGTAATAGAAGTCAGAGACACAAGGAGCTAGAAATACCTCCAAGAGGGTATAAATATACCTAAATATTTGCATTTCTTTACTACTCATAAAAATCAATTTATTATCACAGTTTAATATATGAAGTTTAAGAAGTCAGCTGCAGAACAATCAATATAAGACTACAATGTCATTATATAAAAATAATGTGACATACAATCCAGTCAGAATTGATTTGTATGTAAGCACATATGCATGTGTGTAGACATTAGGTGGTCTAGACTGATGAACTTTTTTTTTTTTTTTTGGTTTTTCGAGACAGGGTTTCTCTGTGTAGCTTTGCGCCTTTCCTGGATCTCGCACTGTAGACCAGGCTGGCCTCGAACTCACAGAGATCCGCCTGCCTCTGCCTCCCGAGTGCTGGGATTAAAGGTGTGCGCCACCACCGCCCGGCTAGACTGATGAACTTTAAACTGTTGATAGTAGATATATCTGGAGAAAAGGAAAGGCTGAGGGAATAGAAAATGGAAAGGTGACTGATCTTTATGCTATCAATACTTTCTGTATTTAAAACTTTGCATTGAAAATTTATTAAAATGAATTCTCCTAACTGATCAATTTGGGGGCACTAAAAATTAAACTGGCATCTGTAAATAACAGGTTCTGTCTAATTGTATTGTAAAGATAAATTGAAATGAAACAGAAAAGTCAAAGACAGGAAGTCAGTTTCCTAGATCAGACGAAGTGGAGGTAGACCCTGGAAGTTGACTAAAAGACCAATTAAGGAATGGCAAAGGTCTGAGCTAAAATAATGGCAACAAGAATACAAAGAGAAAAGTTGAATGTGAAACTGCCCCAATCTGCCTTATCAAGAGGATCTAAGAGGGCAAGACAACCTAGCAGGTAAAGGTGTTTGCTGCACAAGCCTGGAGACCTGAGTTTGATTCCTGGAACTCAAGGAACTGTAGACGGACACAGCCCACTATTCTAATTTGGTTCTCCACTGCTATGATAAACACTGACCAAAAGCAACTTAGGGAAGGAAGAATTTGTCTTACAGCTTATGGTCCATCACTGAGGGAAGCTAAGGCAGGCACCTAAAAGCAGAAGCTGAAGCAGAGACCATGGAGGAATGCTGCTTACTGGCCTGCCTCTCCTGGCATGCTTATCTACCTACCTTATACAGCCCAGGCCCATCCGCCCATGGATAGCATCACCCACAGTGGGCTGAACCCTCCTACATCAATTAGCAAGAAGAAAATTCCCCTCAGACATGCCACAGGACTTTCTGATGGAGGCAATTCCTCAACTGAGGTTCCCTCTTCTCAGGTGGGTCAAGGTGACAAGTGAAGCTAATGGTGACAATTGACTCCACAAAACTGTCTCTGACCGCCACACACACTCCATGGAATGTGTACTCACATTTACATCGTGCCATAAACACACAGTAATAATAAATTTTTTTTAATTGAAAAAGGATCTAAGATGAAGGAACAGAGGGGATACAAAAATAATCCCTAGGATTACAGCTTGCACAATAACATGGGTAAAGGAACTGTTCCAGAGTGAACACTCAGAACATCTTCAATTTGAGGCACCTGTAGAATAGGAGTTCAGATGGTCACTGGGTATTCCAAGACAGATTTCAAAGTAATCTGGTAGCTGAAGTCATAGAAGTAAATGAGAGAGAGAGAGAGAGAGGGGTGGGGGGGGTGGGGGGGGAGAAGGTGGTGGCTGTTTAATAATTTAAAAAAAGACAACACACTAACAGGAAACAAATTCAGTAAGCAGGAAGGCTCAGAAAAAGTGACCAGAATTTTAGCAGTGAATCTGGAAACTGACTATGCACAGAGAAAAGGTTTCAGAAACAAGCAGTTTACTATTTCAAATGTTGCAGAAAATCAGCAGCATATAAGAAGTCAAGTATCCATTGATTTATTAACAAGAATGGACCCGGGACCTTCTAAGCAGTATTTAAGTTCAAGGGTATTAGTGAGGACAGTAATCAAAATATAGGCAACTGAGAAACTGCCAATATGTCTAAGTTGTGGAAGATAAAAAGGAACTAGTTATTACTGATTATTCTTTTTAAATAACTGACTATGATAACCATGTAAAATCATTTGCAGATCACAATTAGGTTAAAAAAAAATAGGAGTATCATGAAGAATCATGTATCTTCAAAACCACTGTCTACAGAACTCAAGAGGAGTCATTTTTTCATTTTGTTTTTGTGGTGCTGGGGAAGGAAGCCAGGGCCCCTTGTGAATACTGGGCAAGCTCTTAACCAATGATCTGTATCTCTCAGGTCCAAAGGAGTTTTGGAATTTTTGTTTGTTTGTTTGTTTAAATGGAAAACACTTGAAAACATCCATACAAGGGAAGTATTTTTGAAACATTCATAATATAGAATAATTAATGGCACAAGAGTCTACAGGAAAAAATGAGGGAATGTAGAATATACCCCAAAAAAGAAACTACTCTTCCTCGAATATAGTAAGAATAGGTAATATAATAAATTAATATCTATAACTAGTAATAGCAGTGACAGTGTGAAAGCTTTGATTTTCTATCCCCCACCCCTGTCCTCTTTTCTCCCCCCCACACTCTTTCTTTTTTGAGACAGAGTATTACCATGTAGACCAAGCTGGCTTCAAACTCTCAGAGATTCACCTGCCCGTGCCTCAATTGCTGTGATTAAAGATGTATGCCCAGCTTTTGATTTTCTTTACAAAAGTGTGAGAGTTTGAGATCAGAGAGATGATAGCTCATCAGTTAATAGTTCTTGCCACAAAAGCCCAGTGTCCCAAGTTCATTCCCCACATTTACAAGGAGAAAATCATTTCTACCAAGTTGTTCTCTGACCTCCACACACCCAGACAGAAAGACAGATAGCAAACACAGACACAGACACACAAATAATATATAAAACTTGAGAAATAAGGAATTATAGTATGGTGTTGCTGCCGGGCAGTGGTGGCTCACGCCTTTAATCCCAGCACTCAGGAGGCAGAGGCAGGCAGATCTCTGTGAGTTCGAGGCCAGCCTGGTCTACAGAGCGAGTTCCAGGACAGGCACCAAAACTACACGGAGAAACCCTGTCTCGAAAAACCAAAAGGAAAAAAAAAAAAAGAGAGAGAGAGAGAGTATGGTGTTGCAACAAGAAAAATGCTAGGTTTCAATGCTTAGAAACCCTAAGTATGAATTAGTATTCATCAGCACTACTAACGTGTTTTCTCCAATAGGCTGGACTAGAAATGCAAGAAGAGAAATATTGTTCTAAGGTTGAGGATTCTCAGGGCCTGTGTGATGGTAGGATGAAAAGAAGAAATTCACATCACAAAACTTCACCCTGACTTGGACAGTCAGAGGTGCCTCTTTTCTAGGCTTTGTGAATGCCCTCTATTACAAATTATATTCCTCAATAACCATCTGATTACATACCAGTCTCCTTTTGAGACTGTCTGAATATCTGAGTGCCAGGTCATGTTGGCAGCTGTATCTGACTGTACTTAAATAATGGCTAATGTTGGCAGGTACTGAACAAATGTTTGACTAGATGCTGTGGAATAATCCTTTTCTACACTGTGAAGATTTGTCACTTGGATTGGTTTAATAAAAAGCTGATTGGCCTGTAGCCAGGCGTGAATTATAGGCGGGACAACCAAACTAGGAGAATGATGGGAAGAAGAGGGGCGGAGTCAGGGGAGATGCCAGCCAGTCGCCAAAATATTAAGTCTCAGTGTGTTTATTTGGGAGTTGCTGGCAAGACAGAAACTTTCGCCTACAAGTAGGAGGATAAGGATTCAAAGTCATTCTCAATTACATACCAAGTTGGAGCCCAGCCTGGACTATGAGACTTTACCTTAAATAAACAAATAAATAAATAAATAAATAAGTAAATAAATAATGGAACATGTGTAAGTAAATAAACAATTGCAAATTGTTTTATACTCAGAAGGAAACAAACAACACAAGGATAGATTAAAACACACACACACACACACACACACACACACACACACACACACACACACACACGGGATGGGAGATCTGTAATTTTGATAAGGTAGCCAGGGAAATCTTTTCCAAGGACCATTTAAGCTAAAATATGAAGAGGAATGAGTTAAGCCAGGTTTTTCATCATAGCAACAAAATGCCTGAGAAACTAAACTAAGGAAGGCTTTAAAGATTTGTTTTGGCAGGCTGGGCGGTGGTGGCACATACCTTTAATCTCAGCACTCAAGAGGCAGAGGCAGGCAGATCTCTGTGAGTTTGAAGCCAGCCTGGTCTACACAGTGAGTACTAGAACAGCCAGGGCTACAGAGAGAAACCCTGTCTCAAAAAACAAACAAACAAAAACCCACTTGTTTTGGCTTAGTTTCAGAGGTGTCAGCTTACCCATGCCTGTGTTGTTTCAGGGATCATGTATTTGTAAGACAGACCATCATGGTAGAAGCATGCAGTGGAGCAAAATGATGCATTTCACAGTAGACAGGAAAAACTGGTGTAAGACAGGCAGAGGCTGGGAACAAGGTACATTCTTCCAAGGCACACACCTAGTGATGTTCTTCTACAAGAGTCCCCACCTCCTAAAGAGCCCACTTAGGAGGCCAATATCTTCATGATCAGTCACTCTGCAATAGCACCACCATAGGGCCAAGCCTTCTAATGAGCCTTGGGGACATTTTACACCTAAATCATAACAGAGAAAAGAATCAATGAAGGAAAAGGGGGAGACTCTCCAGGCCAAGGAAAAAACACATGCAAAAGACCCAACTCAGATAAGGGCCTCACCCTTCAGACTATCAATGCCAGTGCTGAAGAAGCCACGGCAGTACTCCTTAAGCCAACCTTGCAGGCCAAGCGAAAAGCCCCAGAGAACCACAACTCAGTCCTGAAGCCTCGGTCACATCCTACTTTCTGCCTTTTCCTTCATATCATTCTGACTCCCTTAACAAGGACATGAGGAAACTTCTTGATTTCTTTCAGGCACCCTAACACTACTAGCTACCTAGAGCCTTTGATTCTAAAATACATAAAACCACAAAGAGAAATCATTGGAGAATAGAATTTTAGAGGGAATACATAAGACTTCAGATGAGCCATTAAGAAATCTTAGTAGACCAAAGCCTTGTGACATTTCTTGAAAAACTAGAGATCTTAATTCAATATCCCCAAAATTCAACACCACCCTAACAAGTTCCAGCACAAGCTCTGAAATAAAACAATCTTCACAGCAATGTGGGGTGCTTTTTTTGTTGTTAGTTTGTTTATGTTTTTTCAAGACAGGGTTTCTCTGTGTAGCCCTGGCTGTCCTAGCACTCACTATGTAGACCAGGCTGGCCCTGAACTCACAGAGATCCACCTGCCTCTGCCACTCACTATGTAGACCAGGCTGGCCCTGAACTCACAGAGATCCACCTGCCTCTGCCTATTGAGTGCTGGGATTAAAGGTATGCCCCACCACCGCCTCGCTGCGACATGGTTTTTGATCAGCCTCCCCACTTTCAGGCTAAAGCTATCTGTAATAGCACACATACCTGTCGCCTGCTGCATGTGTCTCTCTGGTGTCTGGGTGGAAGATGTTCATGACCACCAAGATGTAAATCCTCTTGCCACTTTTCAGATGTATTAACAGATGGCTGCTGCCTAAAATGTAAGCTCTAAAACACACATCAATTTGTGTAAATGGTGACATAATAGTGAAAATACTACAGGCTTAAGTAATAGCCCCAAGTAATCTAAATAAGTCAGTGTTCTGATCTGTTATATCATAAAAGTAGAAATATTTCTTGTTACTATCAATCTTAATACCATCTGCAAAACAATCTTAAATTTTACCTATAAAACAAGGATCATATCAGTATCTATCTCCAAGGTTATTGTGAGAATTCAGTAAGAATTTAGAATGCATACAAGCTTCTAAAAACATTTTGGCTATTGCTAATACTTCATGAAGGTAAGCTATCATTTTTAAAATGTTAGTATTAATAAAGATAATAACATTAACATCTTTGTTAGTAACATAACTCTAAAAAGCCCAGCTTACACCTTACTAAACTCTGCTCTACCTGCTTGCTAGCAGAGCCTGGATTGTGGATTTCATGTAAACCACATCCGTAGCACTCTGGATATAACTCCTTTCTCCATCTTTCATCTGTCATATCACATGATGCCTGCTCATAGCTCCTATACTAAAAAAACAACATAAATATCAATATAAATTGTCTAAACAGGAGGATAACACCTACAGCAGCAGCTTATGTTGAAGCTTACAATGAAGATTGAAGTAGTTTTCAATCAGAATGGCAAACAAAAAGACAGTTTGTTTGAGTTCTTTCCCATTACTATTGGCCTTAACATTACATGTCTGAAGCGATTACTGCACTGCCTGTCAAGTCTCAGGCCCAAATCTAAGCAATTCGTTCTTTGCAGCACATTCTTCACTACATTCATCTCTACTTATTCTCCGGGACAGGCGAGGTCTCAAATACTGTGTTAAGCATGTGTACAGTCCTCCAAAGCAATTCCTCTTCCAATCTTCCATTTTTCCCAAGATGAAGTCCTTCTGATATACTTGATCAAAAGGAACTACAAAACTGTCTCAACAGAAAGGATGGGCTCATTATAATATAGGAGAAAATCCTAGAGTCACAGCAGAACAGAGGGGTGTGTGTGTGTGTGTGTGTGTGTGTGTGTGTGTGTGTGTGTGTGTGTGATAAAAAATTCCAAACATACAATGAAGTAGGAACAAAACAGTATAATGAATCCCTTATGGTCCCCTTACTAGCAACGTTTATTTTTTCATCTACGTCTTCTCCAACTTTTTATTTATTTATTTATTTATTTTTGTTGCTTTTTTTCGAGACAGGGTTTCTCTGTGTAGCTTTGTGCCTTTCCTGGAACTCACTCGGTAGCCCAGGCTGGCCTCAAACTCACAGAGATCCACCTGCCTCTGCCTCCCGAGTGCTAGGATCAAAGGCATGCTCCACCACCGCCCAGCTGTCTTCTCCAACTTTTTACTTTATATGTGTAAGTGTTTGGCATGTGTGTTTGACTGAGTACTGCATGTGTGCCTGGTGCCTTCAGAAGTCAGAAGGGGACACTGGATCTCCTGGAACTAAACTGGAACTATAGAAGGTTGTGAGCCACAGTGTGGGTGCTGGAAATTGAACCTGGTTCCTCTGGAAGACAGCCAGTGCTCTTAACCCCTGAGCCATCTCTCCAGCACCTTCTCTAACTTTATTCAGGAGTATTTTACAGTAAATCAAAGATTATTTTAGTACATCTCAAAATACCTAGACATTTTACTCTTATTCTGTTTATGTATTCCACATACAAGCTAGCTTAATAAACGGTCTTTTTTTTCTTTTTCAGGAGCTATATGGCCCTCATTCTATAGATGCTCTCTACCTGTTCTCTAAGGAAGACTTGGTCCTGGATCTGAGGTGGAGCATACTGATGACACTCTAGAGGTAACTCCTCATCCTCTCTCTCTTCTTTCATCAAAGTTGAGGGATGCTTGAGAAACATGTCCTAAAAGGTAACAAAAACAGTAATAATGGCAATAATAATAATATAATGATTAATTAGCTAGGGTAATAAGCTAGTCAGAATCTTGCAGGCTTCAAGGAGAACTCTATGGAAATCTTGATGCTCTGGATCCAGTGACAATGCTACATTTTTAATCCAACTCTATAGATTTCAATTCTTAATCCTAAACCACACACAAGGGAGTCTAACAAACTCATCAGACCTTAAATAGCTTAAGGTCTACTACTATTTCGTATTCGTCATGTTGAGGCAATAAGTTTGTGACAATGTGGTAGGATTCAGCAATACAGAATAATCCTGGTAAATTAAAACAGTCTAACTGCCTTTTGAGTGGGAGAATTTAATTGACTAACAGTTTACTAAAACAGGGTCATTTGTACCACTAGGTACAAGATAGAACAGAAAAAGACAAGAGCAAGAATTGAACTGTTAAGGGTTTACACATCCTTCTTAACGCGGAGTGCCATTCTAATAGGACTTAGAACAGGTTCCACTAATACCATCTGCCCTGTCTGGTCTCTGATTAAATCTTGGCACTTGTGGTTTGGGAGGTAGGCACTGATAACTTGCCAGAGCAAAGATTTCTCTCCCTTGCCCATCTGTCATGTCAGAGAATGGCTCCTTAAAGTTTACTTCTTAAAAGAGAAAAAAAAATTATGCAGCAGGAATAGAATGATAGAAATAACAGTTAAGACTTTGCTGAGAACCACAGGGAGTAATATGAAACATAATGGCAGGAAGTCATGCTTTGTCAGTTCTCAAGTTTAGCTGAGAATCTTTGCAAGATCCAAACTAAACCCCAAAGAGTTAAGTTTCTGCTAATCTCCGTCCTTTCTCTGCTCTACCTTGCTCCTGACAGAGACCTGATGGTGCCCACAGAGATCTTGATGGACATCAGAGGAAGTGCCTCTCTCCTGGTCTACCTTTCAGAACTGATTCTGGCTTCATCATATTTGCTTTAAAAAGAACAAACACAATGCACTGATTGCTTAGTTAACAACAACAGACTGGCTTAGACTGTCAGCTTGGGCGAGAACTTGACCAACTTCAGCCGTATGTACTGTTCTCTCCACACAGCCCCTTCTTCCTCTGGCCCTAAATGGTCTCTAGCAGAGAACTGGCCTGGAACCTGTGTTGAGAGACACAGTTGGGTACTTGTGGGCCATGCCTCTTTGTAACTTCCAGCTGCCAAAACAGTTGATGGCTGACAGAAATATTTATCCTAATATAGAATTATTTTTTACACACAAATCTCACAGATATATATATACTGCTGACATTACTTTAACATTTTGTTGACATACTTTAACATTTTGTAGGAAGCCTGGAGTTTGAAAATTAGTCAGGAAACTGCCATTTCCAGCTAGGAATCTCCAAATCAACTGGAGAAGAATCTCTGCAGGTGCTATTACAAACCAAAAGTCACTTATATCTTATTGTTCCCCATTCCTGCTGTTTTACCTGGTTTTGGAGTGGAAGATCCTGCTCCTGGCATTTGTGCAGATTATTCTGGTCTTGGGAAAGAACATCATGGTCCTGACATTTAGGAAGAACATGCGGACCTCTTCTGTTCTGATACATAGGTAAAATATACTGGTGTCTAGGCAGGAAACTCTGTTCTTTAGGTGGGAGATCCTGGTTCTGATATTTGAGTGGATGACTCTGTTCTTCAGGTAAACCAACCTGGTTTCTAGGTAGAAATTCCTGGTCTACTGGTAGAAAATGCTGGTCCTGACATTTAGGTAGAACATTCCAGTATTTAGGGAGATCATGGTGGTCTTTGTGTAAAGAGTCCTGGTCTTGACATTTGGGCAGAAAATCCTGGTCTTTGGATAGAAAGGCCTGATTTGGGGGTAGAAAATCCTGGGCTTCCAACTCAGTATTCCCATCTAGCTCAACAGCCTGGGCTTCAAGAATGTCCCCAGGTTCTGTCCTGAGAGCCTGGCTTTCCAGCTGGGTGGTCTTCAACTCGGTTCCAGTGGCCTGGGTGTTTGGCTCAGTGCCTGGAACTTCAGGCTCAACACTTGAAGCTTTGGGCTCAACATTAAAGACATCAATCACATCACTCTGGGATCCTGGACAGTTGTCTTGAACTTCTACAAGATAATCCTGGGCTTCTGGAAGAACAGCCTGACGGCTGTGAAGATGTAATTGCTTTTGTTCATCTTCCTTTATCACAACAAATAATGGATTTTTGAATTTTACTTTCTAAAAGGAAATATAGATAATAAACACAGACTGTTAGGTGGTAGCAAAAATCCACATTTTTCCATAAGAGTCCTAAAATAATCTTAAATATCATAATCAAACAAAACTAGAAAGGTGAAACCTTAGTATTTGTCCAATGTTAAAATAACCTGAATCAACAATTCTAAATACACCATAAATCCCTAATTCAAGTCACAGGTTTTGTTGTTGTTGTTGTTGTTGTTTTTTTTTTTTAAAAAAAACACACTTTTTTTTTTGCATTACTGGTGACTAAACCAGGGCTTCATACATGCTAGACAAATACTCTACCACTGGACTACATAATCAATTCTCCTTTTATTTTAGGATAAGTTCTCACAAAATTGCTCAGGTTGGTCTTGAACTCACATTGTATCCAAGACTGACTTTGAACTTGTAATCTTTCTGCTTCAGTCTTCCAAGAAGCTAACATTATAGATCTGTTCCCCAAGACCATAAGTTTACTTTTATTGCTTTACCTGAACTTTGCTGAGAGTCTTTTCTTTGTTTTCAGAAAGAAGATCCTGCTGGTAACCCACAAACAAATCTTCTCTCTCCTCATCTGTCGCAACAGATGAAAGTTCCCCACAGCCAAGGTCCTAAAGAAAAAGTAAACATTAAAACAACAACAACAAAAAAATGCAAAGAACCACTAAACGTAGCTATTACCAGTAGAAATCATATATGTACAATAAAACTTTAGAACAATAAGACTTCAGATTCTACAAACAAGTCTAACAGAGCAATGTATTCAAATTTAATTGAATGTTTATACAGTACAAAACTGTGCACTTAAAAGTATAAAACATTATTCAAAGAAATGAAAGACCTAAATACATGAAAAGATATCCCATGTTCAGACTGGGAGACAATGTTGTTCTCTGACAATACTGCTGGATTTGATGGGCCATCTGTAGTCCCAGAACTTTGAAGGTATAAACAAAAGCCCACGAGTTGAGACCAGCTTGGGCAGTATACTGAAATCTCATTGAACACACACACACACACACACACACACACACACACACACACACATGCGCTCACACAAACTTACAACACACGCTAGGCACATTTCCAACGCTGTAGCTCACAAGTGGATCAACAGACTCAAGAATCACTATTAAAATGCCAGCTGGTTTAAAAACAAACAACAAATGAATTCACAAGTAAATCATACAGACACACAGAATATTAGAAAGATGAGGGGTAAGAAATGAACCCTCACATTTACAATGAACTGACATCTGACAAGGGGGCCAGGACAATTCAATGGGAAAAGAATCATTCTTTAACAAATGGTATTAAGATAACTGAAGTGGACCCCTTCTTCAATTCTCTCATGAAAATCAACTGAAGATGAATCCAGACCTCAAAGTTAAGAGCTAAAATTATAATATACTTAGAAGACCTAGGACTAAAACTTCAGGACCCCATGTAATCAAGGGCTAGGAGATATGATACCAAAAGTGAGACAACAATAAATTAGACCACTCCAAAACTAAAATCTGGGGCCTACAAATGATGCTACTAATAAAGTGAAATGATAGTCTATAGAATTATAGAATGGGAGAAGTTCACATATGTCTACTGTCTAATAAGGGAAATATATTCACAACATAGAAGGAACATTTAAACCCTTACAATAAAAAGATGATCCAATTAAAATTTTTCAATAGACATTTTCTTCACAAGAGATACAAATGGGCAATAAGCATCTATATCTCCATTTCCCTACCTGATTTTCCATCAAGTTCTGGTAATGCACTGTAGTTACAGGGCCTTCATGGATCTTACCAGGCAGTTCCTCTCTTGTTTCTTTATTTATCTTGATGCATGCTGGTTTCCTAAGAAGTGCTTTCTAGGGAGGTAAAACAAGCCAATCCATATATAAATAGTCTAGGGAAAGCAATGTCTTCAGTATTTTTACTTCAACCATACAAATAAATCATATGTCAACATGTGGAATAAAATACACCGGAAGAATATACAGACTTTAGAAATGACAACCTGCAGTTATTCTAGCCACTAACGACTGGTTACAGAAGACTTTTAATTTCAGTCTTGGCAATCTGAGAAGGGTCAAACAAGAACATGTTGTACTTGTATCTCAAATTTTGAGTGACCATACAATTAGATAGGGTATAATGCCACTAAAATCTAGTAAGAAAATGAAGGCAGAAGTTAACTGGATTACAATGTAATACTTTCTGACTGGTAGTTTCCACTTCCCACATATGTGAAGGTAGAACACAGGTCAGATATAAGTAAAAGTGTAAGAAAAGTTCCACTAATTTCATAGATCTTTCCCAGGTATATGGAGTGGATCTATTTCTATTCTTCTATCTGGAAAAAGGACATGGCATTCTCTGGAAACATGCAGCAGGTTTGAACTCATTATCATTATAATAATAATAATAAATTACACTCATATGGCACCTCTGACGTATGAAACTGGTTTGTACAAGGATGTTATCTCAGGATTATTTCTCTCTTCTACAGGATTAATTATTTCAGTCAGGTCAGTGAACAGCACTTTCTCTGGAAAAACAACAACTGAAAGGCCTGAGTATATTTCAAACAATGTAAAATATCAGTCTCTAGGAACTAACAACACCTCTTCCCTGGCTTATTAAAAGTGTCCAGTCCTTTTTCTAATAGTACCCGCCAGTGACTCCAATAGTTGGCAGGTTTGAGAATATGAAAGAAAAGCTATTTCAGAAGTCACAACAGGATACTAGGAAAAGGCAACCATATGATTATATCTAGGACAGAACCCCATTTCCTTTTTAAACTTAATTTATAAATTTTTAATTAATACTGAAGAGGGAAACAATCATAGTTTAGTATCCAGCCAATATCAACATAGAGACAGCTGTCTTTGATGGCTGTGTTGAGGAGAAAAACCCACCTATGTGGTGCTAGTCCCATAAGACTGTGACCTAATGAATGATGCTGTAGTCTTTAGTTTGTATAAGTATACACTATGATTTTACACAATAAGGAAATCAACACAGTCCCGGGATGTACTGCTATAGCTACGCAGCACACATGTGTAAGGTCCATGCCATATGTCACACAGGCACTGAAACAGGGAAAGAACTGAGAGACAGTTGATGGTGGAAACACACCACAAAGCCTAAGTAAGGGTCGATTTTACTAGATGTTCTCACGAAAACTTGGAAGTTAATGCCAAAATTGAGCAAACACATGAAAACACAAGAATTGAGCTACTAAAATCTGAAATAAGTAGGATATCTAAACAATGACATTTTACAAGTATAGGCTTAACACTTAAACCTCAATCCACACTTAGTTTCTAATACTTCATTCTAAACTTAAGTTTAGAATTAAATGAATTCCTTTATTAAAAATAGTACTCAGCCGGGCGGTGGTGGCACACGCCTTTAATCTCAGCCCTTAGGAGGCAGAGGCAGGTGGATCTCTGTGAGTTTGAGGCTAGCTGGTTTAGAGTGAGTTCCAGGAGAGCCCAGGGCTACACAGAGAGACCCTGTCTCAAAAATGCCAAAAGCCCAAAACAAACAAAACCAAAGCCCAATGTTAATGTGTTGGTGAAAATCATGAGAGAGATCCCTCAGGGGGCTCTGGTGCTATTAGGGAAGTGTTCAGTAACACGTATATATGAGAATCTGAAATGAGAAGTGTGATAAAGAAAAAAGAGACAGACAAACATGGGCATAGATAACTGATCTCCTTTCCTTCCGTGCACTTGCTGGGAATCAAATCCAGGGCCTCAGTTTTGTGTAATATTATAGATAACTTTTATTTCCTTGTCTTCATTTTTAAAATTTTGTAATATATATGTTTTACATTCTAATAAGGAAATAGTGAATACTATTTTTTGTTTGTTTTTTTGAGACAGTGTTTCCCTGTGTAGCCCTGGCTGTCCTGGAACTCACTCTGTAGAACAGGCTGGCCTCAAACTTAGAGATCTGTCTGATCTGCCTTGTGGATGCTGGGATTAAAGGCGTGCACCACCACGGCCTGGTGTTAACATGTGTTAAATAAATACATATATTTTTTTAAATTAAGATTATAGTATATGTAATTTTATATTCTATTTTTTTCAGTTAAAAGTTTTCCTTGGTCTTCAAATATTATTTGAAAATATGATTTTTTAAAAGAATGGCTGTATTTAGATATATCTTAATTCATTCAATAATTCCCTATTAAAGGGATATTGAATACTACTTCAATTATTTTGCATTTCTAAGTTATGTTGATATAAAAATAAATTCCTAGTTATATTTTTGAAAACAGCATATTGGAAATTAATATACCTCTTGGGTAGGAGAGCTTTTCCTTCTACCATTTAGAAACACTGAAGTCTTTTTTTCACTCACAGTTTTAAAGGATGCCAGCTGGTGACGTGCCTGTTTCATAGTCTGACTAAGCTGCCAGGAAAGGTGGAAAAAGAAAACAAACACAGGTTAAAGTCTTAATACCAAACGCACCGACTGTTCCAGCAAGAAAACAGGTCTCTATTATAAAAGATGCCAGACTCGGGACAAGAGGATTACTTGCAAAGGAGACTTTAGTCTGCTGACAGTGCTTTACAATATTACTGTCATTATTCTAAGATAAAACTGGGTAACCTCATGACTTGATTTAAGTTCTATTAAGCAAATCTATTTAAAATGATACATACCTTTTACACATAAAATGTCAGAAAATAAAACTTAAATATAGGTAGAAATTATTATAGGTAGGAAATTACATTCCTTATCTTCTATTCATCTTGCATAAATGTTTTTATTACTCTTTGCTATAAGACTCCATACCTAGTTCCCCTAGAACTCTTATTTCTTATTTACGTGAATCTTTTCCCTACCTATCTCATTTGAAAACTAGCACGAGCCTTTTCTCAGATCCCCTTTCCTCTAGGAAGCCTTCCTAACTGTCCTAGTTTCAATCCTGTTGCTGATAAAAATAAAAATACCCTGACAAAGGCAACTCAGGGGTTATGGGGAAAGTGGTTTATTACAGCTTACAATTCCAGGTTACAGTCCATCATTGTAGGGAAGTCGAGGCAGGAAATCCAAAGAGCTAATCACATTTTACCCAATCAGCAATAGAAAGAAATGAATGCTCACTTGATTCCTTGCTTGTACTAGCTTAATTTCTCCATTCTTGTTATAATTCAGGACCCCTTGCTAGAGAATGGAACTGCCCCCAGTGGGCTGGGTCTTCCCAATCAATGAACTTAATAGAAACAACCATCCACAGACATGCCCACAGGCCAACCTGAAGCAGACCATCCCTCAGTGAAACTCTCTTTCCAGGTGAGTCTAGATTGTGTAAAATGGACAATGAAAGCTGACTATCACATTAAGTTAATGTAGAATGCAAATACTGTATATAGAACCAATTTGTTTCAATTAGCTAAGAAACAACTGATACATGACCATCATATGACTTTATATTCACTCCTTATTCTAGTGATTTTAGTACATAACTATTTTCCTTTTCCAGTAGCACAATCTATTTTATCTCTCTCAAATCTTCAAAAAATGTCCACTTAGGAGGAAAAAAAAAACTATGTATCTTTTTATTTTAGGATAAGCAAAGCATCAGGAAAAGGACAAACATCTCCATACTAATTAAAGAAATTACAGCAAGGCTAGGAATACTTCTAACCCACCATTAAAATGCTAATGGTATCAAGTCTTCCTTGAGGAAAACTATGACTTATTGATATAATAATCATGACTATATAATTTTTACTAATAATGAGCTAATGATTAAAACACACACACACATACACACACACACACACACACACACACACACACACACACACACACACACACACACACACACTCCTACTACCAGCCCAATGTTACAGTGTATCTTCTCTCCTTATTCCTTGCTTCTAGAGGTCTACATCTCTAACCAGGTACACCAGTTTGAAACTTTACTCTTTGTTCCACCAAAAGGAAGACTTCTGGATCAGGTGCAGAGTGGCTACAGAAATCAAGACAGTTATTAACAATGCAAAAAGACATTCTGAGCAGCTGGAGTTAAACAATGTATAGCTTTATTCATTGTCAAGTAGAATAGGTTCCAATGACCCATACCATAAGGCCAAAGAGTCCAAAGGTCTTTTGTAGTCTGTCGTAACACATCTAAAAATAGGTATCAGAATCTTCATTTCCCATCAATTACTAATTTCGATTAGAGTCCGAGTCATAAGCAGGTTTTTCAACGGTCCAGCAGCCAGAAGCAGCATTGTGTTCTAGTTCTCTTTCATTACCCTCTTTGCCAAGCCTCAACCTTGTGAAAGCCTTTTCAATGACAAGAACTATATAACAGTCTGAGTATTGGCCAACCAAAAATACTAGATCCTAATCCCTGGAACTCTACATGACATTTTATAAGGCAAAAGGGCCCCTGCTGATGTGGTTAAGAGTACTAATATATAGAAATAATCTCAGATTATCCAAATGGGCACTAACTGCCACCACAGGTGTCCTTGTAAGACAATAGTAGAGAGAGGGTCATCAGAGAAGAGGAGATGATGTGGAGATGCAGACAAAGGCTCAGAAGCTACAAGAAAAGGAATGTCAGCAGAGAAACACCAACCGCTGGAAAAGTCAAGGAACGTATTTTCTTCTAAAATCTGTAGGAAGGTACCCCTGCTGAACCTTGATTAGGAGTCATGAAACTCAGTTTAAATGTCTAGCCTCTAAACCCTCAGCAAATACATTTCTGATACTTTAGCGATTTAAATTGGATAATCTGGGTCTTTTGGCACATACCTATTATAATCATAGAACTTGGGATGCTAAGGCAGGAACATGAGTACAAGGTCAGCCTAGGCTACACAGTGAGTTTAAAACTGTTCTGGGCTACTGACACACAACTTAATCTTTTACAGCTATTAATTATTATTAACAGACTACCACTGAATGATTAGCCAACTTAAGCTTTTTTGATGGAGCTGGTTGTAGTGGCTCATGCCTGTAATCCCAACACTTAGGAGACTCAGGCAGGAGAATTATTGCAATTTCAAGGGCCAGCCTCAGTTAACAATAAATTCCAGGAAAGCCTCAGCTAAGTAATAAGTTCCAGGACAGCCTCAGTTAAGTAGTAATTTCCAGGAGAGCCTCAGTTAAGGAGTAAGACTGCCTCAAAACAAACAAATGGGCTGTAAAATGGCTCAGCTACTAGGAACACATCTTGTTTTTCCAAAACACCTGCGTTCAGTCCCAGCACTCATGTTGGGGGACTCACAACTGCCTTAACTTTATCTCCAAAGGATTTAATGCCCTCTTCTTGCTTCCATGAGCCCTACCCCTCAACACAACATCAGTATAAATAAAAACAATAATTTAAAAAACAAATAATTCCCTAGTGGAGATGAAAAATTCATAACTGTACAGAAAACCCAGCAAATAAAAAAGAATCAATATAACCTCAGATCAAAAACTGAAGTTACCACCTGGCTCAGCTGTGATTAATATTAATGGCAATGACAATAAAAATGCTGAATCTCAACTAAGGAAATTTTAGTATAGTAACATTATAAAGAGAGGGTAAGGGATGGAAAAGTATGTGTGCAGTGGCAAGAGGGAAAGAAAACCAAGCCAAATCCTCATCTTTCCTAACGGGACATCATTAAGATTCTCTACCATACACGTATGTTGTATAACAGTTTCCTCTGAGACTGAAACATCCCATCCCCCAGGAAACTCCTTTTTTTGTTGTTTTTACTTTTTTTTTAAATTTTTTAAAATTCATTTTACATACCAACCACAGATCCACCTCTCATCCCTCCTCCTGCTTCTCCCACCCCCCCACCCCTCATCCCCTCCTCCAAAAGGGTAAGTTATCCCATGGGGGAACAGCTAAATCTAGTACCTTCAGTTGAGGCAGGACCTAGCCCCTCCCCACTTCATCAGGGCTGAGCAAGGTGTCTGACCATAGGTAATGGGTTCCAAAAAGCCAGCTCATTCACCAGGGGTAGATCCTGATCCCACTGCCAGGGGCCCCTCAAACAGACCCAGCTACAGAACTGCCTCCTGTATGCAGAGGGTCTAGTCCGGTCCCATGCAAGTTCCACAGTTGTCAGTCTAAAGTTCATGAGGTTGAGCTTGGTTCATTTGTCACTGTAGATTTCCCCATCATGATCTTGACCCTCCTTGCTCATATAATGCCTCTTCCACCTCTTCAACTGGACTCCCAGAATTTGGCCTGGTATTTGGTTGTGGATCTCTGCATCTGCTTCCATCAGTTACTGGATAAAGGCTCTATGATGACAGTTAGGGTATTCACCAATCTGATTACCAGAGTAGGCCAGTTCAGGCACTCTCCACTATTGCCATTAGTCTAATCTGGGGTCATCCTTGTGGATTCCTGGGAATTTCCCTAGCACCAGGTTTCTCCCTTACCCCATAATGCCTCCCTCTATCTAGGTATTTCTTTCATGGCTCTCCCACTCCATCCCTCCCCCAGCTCGACCATCTCGTTTCCTCACGTTCTCATCCCCAAGTCCCTTTCTCTCTTTTGCCCCGCCCCTATCCCCAGTTTACTCATGGAGATCTTCTCTGTTTCCCCTTTCCAAGGCAATCCATGCATCCCTCTTAGGGTCCTCCTTGTTTCCTAGCTTCTCTGGAGCTGTGGGTTATAGTCTAATTATCCTCTGCTTTACATCTAGTATCCACTTATGAGTGAGTACATACCATGTTTGTCTTTCTGAGTCTGGGTTAACTCACTTAGGATATTTTCTAGTTTCATCCATTTTTCTGCAAATTTCATGATGTCATTGTTTTTTACAGCTGAGTACTACTCCATTGTACATATGTACCACATTTTCTTTATCCATTCTTCAGTTGAGGGACATCTAGGTTGCTTCCAGGTTCTGGCTATTACAAATAATGCTGCTATGAACACAGTTGAGCAAGTGTCCTTGTGGCATCCCTTGGATATATGCCCAAAAGTGGTATAGCTGGGTCTTGAGGTAGATTGATTCCAAATTTTCTGAGAAACCGCCATACTGATTTCCAAAGTGGCTGTATAAGCTTGCATTCCCACCAACAGTGGAGGAGTTTCCTCTTGCTCCACATCCTCTCCAACATAAGCTGTCATCAATGTTTTTGATCTTAGCCATTCTGACAGTATAAGATGGTATCTCAGAGTCATTTTGATTTGCATTTCCCTGATGACTAAAGATGTTGAGTAATTCCTTAAATGTCTTTCAGCCATTTGGGATTCTTCTGTTGAGAATTCTCTGTTTAGCTCTATAGTCCATTTTTTAATTGGATTGTTGGTATTTTGATATCTAGTTTCTTGAATTCTTTACATATTTTGGAGATCAGCCTTTTGTCAGATGAGGGTTTGGCAAAGATCTTTTCCCATTCTGTAGGTTGTTGTTTTGTCTTATTTACCGTGTCCTTTGCCTTACAAAAGCTTCTCATTTTCAGGAGGTCCCATTTATTAATTGTTGTTTCAGTGTCTGTGCTCCTGGTGTTATATTTAGGAAGTGGTCTCCTATGCCAATGCATTCTAGCTACTTCCTACTTTCTCCTCTATCAGGTTCAGTGTAGCTGGATCTATGTTGTGGTCTTTGATCCATCTGGATCTGAGTTTTGTGGATGATGATAGATATGGATCTATTTTCAATCTTCTACATGTTGATATCGAGTTATGCCAGCATCATTTGTTGAAGATGCTTTCTTTTTTCTATTGTACAGATTTGGCTTGTCAAAAATCAGGCATTCAGCTGGGCAGTGGTGGCATGCGCCTTTAATCCCAGTACTTGGGAGGCAGAGCTAGGCGGATCTCTGTGAGTTTGAGGCCAGTCTGGTCTACAAAGCTAGTTTCAGGAAAGGAGCAAAGCTACACAGAGAAACCCTGCTGTGGGATGGTCTGTATGTCAAATTGCTCTGATTGGTCAATAAATAAAACACCGATTGGCCAGTGGCTAGGCAGGAAGTATAGGCGGGACTAACAGAGAGGAGAAAAGAAAGAACAGGAAGGCAGAAGGAGTCACTGTCAGCCGCCGCCATGACAAGCAACATGTGAAGATGCCGGTAAGCCACGAGCCACGTGGCAAGGTACAGACTTATGGAAATGGATTAATTTAAGCTATAAGAACAGTTAGCAAGAAGCCTGCCATGGCCATACAGTTTGTAAGCAATGTAAGTCTCTGTGTTTACTTGGTTGGGTATGAGCAGCTGTGGGACTGGCAGGTGACAAAGATTTGTCCTGACTGTGGGCAAGGCAGGAAAACTCTAGCTACAAAACCCTGTCTCGAAAAACCAAAAATCAGGTGTTCAGCCAGGTGGTGGTGGCTCACACCTTTAATCCTAGCACTCAGGAGGCAGAGGCAGGTGGATTTCTGTGAGTTTGAGGACAGCCTGGTCTACAGAGAGAGATCCAGGACAGGCACCAAAACTACACAGAGAAACCCTGTCTTGAAAAACCCAAAAAAAATTAAAATAAAAAATAAAAAATCAGGTGTTCATAGGTGTGTGGATTAATGTCAGGGTCTTCAATTTGATTCCATTGGTCCACATGTCCGTTTTTATGCCAATACCAAGCTGTTTTTATTACTATAGCTCTATAGTAGAGCTTGAAGTCAGGAATGGTGATGCCTCCAGAAGTTGCTTTACTGTAAAGGATTGTTTTAGATATCCTAGCTTTTCTATTTTTCCATATGAAGTTGAGTATTGTTTTTTCGAGGTCTGTGAAGAACTGTGGGATTTTGATGGTGATTGCACTGAATCTGTATATTACTTTTGGTAAGATTGCCATTTTTATTATGTTGGTTCTACCTATCCATGAGCATGGAAGATCTTTCCATTTTCTGATATCTTCTTCAATGTCTTTCTTCAAGGACTTAAAAGCTCTTATCATATAGGTCTTTCACTTGTTTGGTTAGTTATACCCTAAGGTATTTTATGTTATTTGTGGCTATTGTAAAGGGTCACGTTTCTCTGATTTCTTTCTCGGTCTGTTTATCATCTGTGTATGATAGGGCTACTGATTTTTTTTTAGTTAATCTTGTATCCTGCCACATTACTGAAGGTGTTTATCAGCTGTAGGAGTTCCCAGGGAACTCTTTAAATATGAAGGTAAACAACCCAAAATAGCCTCAGGAAGTCCCTAAAACTGACTATATTCATTAGGCCCCTCCCTGCCAGAGTAAGCAATCAAATATGAGAGTCCACCTCAGACACTGAGCTGCATAGAAGACTGAGACAGTAGAGCTGCAAAGAACACTCTCACACTTGGCGATGATGGCGCACGCCTTTAATCCCAGCACTCGGGAGGCAGAGGCAGGTGGATCTCTGTGCGTTTGAGGCCACCCTGGTCTACAGAGTGAGTTCCAGGACAGGCTCCAAAACTACAGAGAAACCCTGTCTTGGGGGGTTGGAGGTTAAGACTCTCGGAGGAGAAAACCTACAAAGAAGACTCAGACCAGACCAGCTGCGTGGAAGAGGTTTAGACCAACTGAGGCACCTAGGAAGGATACTCTCCAACCTGCGGAGCTGCTTGTAAGCTGTGCAGTGTGCTCCAGGTCACCCATGCTGGGGTGAGCCTTGGTGATGCAGCTGTCTTTGAATCTTTCTGTTTCTGTAAGTAACTCCTTACCCATGCTCCTGTAACTACCCCAATAAACGCACTGGTTCATCAAATTGGACTTTGGTGGTGTATCTGTACTTTGGTCTGTTGTGTGCTGCATCTCCCCAGCTAAAGTTCTATCATAAAACAGATTATTACTTAGAAATATGAATGTTATTAACAAAACATAAAACTTAAAAACAACAACAACAACAACAAACCAAATAGTAGCTTTTGAGGAGTGAGAAATGCGGAAAATGGCAAAGTTCTTCTGTTTTTAAAATATCGATATTATATGTACCTTATTCTTTGTTTACACAATTACACACATACTATTTCAGACCTTACGTAGAGAACATCTTCTATCCAGTAGAAACACCAGTCAACAGAAGTTCACTCACTCTGACTCTTTAAGAGACAGTAAGTATCCTATATATGGAAAGCAGCCATTTCTAGTGTCTTCTGAAGAAAACAGGCATCTCACAAGCTCTACTAAAGGCTGACAGCCTCCTCCCCAGCTTTAACTGCTTGGAACAGTGGCTAATAGCTAAGTAATACAGGTCTGGATATAGTGTCTTCTACATGGAACAACAACAGAAAGAGATGTGTCATGTTCAGAAACAGTTTTAATCATTAGCAAAGAGACCTTTGCCTGATGAAACAAAATTATAGTATATAAACAAATGTTAAGATTTAAACATCAAAGGGGCTGGAGAGATGACTCAGTGGTTAAGAGCACTGCTTGCTCTTCTAGAGGTCCTGAGTTCAATTCCCAGCAACCACATGGTGGCTTACAACCATCTGTAATGAGATCTGTTGCCCTCTTTTGGCCTGTAGGTATATATGCAGACTGTATATTAAAAAAAAAAGATTTAAACATCAAAATATAGCATATATGATAAAACAAATTTAAAACATTTAGCTGGTATACAGGGTAAAATTTAACAAATATATATATGTATATATTTGTTAGCTCTTTTAATTTGTTCATGTAATTTATCCCATTGGAAGGACAGAATTTATATGTAACCAAACTAAAACTATTAATACCACATAGGTCATAGGAAAAATAGGGCTTAATATTTATAGAATGCTACCTACTTTGTGCTATGGAACTTATTATCAATTTAAAATATGTACAATGCCATAGCAGCTATCCAAAGTTGATTTTATTTAAATATACTGCAGTATATTTATAAATGATCCTGATTTTGTAGTGGGGAGTGAGTTTTAAATAAGGTTTCATGTAGTCTAGGCTGGCCTCTGCTGTGGGATGTTCTGTATGTTAAATGTGTTGCTGATTAGTCAATAATTAAAACACTGATTGGCCATTGGCTAGGCAGGAAGTGTAGGCGGGACAAGGAGGAGAAAAAAGCTGGGAAGTGGAAGGCTGAGTCAGAGAGACACTGCCAGCCGCCAAGATGAGAAACAGCATGTGAAGATGCCGGTAAGCCTCGAGCCATGTGGCAAGGTATAGATTTATAAAAATGGATTAATTTAAGCTGAAAGAACAGTTAGCAAGAAGCCTGCCATGGCCATACAGTTTGAAACCAATACAAGTCTCTGTGTTTACTTGGTCGGGTCTGACGGCTGTGGGACTGGCAGGTGAGAGAGATTTGTCCTGACTGTGGGCCAGGCAGGAAAACTCTACCTACAGGCCTCATACTATGTAAGACCAGTGTGCTCTTAACCAGTGTGCAATCTCTGCAGCACCAACTGTGTGTACTCTTGATACAAGCTTTTCTCTTGTGTGGGTTGGCCTGAATTACCTGAATGGTATCTATGGTGGTTTGAATGAAAGATGGTCCCACAGGCTCATATATTTGAATACTTGGTCCCCAGTGGATGGAATTGTTTGAGAAGGGTTAGGAGGTGTGGTCTTATTGGAGGAGGCATGTCATTTGGGTTGGACTTTGAGGTTTAGAAAGCTCACACCATTCCTAGTTACCCTCTCCTCTCTCCGACTCCCTACTGCTCCAGTACCATGCCTGCCTGCCTGCTGCCATGCTCCCCATCATGACTGTCATGGATTCACCCTCTGAAACTGTAAGCCGCAATAAACTGTTTTTCTATAAGTTGCCTTGGTCATAGTATCTTAGTACATCAACAGAAAAGTAAAACAACACCTTATAGATAATTTAACAATTATTTCACATCATTTAAGTACTTACTTAAAGGGCTTGAGAAATGGCTGCGTGCTTAAGAGTGTTTGCTTCTCTTCCAGAGGACCTGAGTTCAGTTCCCAGCACTCACATCAGGTGGCTGGCTCACAACTGCCTTTAACTCCAGCTCCAGAGGATCTGATGCCCTTTTCTAGCCTCCTTGAACCCACACACAGATATACAGACACACACAAAAAATAAAAAAACAAATAAATCTTAACTACAGAAAGTAATTATTTCCAGGATAGAAAAATGCTAGAAATCTGGTAGTATAATAAGAGAATAAAAACAATATAGCAAGTAAAAGAATGAAATTAAATCCATATGACACTCCTGCACCCCCCCCAAAAAAAATCAAAATGGATAAAATACAGGATCTTTATATGAGACCTGAAACTCGACTGTTAGAAGGAAACACTTTAAGATTTTTAAGGAATTTCTAAAAGCACTCCAACAGCACAGAAACTTGTTCTAAGAATTAACTGACAAATGGGATTGCAGGAGATTAAAAAACTTCTGCACAGCAAAAGAAACAATCAGCAGAGTGATGAACCTTTCAGAATAAGAGAAAATCATTACTAACCACACATCTGACTGAAGATTAATACTTAGAATCTGTAAAGAACTGAAAAACTTAGACACTAAAAAGGGGAATCACCCAGTCAATAAATAGACTGCAGACAATTCTCAAAAGAAAAAATATAAATGGCCAAGAAATAGTTTTCCAAATGCTCAAAAGCCTTAGCTATGAGGGAAATGCGTATTTAAAAACTGCTTTGAGATTATATCTAAACCCAGTCAGAACACTGGCATGGATGTGAGGGGAAAGGACTATTATATATTATTGGTGGGAACACAGCCACTATAGAAATCAGTTGAAAGCATCTCAAAAACTAAAAATAGAACTATCATGTGATCCAGCTCTAGTATTCCTGTGTAGATACCCAAAGGAGTCTAAGTCAGCATATCACAGAGATAGTTGCACATCCATTTTATTGCTACACAATATTTACAATAACCAAGATAGGACACTTGCACAAATGTTTATCAATGAAGAATGAAGAAAACATGCAATAGATATACACAATTGGAACTGTAGTCATCCATGAAGAGAAATGGATGTCATACAT
The DNA here is from genome assembly GCF_007827085.1 of Peromyscus californicus insignis. Lineage (NCBI taxonomy): Eukaryota > Metazoa > Chordata > Mammalia > Rodentia > Cricetidae > Peromyscus > Peromyscus californicus. The sequence continues at coordinate 32,108,683 of NW_026294402.1, forward strand.
GAAGAATCATTTGCTCGTTGGCTGGAACTGGAGACCATCATGTTAAATGAAACAAGCCAGACTGAGACAAAAGCATTACGTTTTCTCTTATACTATACAGTTTTCTCTTATGTACAGCATGTGCGCGCACAAGCACAATATGAAAGTTAAAGGGGGCTAATGAAAAAGAAGAAAAGGTCTAAAAGAGAAAGAGGAACAAGGAGGTAATGAGAAAAGGAACAAAATAGCATGTTTCCTCTTATAAAGAACATCGGGCGGGCAGTGGTGGCACACGCCCTTAATCCCAGCACTCAGGAGGCAGAGGCAGGCAGATGTGGGGGTTCGAGGCCAGTCTGGTCTACAGAGTGAGTTCCAGGACAGCCAGGGCTACACAGAGAAACCCTGTCTTAACAAACAAAAAAACCCTAGGTTTTAGAGAGAGCAAAAGTGGGGAGAAAAAGAGAGGAACGCAGGCTAGCAAAAGGGGGAAGGATAGGAAATGGGAAATAGCAGTGGGAGAGGGCAACTAAGAGCAAGGTATAATGATATACATAAAAATCTCATAAAATTAATTATTTTGTATGCTAACTAAAAAGTTATTTTTAAAAAAAATCAAGATAGGGCTGGAGAGATGGCTCAGAGGTTAAGAGCACTGCTTGCTCTTCCAAAGGTCCTGAGTTCAATTCCCAGCAACCACATGGAGGCTGACAACCATCTGTAATGAGATCTGGCGCCCTCTTCTGGCCTGCAGGGATACATGCAGGCAGAATACTGTATATATAATAAATAAATAAATCTTTTAAAAAAATCAAGATAGTAAAATATTCAGTGAGAAACAGAAAGCTGAAATAAACCATGCTGGTCTTGAAAGAACAGTGATAAACTGCATGGTCTAAAGATAAAGGTGTTATACAGTGAAAATAAATATATGGTAAGATGTTAAGATGAAGTCTAAGTGAAATAAACATGAGAAACCGCAGAAAACAAATCCTTAACGATGAGTATTAGTACTAACAAAAGGGGTTGTGGCCACTTGAAACTTCTTCCCGCTCTATGGCTCTAGTTCCTTAGTTTAGGTTCCTAATCATATTTGGCCTTTTAGCAGGTAGGGACTATCAAGTGTTAGTAGGTAGGAGGCTGGGTAGAGACACAAAGAGAAAAACTAGTCAAATCACATTTTTTATTTAACTACAGTTAATTTATTTAGTGCGCGCACACACATGTACGTGTGCGTGTTTGTGTGCATGCATGGAGGACTGAGGACAACTTGTGGGACCTGGTTCTTTTTCCACCATGTGGGTCCCAGATTTCAAACTGGGGTCTTCAGGCTTGGTGGCAAGCACCTTCACCTGTTGAAACCACACGACAGTGTCCCAAATCACAGTTGAAATACAGAGGCCAGAAGACAATCTGCACAAGTTGCCTTTCTCCTTTCACTATGTGGGTCCTTGAGACTGAACTCACATCATCAGGCTTGGCAGCAAGTGTAGCCGGAGGCTTCAAGTGCCTTCCCTCACCAAACCACCGGCCCCTAATAATGTTAATTAACTTCATCTTAAAAAATTTTTTTAGAATTATTTCATGTGTTTGTGGTTTTTTGTTTTTTTTTTTTTTTTAGATTTATTCATTTTAATTTTATGTGTATGAGTATTTTACCTACATGTATGTCTGTTAACCATGTGAGTGCAGTGCCTGCAGAGGGCAGAAGAGGGCATCAGATCCCCTGGAACTGGAGTCACAGACAGTTGTGAGCCACCATGTGGATGCTGGGATTTGAATCTAGGTCCTCCCTGGTGCTCTTAATCTATGAACCATCTCTCCATGTGGATGCTGGGATTTGAATCTAGGTCCTCCCTGGTGCTCTTAATCTATGAACCATCTCTCCATGTGGATGCTGGGATTTAAATCTAGGTCCTCCCCGGTGCTCTTAATCTATGAACCATCTCTCCATGTGGATGCTGGGATTTGAATCTAGGTCCTCCCCGGTGCTCTTAATCTATGAACCATCTCTCCTGCCTACTCCTTTTTTTTTTTTTTTTTTTTTTTAGGGACGTGTAATTAAGTACCTAAAATTCAAGCATATAACCCAGACTTAGCATTAACTGCTGGACAAAGTTAAATTACCTATAACTCTCTACATCCCGTGGTTTGAATGTCAAATGCCCCCCACAGGCTCACATGTTTGAACAACTGATCCCTACCTGAAGATGCTGTTTGAGAAAGTTGTGGAACCTTTAGGATAGAGGAAACAGGTCACTAGGGTTGAGCTGTGCAGCTTTACAGCAGCACAGCTGCCCTTCTTACAGACTGCTTTTCATATGCAGACACAATGTGACCAGCCAGCCTCCTGCTCCTGCCACCATGCCTTCCCAGCCACAATGGACTGCATGCCCCTGCAACTCTAAGCCAAAATAAGCCCTTTCTTCCTCAAGTTGCCTTTGTCAAGGTATTTTATCATGGCAACAGTAAAGTAATTAAGACACTAGCTGATCCTTTATTATTAAGTATATCCCAGATGTCAAATTATTTCATCCTTAAATATTTCAATGTCAGATGAGCTTTAAAACTCAATGCCAGCCAGGTGTGGTTGGCACATGCCTTTAATCCCAGGACTCAGGAGGCAGAGGCAGGTGGATCTCTGTAACAGCCAGGGCTGTTTTACAGAAAAGCCTTGCCTTGAGAAAAAAACAAAACAAAACAAAACAAAACAAAAATCAAACACTGTCAGGGGCTGGAGAGACAGCTTGGTGGTTAAGAGCACTGACTGCTCTTCTAGAGGACACCAGTTCAAGCCTGAGCACCCACAATAGCTCACAACCCTCTGTAACCCCAGTTGCAGGGATTCCAATGCCCTCTTCTGGCTTCTGTAGACAATGCACACACAATGCACAGACATATACATACAGAAATACTCAATCACATAAAATAAAAAGTTAGGAAAAAAAACCTTAAAATCTCAACCCCAGTATTCTATTTTCCTACAGTTTAAAGAAACAAAAACTGAAAAGTTCACTAATATTCAGAAACTAAATTATGATGCCATTATCTAATCAGTTCTACACATAAAGGAGTTAATGCTTCAACAATTTCATTATGTGGTTTCATAATGACATCTAGTGGATTAAAAGTGCAACAGAAGTGGTAAGAATAAAAACAACCATTGTCATAGGGCTGTGTGGGCAAAAGTTCACAGGACCAAATCAATAAGTCACCAAACATCCTTAACAACGTCATCTGTTTTCAAGGAGAAAGAATGAAGATGTATACAAACTTTTAAACTTTCATAATACAAAGGCTCTTTATAACCTGATTTCCTGCCTCACCTCATTTCTGTTATTTTCCTTTATAAACTACCAACTAGAAAGAGTTCATCACTTACTCTAGAACATACCAAACCAAGCACATTACAGATCCTATACTTTTCACTGCTCCTATTTCAAAAAGTCTCTTGAATTTATCAATTCAGCTCAGCATACCAATTCAAAATAAATAGTTCAATTCCATGTCTTGCATGAATTCTCTCTGTACTATTTCCTTAGAATTTTAAAATTTGGAATTCCCATGGCATAACTTTTTTGGTCAAGTACATCAAATATGTCTATATTACTTACGAGATTTGGTATATAAGAGACTATAGTAATGGAAATATAAGCCCATAGAGGGTCCTAGCTGACATATTAGTACTACAATGCTTAACAAATATAATGTGTTCACTTACATGCTGACTGATGTGTTCGAGCCATGCACTGTGTTCTACCAAAAAAAATCCATATTACAATGAGATTTATAGTTATAATCATGATGGTCAGGATTGGATCTGTCCTTCACTCTTCTATCTCTTATAATGTAACCAGTGTCCAGTTTGATAAATTCTTCATTTCTTCCTTTTTATTGAGGCAAAGTCCATGTGGCACCAAAATTTCTGTTTTCCTGACCTGCCTCTTGAAGGCTAAGATTATAAGTTTGCATCACTATATCTGGCTCCTATTTATAAACTTCAAAAAGGAAATTAAAATAATTATAAAATTGATTACTACAAACCACACAATGCCTCCAAACAAAGAAAAAAGTTTGAGGCAAAAGAAATCTCAGAATAAAATTTGAAGATGATAACATGTGCCTTATAAAGCTCTCTCTACTTATACATACAGCCCAATTCGATTATGACCAAGTACTGTGGAAATGAGTAAAATCCTGAGTGAATGTGTGTTGTTGACATGGACACAGCCATATCAAGGACCCCAATGCCTTGAAGTGGCAAAGCCTTCCCTGGTTGAGGTTCAGAGGACTGGCAAATCCTTTCTCTGCTCTATATGCAGATGTTTATAACATGTGCCGAAAATGTTCAACATAGCTTTTCCCTCCACCCCCAGGTATTTATGGTCCAAAGACTATTCCCTATAGAGATGGCTCCTGAGATTAGCTAAACATGCCTCCTTGATCCAGCTGTATACCATAAGCCCTGCTTCCTTGATTCAGCTGTATGCAATAGCCTGCCTCACTGTTCAATTCTACATAATAAACATGCTGAGCTCCCAGGGTGCTGCAGCTTCTCCATCAGAGAGCCCAGTCCACTCGATCCCAGCTTTTCTGTACAGGTGTCCCTATACATCTGTCTTGTTGCCCCAGTTAGGTCAGTCCCTGAAGCTATGTAAGGACTCAGAAAAGCACATTAACTCAGGGGATAAGATAGCTTTTATTTTCATGTGGTCATTGTTTACATTTTTTTCTTGTCACTATCCCTAAATATGTGTTTTCAAATAGAATGAAGAACAATTCTTAAAGTGGAGGTAAACAACACATCAACAAAAGCTCAGGTAACCAAGAAAGGAACTGACTGAATGAGGAGTATGCTGCCACTTACAGTGCTTTAAATTTTAAGCATTAGATACATTTAAAAGGTCACTAAAATTTTTCCAAGTATTCTGATACATTAAGAATTTACTATATTACCACCTGAAATATAGTAGATAATTTTATTGTGATTAGTTTAAAAAAGTAAAAGAAACAAAAAATAATAAATGAAATACTCTTTAACTGTATTGAATCCCTTAGCATCAAAGGTTAAAATAATTTCTATCTGTAGCTACGAGCTGGCAATAACATATAAAAAACATAATTTAAGTATAATTGGGAAATTCGATGTTCTTTGACTTAAGACTTTTTCTAATAAATTTTGAATTCTAAAATTTAATACATTTCTTTAGATAGTTCTACAATGTCGTATCAAAAACAAATGAATGTAAAAAAAAGATATTTATAAATAAGGGAGGTTATGGTGGTTCGTGTGTATAACTCCAGCACTTAGGGGACAGAAGAAAGAGGACTATGGGTCTCAGGTCAGCCTGGGCTACATAGCAAAACATTATCAGGCAACCAGCCAATCAATCCATAAATAAACAATTTTTGATAAATGAAAATAAGCACTTCATACTAGTCCCTAAAAGAGAGTGGCAATAAAGAAATGAAGTTGGGGCTGGGAAGACGGCTCAGCAGGTGAAGAGCCTCCTGGGCAACTGTGAAGACCAGAGTTCAGAGTCCCAGAACCCACGTAAAATCCAGGTGGGCTGGTGGTGCATGTATAAATTCCTGCATATGAGAGGCAGAGACAAGGAAGAGGGTCCCCGGTTCAGTGAGAGACCCTGCCTCAATAGAGAAGATGGAGAGTGACTGAGACAGACAACGGATGCTAACCTCAAGCCTATACATGCACACACATACACACACGCCCATACATATACACCACACATACACACAAGACAACGAATGCTAACCTCAAGCCTATACATGCACACACACACACACACACACACACACACACACGCCCATACATATACACCACACATACACACAAGGAAAAAGTGAAATTCAGTATGTAAACTCTTAATCTCTATTTTCTACACTAAGTATGTCATCTTTAGGTTAGAGGACTGAGGGGAAACACCACAAATATAAAATGAAATGTACCTGTACTTACAGCTTGAGCTTGTTGTTGAAACAACTGATTCTGATTCTCTCCATCTTCTGTTGCATCCCCAAGCACCTGGGAAGCGGGTAACCTACAACTTCCAACAGCAGTGTTCAAATTGCTGGGGAAAACACTTGTCCTTTTAGGAGTTAAATGTGCTGAATCTGAACATCGCATGGCTATAGAGCCTTCCTTTTCTGCCTAAACAAAGGCAAAAGGCGAGATAATGAGACTCTATTCCCTTCCAGCACAAATAATCCCTTGCAGCCATAAGATTTTCACCGAGAACAACAGAGTAGGGGGCAGGAAGCCTTCGCTGACAGAGGAATTAACATTTACCAGGCACCTACCCTGTGTTAACAATTTAACTAGACTATCCCACCTAATTCTTCTAAAATCCTCTAAGATTAAGTATCATATCATATTGTGACGGTTAATTGTGGCTGTCAACTTGACTACATCTGGAATCAATGAAAACCCAAGCAGCTGGGCACACCTATGAGGGACTTCCTTGATTGGATGATTTGAAGTGGGAAGACCCACCCTAAATCTAGGCTACCTTCTGGTGACAGCCCATATAAAAAGACAGGAACAAGGAAGCTTTTGCGGTTTTTTTTGTCTGCTTGTTCTCATTCTTATTGGCAAGTTCATCCATCCTGTTGCTGAGGCATTCCTGCACTAACTAGTATTAAAAGCTACTTCTTTGGGAGTCTGAAACAGACTAGAGAGTAGCAGCTCTCTAAGAATTCTCTAGGACTCTAACATCAGATTGAGACTGCTGAGACACTCAGTCTTGTGGATTGAATGGCTACAGATTCTTGCTTTCCATCCGAGACAGCCTTTGCTGAACTACTTGGACCACAGCCTGTAAGCCATTCTAATAAATCCCTTATCCATTCTGTTCCTTTATAGAACCCTAATACACATATCATATTTACATAACACATACCATACAGATATACATAAATCATATATATTTGTTTCTTTGAGACAGGGTCTCATTATGTAGTCCAGGTCTGGAACTCATGGCAATCCTCCGGCTTCAGCCTCCCAAGTGCTGAGATTATAGGTATGAGCCACCATACTCAACATTTGTCTATTTTATTGATAAGGAAACTATTATCAACCAGAAAAGTTAAGTAATTAACTCAAGGTCACATAGCTAAAAGGGGGCAAAGAATCTCAAATCTGCACCCAAAATCCTGACATTCTTTTTCAAGTATTTAAAGAAAGGAAAAAAGCAAGTCAGAACAATACTGGAATAAAAATCAGTTTCTCTACATGAAAACTGACAGTGCTCAGCACAAAACTGGATTTCACCAACCCAGAATCAAAAGAGAAGCGCTCCTGACGCCACCTCACAGCTATCTATCTCCCAGCACACAAGCTTTCCATTCAGGCTACCTCACTTAGGAACTTACTGCTTTGGAAGACTTTTGAAGCTGATGCTTTTTCCTCAGCTTAACTTGCTGATTTACCCGGCGTTTGACTTGCCTCTGAAAATGTTTCAAAGCTTCTTGTTTTCTTCGTTGTCGTTCCTTTATTTCCTCTTCAATCATGTATGCTGAAGTCTTTACAGAGAAAAAAAAAAGAAAATGAACTTAAATGTCATCGATTTTGCCCATGAGGAAAGTTTAGTATATAATTGTCAAGAACAAAATCTCAGGTCTATAATCTGGTCTCCAGAAGAACAAGGAAATCACAGTTCAAAACCACCAATCTAAGTATAAGTATAGCTAGTGAGTCCCAGGAACTCAAAGCAAGTCAGAAGCTTAAAAAAAAAAAATGGAATTTGTGAATACTCATATCAAATCTTAATGTTTTATTCAACTAAAACCAAAGATGTCTTCATTAATTCTTAATGAAGTGATCTTGACCCATTTGTGTTATGGCTTCTAATATTAGGTAAACAGTAGATACACCATATTGCTCACCATTCAGCAGACATGTTCCCAATGTACAGTGCCTTCATACTTAGAATTAGCCATGCCCTTTTCGGGTGGAGGGGCGTATGTCACTATTACAGCCCCAGCTAGTCTGCAGCCCACTACATAGTTGATGCTGACCTCAACCTCCTGTCTGTCTCCCAAGTGCCTTTCACTCCATTTCTAATGGAGCCTTCCTTTCACCCATCTAGTAAGGCCTTCTTAGTCTTCAAGACTATCCAGCACTTCCCTCTGCACTCTTAATGCTATAGCACATTTCATTTGAATATGAATAAAATATAGCACTTACTAACTCTCTAGTAGATTATGAATTCTGAGGGCAGGAAATGTTTAATGCACCTTTCTTTAGATAATTTACATATGACAAAAATGATGTTTAAATTCTATAGAAATTACTCTTCAAAAATGATATATCTTAATCTAAATAAATCAAGTCTCTTGGTATTGATGCTATTATGTAGCCTTTTCCCACACTGAATTTTATCTATGTATAAACAACAGAATGAGGCAGAAGAAATGTTGGGTCTATGACTTCTCCAACAAGGTCATTAAGCAACTTCTGCTGAAGCTCTGGAATGCTCAGTAGAAAGCTATTCTCTTCAATCAAGTCAAAGAATTCTGACTACTCTGAGACTCCCATGTTAGAGAACCACAGCTTGCCAAACTAGACATATGGCATGGAAAGATATCCAGCCAGTCCCAGGTATTCTAGTCATGCTAGCCCAAATGCCACACACATGAAAAAGCCTTACTGGACATGAGAGCCTACAAAGAACCAAGAACTTTAACAGCCAGAACCCATCAAGCTGTCCTAAATAAACTGAAGCAGATAAAAGACATGCCACTTCACTCTGTGTAAACTCCTGACACACAGTATTACCTGCTTTATGCCACTATGTTCTGATATGGTTTGTTATATAACAAGACAACGGGGGGGGGGGGGGGTGTTAATATGTAAGAGGGATCATAGGTAAGACCACAGTGACTTTTCATAATAATTAGCAAAGAGAAATGAAGCTCTGAAGCTATGAGGCTTTTATGAACCCTGAAGACCCCTTGGAATTTTAAGTTCTTTAGAATAAGTATGTCCTTAGAGTAGACAAGTAACTATTTACCATTGTGGTGATATTTTGTTTGTACTCTAACAAATAAAATTTGCCTGAAGATCAGAAGACAGAGCCAGCCACTAGATTAAACATAAGAGTCAGGCAGTGGTGGCACACACCTTTAATCCTAGCACTCAGGAGGCAGAGATCCATCTAGATCTCTGTGATTTCAAGACCACCCTAGACTACATGAGATTAATCCAGTCTAAAAGAGAAACAGAGCCACACAGTGGTGGCACACACTTTTAATCCCAGCACTTGGGATCTCATGCCTTTGCTTCTAGTATTTGGGAAGCACACACACCATTAATCCCTGCACTAGGAAAGTTGAGACAGGAAGTGAGCGGAGAAAGGCATATAAGGCAGGAGGAGACAGGTACTCAGCCCTTTTGGCTGAGGACTCAGGGGCACTCAGTCTGGGGATTCAGGGAAATAGGATCTTCCCCTTTCAGCTGAGGAGTTGACGAGGTGAGAAGTGGCTGTGGCTTGTTTCCTCTGATCTTTCAGCATTTATACCTGATATCTGACTCTGGGTTTTTTTTTTTTTTTTTTTTTGGTTTTTTCGAGACAGGGTTTCTCTGTGTAGCTTTGCGCCTTTCTTGGAACTCGCTTTGGAGACCAGGCTGGCCTCGAACTCACAGAGATCCGCCTGCCTCTGCCTCCCGAGTGCTGGGATTAAAGGCGTGTGCCACCACCGCCCGGCCCTGACTCTGGGTTTTTATGGTAAGACCAATTAGGATTTGTGCTACATACCATATCTTTGAATTGACAGGGCAGTGTCAGTTAATAAGGATGGATTCCCAGATTAAATATGCTAAAGTAATAAAAGAGTCCTACCAGATGCTTGATCAAACTCCCTTTGACTGGAACTGATTATAGGATTATTTAAAAAGAGGAAAGGATACAATTTGTACATCTCTCAAGACTTTAATATTCTGAATGTGTGAGAACTTAAAATTAAACTATTTTAAACAACCAAAGAGGTGTTATGGTAACAGATTTTGAGCAGTCTGACACTACTGACATTATAAAGGTATCTTAGTAGTTAAAAAGCTGTACTGGACCAGTGAGATAGCTCAGCAGGTAAAGGCTCTGATGAGCTGAGTTCCATCACCAAGACCCACATGGTGGGAGGAGAAAAGCAACTTCCACAAGTCTTCTGACCTCCACACCACACACATACACAAATAAATAGATGGAATTAAAGTTTCTTAAAGAGTACTGACTTCAGTAATAAAGGAACTTTGTACCAGTTTTCATTTATTAATTTTCATTTCACTCACCTTTTTCAGGGCTTTTCCTCCTTCATTCCCTATTACTAAAGAAATTTTGATGATATGCTTCATATCTAAATTGTTTTAATTTGTTCTGATTTGTTTCCCTAAATCTAATCTTTCCCTAACCCTTAAAACTTAGAGGCAATTAATCTAATCAAAACAGTTTGATCATGGAACAGATCTATAAATATTAAAGTGAATAAAATCAGTATTCCCCAAGACTTTCTAGTTTGTCACTCTCCTTATTTTCAAATCCTGTCAGCTACTAAGCCTTCCCCTCCAATTAATCTAACCCACCCTTGTAACCCTAAACACTGCCTACTTGCTTCCTACTGTCCTCAAGCCCCATAATAGGAGAATCATCTCATCTCTACTTATCCAGATACTTTTAAACTTTCCTGGGTTCATACCAACTCAGGCATATTTCTTCTTTGATTAAGGGAGATATTCTTAGCACTTAATCACATGTAGTCCAACTCTTAAATTCCTTCCTGAAAGGTGGCCCAGTAGGCAGAAATCAATGAATATGTAACTATATACTCAATGAACATAAATAAAATTTATTCTGTGTGTTTGTGTGTGTGTGCACACATGTGCATGCCACGGTATGAGCTCATGTGTGGAGATCAGAAGTTGGCTCTCTCTCTTGTCTCTGTTACTGCGCTCCAGGCTAGCTGGCCCACAAGCTTCTAGAAGATTCTGTCTCTGCCTCCCATCTCAATACAGGAGTGTGGGGATTACAGGTGTACACCACCCCATCCAGCTTGTGCCTGGATTCCAGGACTAGAACCTCAGCTCATCAGGCTTGTACAACAAGTACTACTACCTGCTAGCCATCTCCCAAACCCTTATGCAATGTTTAAATGTGTTGTTTCTCCTCTAAAATCAAGAGCACTAAGAATATATTTTTTTTACCCATGTTTAGTATTTTGTCTATACTAAGAACATTGCTGATTTCCTGCATTCCATAAATACTTTCTGGGTATCTACATATATTAGGCAATATTTATTCAATATTATTTAATTAATTATTTAATAAAAACAGGGGGTGTGGAATATGATTTGTTCCCTATGCACAATAAAATGTGAACAAAGAGCTAAGGAACAGTTTGTTGAAAGACTAAGCAAAACTAAACAGAAACCTTGCGAAACTGCTCTCGTGTTAGAATGAGAAATCATTCACACATTTCCATGTGCAAACTTTCAAAAGGGCATCCCTTCATCTGAAATGCTTCTTTGTATCTGCAGTAACTGCATTTCTATTCCTTCAGGGCCAAGAAAGACCATATTTCCTCGTTCAGTCATCAAATATGTCCTAAAAGGCCTACTTTACACCAGAAGAAGAATGAACAGGACGTTTCCCTGTCCTCGTGGAATTTACAACTTTTTCAGAATTTCTGTCAGGATTAAGCCCTTTCTATTTGTCTTACTTCATTTTGCCTTGATCTTCATTTAGAGGCAACTAATTAACATTTATAGTGTGATCAGGTGTCTTTCCTATCATGTTACAGAGTGTCTGGAAGATGTACACAGTACCTATGTCTTACACAGCAAACAATCAAGTTTGTGAAACAAACTAGTGTATTTGCTGGTGCACGAATTATGTCCTGTATAGTAAATGAATAATAAATATTTAAATAATATTTGATTATGCCGACAAAAGATGAGGCAAGTTCTGGAAAACACATCATTACTGTATAATTTCTACACAAGAATATAACCTGTAACAGAATGGAAACAGCATCCTTCAGCTGTTCATCTCTAAGCACCAAAAATTAGAGAAGGCTAATAAAGGCGGGCAGGGAATCACTGTATTTGGGTCAACTGACACTCACATGTGCTGGGATTTCCGAGCAATCTGGTGAGGCAGGTTCCACCCATGCCCCAATTGGTACTATGGCCTGGTTCCTCTCGGCCAGCACTGCCAAAACGTCCTTGCTCTTCGTGGGGTTTAAAGCCAGGGGCAATTTGGTGGGATTCCGGGGTTTCTTGAGGGGCGCCATACCTCTTGGCATCTGACTTCTGGTTGGGAGAAAGGAAAAGAGAGGGGGTAAGAAATAAAGACGTGGGGAAAGGGTTTAAAAGTTACTTTCTGGAAGGAATGGGGATGAAGGGGAGCAGAATTAAGGACGGGTTTGGGAGATGGGAAACTGCCCACAGGCGGGCGGTTGGGTCTGCGAGAGGACCTGCGGCGGCGAGAAGCGCGGCCCCGTCGGTGCAGGAGGGCGGGGAACCTGTGAAGCTCGGGCAGGTGAACACGGGAACCGGTGGAGCCCGGGGCCCGCCGCGCCGCGGACCTCCTCACACTCAAACTCCGCGGGCTACTACGGAGAGCCAGGCCAGCAAACCGCCACTCCGCGTCCGACGCCCGCCCTGCCCCTTCCGGGTTCGCGTCATCCCTCCGGGCTGGGAGGGTGAGAGGGGCGGGGTTCCGGGCGCTGGGGCTGCGTCACTTCCGCTTCCTACCCTCTGGACCGGAGGGCCTGAGCAGGTTGGGGAAACCTCACCGAGTTTAACCTCCACCAGTCCGTGGGCCCTGGCGCTGTAGTCATCTCTCTCTCTCTCTCTCTCTCTCTCTTTTTTTTAGTTAATTAATTAACTTATTTATTTGGTTCTTTGGAGACAGATTTTCTCTGGAACTCACTTTGCCGACCAGGCTGGTTCGAAATCAAGAGATTCCCCCTGCCTCTGCCTCCCCAGTGCTGCGATTAAAAGTGTGCCCATCACCGCCTGGCTTGGCATCCCAAATCTCTAAGAGTGGTGTGCCAGCGGGCAAGGGTTCCCAGTTGAAGAAAGCACCTGAATAGCTAACAGTGTTTCTCAACCTGTGGGTCACGACCCCATTGGATCCCATATCAAATATCCCGCATATCAGATATTTACAATGTATAACAGTAGCAAAATTACGGTTATCAAGTGGCAATGAAATAATTTTATGGTTGAGGGGGTCACCACAACATGAGAAGTATTAAAGGGTTGCAGCATTAGGGAGGCTGAGAACCATTGGGCTAGAACCTCCTGATAGGGCATCCTCAAGATACAAATTAAGCAAACAGTAAACCAGACTGCTCCTTTATGCCACTCATAAGGTTTACAACGCAATTTCATGATTATTGTGTTCTTGTGTGTGACCATCTCAACGTAGTGAGTGGTCTCCATCTCTTCTCCAGACACTGCTTTGGGACATTTCATTAAACCTAAGGGATACAAACTCATTCGTTCAATGTGTGTATGTGTGCGTGTGTGCATGCGTGCATGTGTGTGTGCGTGCATGTGTGTGTGCTGGGAGTTGAATCTAGGGCCTCCAGTATGCTAGGCAAGTGCTGCAGCAAAGTCCCCAGCCCCCTTAACACTTCTGCTTTTGAGTTAGGGTCTCACTGATGTACCCATGCTGGACTCGAACTCACTGGGTAGCCCAGCCACAAACTTGCAATCCTCCTGCCTTAGCCTTCCCAGTGACTGATGGTGCAGACATGTGTCACTAGGCTCCACCTCAACATATATCCTTGTTTGGGGAATTTACAGTATGGTGAAGGGACATAGGCAGGGCACTTCACTTTTTTTAAATAAAGCACTTGCAAGCAAAGACTATATGAGATCATGGAACAAGCTATAATAAGCTTCAAGGAAGAGTTTTAGGTATTTAGTTGATTGATAGGTTTTATGGCAGCTCCTAGGTAGTTCAGGCTCCTTCTGTCTCAGCATCCCAAGTGCTGTAATAACTGGCATACAACATCATTGAATCAGGTATAGGAGCTGGAGAGATGGATGGCTCAGTGGTTAAGAGTGCTTCCTGCTCTTCCAGAGGACCAAAGTTCAGATCCCAGCACCTACATGCTCATAACCTCCTATAACTCCAACTTCAGGGATCCAATGTCCTCTTCTGGCCTCCCTAGACAGACAGACAGACAGACAGACAGACACACACACACACACACACACACACACACACACACACACACGAGAATGTTGCAGGTAAAGAGTGAGCATTCATGTAGGAGCACTGACTGGTGGAGAAAAGCAAAGGAGGCTAGTATGCCTAGAACAGGATGAAAGGAGAAGAACTGAGACAGGCGTGACAATTCACATAGAGCGTGTTGAGCACCAGGACAGGATTGTGAGCTAATGAGTGCCAACTTGTCTTGAATTTTTAAAAAATCATTCTGTATGCCATATTGAGAATTAGCCAGGAGTGAATTAGTTAGGAAGCTACTGCAATAGCTCTATTAGGGATATATGATGTCTTTGCCCATGGATGTGGTGGTGGAAATGGTGAGGAAGGTAGTGGAATTCTGAATATATTTGGGAAGTAAGGTTTTCAGGACCTGTTGAATGTTTAGCTATAAATTTGGTGTCGTGGTTGTGACAGGGTGAGCAGTCAAGGAAAACTAGGGTTTCCTCTTGAGTCTACAGGATGGGATTGCTTTTCACTGAGGTGGTGAAGATAGTGAAGGAGTAGGGTTGGGATGGGAGAAGATCAGGAATTGAGAACAAAGTTTCATTTAAGTGGTCAACATCCAAGAACATAATAGGATAAAAGTGCCTGGAGGAGAGTTCTGAACTAAAAGAGTAAATCTCAAGTTATTAGCCTAGAGATTCAAATCCATGACTCACCAGTCAATGAGTATAGACAGGCTGTAATTGTCATGCCTGGAAAGGATGAGGATATTCTAAAGAGACATTTGTGTCCTTAACTATGGCTATCTGGACTGTTGAAACAAAGTAGTCCCAGGGAATTGGGCTTTCCCCAAAGTCTCATGATCGGAGAAGGGAAAAGGATGAAGTCTGGTGCCAGCCATCAGGGAACTTGATTCCCAGAAATCAGAAAGAGATTTCACAGAGTGCCAATAACTTGTCAGAACCACCTTGCAGGAGACAGGACCTGAAACAATGATGGGTCAATGACCATACCTTGACCAAGTTTGCTTAATTATATCTTCTGTTTAACCCTTTTTCTCATTTTGGGACCCTGGAAGATGGACCTCTTTGTCTCTCTTCTCAATGTGATCACATTGAATAAATCATTTTCAGCTCTTCTTTTCTTTCTTTTTTTTTTTGTTTGTTGGTTGTTTTTTTTTGGGGGGGGGGTTGAGACAAGATTTCTCTGTGTAGTCTTGGCTGTCCTGAAACTAGCTCCTGTAGATCTGGCTGGCCTCGAACTCACAGAGCCTCTGCCTCCTGAAGACTTGGATTAAAGGTATGCACCGCCACCACCCAGCCATTTTCTGCTTTTCATTTTTAATGTGGCTCTTTTAATTGGCTAATCAAGGACATGTGGCCAAGACCAGCTTGTTAGAGCAGCCAAGGCATAGTCTCTGATCCCTAACTCTGGATCTTCAGGTTATCTGACACCCTCTTCTCACCTCTGTGTGCACCAGGCACATACATAGTGGACAAATATGCATGCAGGCAAAACAACCATATGCATTAAATGAAATGAAATGGAAAATGAGAACATTGGACAAATTATCCAGGAGAAGACTGAAATCACTGAAAAATATGACAAAATACAGGTTGGCCAATGCCAGGAACACCAATCTTTGAGGCATTTTAGAAAAATATCTACAGATTGGTAGGTGGATATAAGCTGGAAAGCAGTAAATGGTATAGTCAGATGATGCAAGATTTAAAATTAGAGATGAGATTAAGAAAAAGCAAGAGGTTGGTTAGAAATGGCGCTGAATAGCAAAAAAGAATCCATCCTGCCTACACCTGGCTGGATCATGAACAGAACATAGTCACTTTTTGGGGACAAAGAGATTAAGTTACACATGCATACACACACACACACGCACACACACACACACACTAAATATTTGGAAATGGTGTTGTTAGATATTTCCTTGCCCTCTCCAAACCTTTACTTCAAATTCTTTATTTTCCATTAAAAGCTAGGTTAGAGGTTTTCTAAGAACCCATACTCATTAATCCAGAGAATTCCCATCAGAGATCTGGCTCACTTTCTGACCTCTTCTGCAAAGTTTATATTCACCTGACTTGGATTGGTTGCTCAGCAAGGGAACTGCTGATTTAGAGAAGTCCATCTTCAGAAGTTTAAAATACCAAGTGTTGCTTGCAACAGAGTGTGGAGTCCCAGCTGCGGAGCAGCACTCAGCAGAGTTGGATAATCCTTTTCTGCGGCTGGGAATCCCTGATCATGTCTGCACAAAGCCCCAAGTCTCTGTGTTCTTGGCAGCAGTCCACCCAACACAGAATCAATTGTTTGCTGAATACCGGGGAGGACTTTGCTATTTGGTCACTTCTCTCCTGTTTGTGGCTAGCTGAACCATACTTGTAACAATATAGAAAACTTTGTCACGATAAGTCCTCAGAGCCTATGCTGAGAAGAAACTCTGTAACAGTAATTAACCTCCCAGAGGAACAAAGTGTTAGGAACCCAGCCCCGAGCAGCTGAGTCATATCCACTTTGATCTCTGCCCCCCAAGCTTGTGCAGGGTTTCCCATAGCTAGCCAATGTTCTGACCAGTGTCCTAAAAGCAGACCATAGTGCTATCCATCTATGTTCTTCCCCCCTCATCGTCTTAAAGGGAATCTTTCTAACTAGAAGATGTAGAAGGGTCTTTCTGCTTGCTGGGCAGACCGGGATTTTGCAGTAGCATTTCAGTGTAAACGGGACCACAAATGACACCTACTTTTTCTCAACAGCATCTGCTACGGTGCATTTTGCAAAAGACTCTAATTTTATCAAGGATACAGAAATCATTTTATCCTTCTTCTTGGTGTGTGATTTTAAAAAAGAAGAACACAGGAGTCTCAGTGTCTCTCCACATTTCCAAATATATATCTAAGACAGACAAGAAATGAAAGGCCCAGATCCTTGTCCAGGAAATACTTGTCACATTTTGGGAGTATTGTAATCCCTTCAACTGTTTGATCCTCAGCCTCTCCCCCTGATGATGGGAGATGTGGAACCTCTAATAAGATTAGCTCTCAAGGCTATCCCAATGCTAAACTTTCTAAGTAGAAGGGGGAAAAATACTTTATTAATAATACAAATAGTATTCATTTTTATGCTGGGCAGTGGTGGTGCACACCTTTAATCCCAGCAGAGTCAGAGGCAGGAGGATCTCTGTGAGTTCGAGGGCAGCCTGGTCTACAGAGCGAGGTCCAGGATAGGCTCCAAAGCTACACAGAGAAACCCTGTCTCGAAATAATAATAATAATAATAATAATAATAATAATAATAATAATAATAATATTTTTTATTATTTGTAACATAAAAAAACTCTTACTTGAGTGAGTGATACATAGAGGACCATGAAGAAGACAAGCAGAAAGAATAAAAGTTACCTACAAAACCCAGTTTCAAGAATTACTGCAGCCAGTGTAATTGCACAGGCCTTTAATCCCATCACTCGGAAGGCTGAGCTCTATGAGTTTGAGGCCAGACTGGTCTACATAATGAGTTCCAGGACACCCAGGCCTACATAGTGAGGTCCTGTCTTGGGGGGTGAGTAACCCATAAGAATGGCTGCAGTATTTGGGTTCTCTAATGACAGATCCTGGTCTGTATCCATGCAGCATTCCTGTCCTGTAGTGGGAACTCCACTGGGATATCTGAAATTATTTTTTTGAGACAGGGTCTCTCTACATAGCCCTGGCTGTCCTGGAACTCACAATGGGGACTATGCTGGCCTTGAACTCACAGATACCTGCTTGCTTCTGCCTCCTGAGTGCTGGGATTAAAGATGTGTGCCACCATGCCTGGCAGGGATATCTGATCTTTAAAGCCAAAGAAGGTCGACTGAGATAGGAACTTTGTATTTAAAATAAAACTAGTTTTGGTTAAAATTATTTTTATCTAGCCTGGGACTTATTTACTATACTTCAGATACCCTTTTTAATTAAATGAATTTTTTTTTTTACCTTCTTACTGCAGTATCCTCTCCCTCCTCTCTTCCCGGTCCTTCCACCATCTCCCCTCTTCCCCCATCCACTCTTCCTCCATTTCTATTCAGAAAAGGGCAGGCCTTCCATGGATATCAACCAAACATGGCATACCAAGTTGAAGGTTAGACAAGGCAACCCAGTATGAGGAATAGGGTCCCAAAAGCAGGCAGCAGATGAAGAGGCCTAATTTAACATAAATTGTACCCTGCGGGAGACCAGTCAGAATTGAGACAAACAAGTACTAAATGCTCTAGAACATGAGATAGCTTACATCACTTATATATAAATCGCCAATTTCCTTACAGCAACACCAGTGCCAATCCCTGTTTGACAAGGCTTTTGTTAGTCCACTCCTGCCCAATCAGGAGCTAAACTCCCATCTGAATCTGATATTTTCCTACCTCCATTCTTTACTCCTTAAAAACACTGCCTCAACTGAGCTTGATGCTCTCCCTGATCCAAATGCTGTGTCTGAACGGTCAGAAAGCCCAAGCTCGAGCTTACAATAAGGACTCTTTGCTTTTGGATACAAACTCGGACTCCTGGTGGTCTCTGGAGGGCTCATGACTTGAGTATAACACAGAGTCAGAGACAGCCCCTGCTCGCACTGTGAGGAGTCCCACAAGAAGACCAAGTTACACAACTGTAACATATATACAGAGGGCCTAGATCATTCCATGCAGGTTTCCTGGTTGTCAGTTCAGACTCTGTGAGCCCATATAAGCCCAGGTTAGTTGATTCTGTAGGTTTTCTTGTGGTGTCCTTGACCCCTCTGGCTCCTACAATCCTTTCTCTCACTCTTTCTCAGGATTTCCTCAAGCTCTACCTAATGTTTGGCTGTGGGTGGCTCTACTTCTGTTTCCATCAGCTGCCTTCAGACCCTTTTTAAAGTCTTTTGTTTGTTTGTTTTTGTTTGAGACAGTCTCATGTTGCTCCAACTAGTCTCAAACTTGCTGTGTATACAAGGGTGATTTTGAATTCCTGATCCTCCTGCTTCCATATCCTAAGTGCAAGCATTATAGGTGTACACTGTTACACCTGGCCAAAAAAAAATTACTTTTAAAGTATAAATTTTAATCACTGAAGACACTTTTAAAAATATTTTTCGGCCGGGCGGTGGTGGCACACGCCTTTAATTCCAGCACTTGGGAGGCAGAGGCAGGCGGATCTCTGTGAGTTTGAGGCCAGCCTGGTCTTCAAAGCAAGTTCCAGGAAAGGCGCAAAGCAACACAGAGAAACCTTGTCTCGAAAAACCAAATATATATATATATATATATATATATATATATATATATATATATATATATATATATATATCATACTCTAAAAGCAATGGCAGAAGAATGGGAGAATGAGTAAGACAGGGTCTCAAGAGGTCCAGCCTAGTATCAAGTTCACTGTATAGCTGAAGAAGACCTCAAAATCCTGATTCTCCTCATTCTATCCCTGGAGTACTGGGGATATGGGTATGCTTCATCATGTCCAGCTCAAAAGAGGAATTTTTAAATTGTAGAATAGGAACTGAGCAGATGGGTCAGAGGTCAAAACTTTTGTCCCCAAATCAAGAAGACCAGAGTTCAAACTTTCAGACCTCACATGAATGCCTGGTGAGCATGGTGGCTTACCTGCAATTCCAGCTTTGGATGGCAGAGAGGGAATCCCCCAGAGAAATCTAGCTAGCAAGACTATCTACATAGGTGAGCTCTGGGTTCAACTGAGCAACTCTGTCTCAAAGGAATAATATGGAAGAGGGATTGAGGAAGATTCCCAGTATGATCCTAGGGCTCACAAATGCACACACTACGTACACATGAGAAAGAAGGGGGAAATGCAGAATAAGTAGCAAGGCATCACAGATAGCTATTTTAAGAAAGCCAAGCCATCTGTTTGTGTTTGTCTATTGTTATTATAATTATCCATGTTTGATATTGACATTGCAAATCCAAAATCTCTAAAGGTAGTACATTATAATGGAGAAAACAAAGACTTTGAAGAAACTTTGGATTTATATTAATGGTTTTATTACCACTGGTAGTCAAATCATGTTACCTGAATCTTTATTTCCAGATCTCTAGGTGTAGAAGGCTAAAAATTAACCTTTCACAGCTTGTTTGGCTGTTGTAAGAGTTATGGCACATAGGCAAGATGAACAATACATAATAGATTTTCTTTTAAATTTTTTGCATTTTATTTTCAATACATTTTTACTATCTTTCCCCCTCAAATCCTCCCTACCTCCCTACTCACCTAACTTTATATTCTTTTTCTCTGCCCTTACTCTTTCAAAAGAAAGCAAACAAAAATCAAAACAAACAAACCAACAGCAACAACAACAACAAAAACCCATAAAAGACAAAGACAAAAAGTAACTAAAGCCCACAAAAAAAAAAAAAAACCATGGTGTTCATTTTGTGTTGGTCAACTACGCTTGACTATCAAGCCTCCACTGGAGTGTGGTTCACATGCTCAGTGGCACTCCATTGTTGAAAATTGAATTTCCCTTTGTCAGAGGGTATCAATTGCAAATAGCTTCTTGATTAGAGATGGGACCCCATGTCTACTCTCCTCTCACTGCCGGGATCCCATCTGGCTGGAACTTGGGCAGGTCTTATTGTGCTGCTGGAGTCCCTGGAGTTGATGTGTGCATCAGTTCTGTTTTGTCTCAAAGACACTGTTTCCTTGGAGCCATCCCCACTTCAGTCTCTCACAATCTGTATACATCTTCCACATAGATTCCTGAGCTTTGAGGGGAGGGTTTAGGTGAAGACATCTCATTTAGGACTGAGGACTTCAAAGTCTCTCACTCTTTGCACATTGTGCAGTTGCGGATCTCTGTGTTCATTACCATCTACTGTACGAAGAAGCTTCTCCGATGAGGCACTGCTCTATGCGTATAGCAATATGTCATTAGGAGTCATTTTATTGTCATGTTCGTTTAGAAGAAGAACAGTATTAGGGTTTCCCCTAGGCCCATACCTATCTAAGTTCTATGTCCTTAGCAAATTTAACAGTATCAGGTATGGGTTCCATCTCATGCAGTGGGCTTTAGATCTAATTTTTAATAAGTGGTTGAAGCTGGATGTGGGCACACACACCTTTAATCCCAGCGCCTTGGAGGCAGAAATAAAGGAATCTTATGAGTTTAAGGCCACCCTGGTCTAGTAGTGAGCTCCAGGACAGTTAAGACTATGTTGTGAGACCCTGTCTCAAGCAAACAAACAAACAAACAAACCAAAAATTGGTTGGTTACTCCATTACATTTGTACCACTACAAATGTACAGTACAGCTCACGGGCGGGTTGCTGTTGTAGGTCTCAGGGTTTCTAGCTATGTGATACAGATGTTTCCCTTTCTCCTCTGGTAGTGTGCAGAGTACCTTCTAGCACCATGAACACTAGTAAGTAACGGTGAAGCTTCTAGTTAGGCACAAGCTCAACTTCTCCATGTTCAATAGCATACGTTGTCTTCAGCAATAAGGCCTGACCATCAGGTTGTGGAGTGCAACCAGTAGCCTTGGCAATAAATAGCCTGTGATATTTTGGTGTTCTGTGGGACCCTTTAGCCAATGACTCAAGAAGATGTAGCCCATTCCTGGCACTGGAGGTTTTACTTGGTGGCACAAGATGTCTACTTGGGGCATTGTCTCCCCCGTTATGTGGTGACTCCACTTAGATTTCCTTTCATATATGTATATATTTTTAGGAAGCTTCTACAAAAGTAAGTTTCCATATGGTCTTTCCAAAGGCCTTTAGTGTAAGTTGTTCCGCCTCATCTTCCCTCCTTCACTCTTCTCTCCCGTCCCTCTCCCCACTTACCCCTCTTATTCTAGTGTACCCTTTACCTCTTTATATAACAGATTTCCAATAAATATTTAGTAGTTATTTTTATCAAGAAAGATAGGGGTCATAAAATCTTAGATTTCACTTTCCTTTCACTCTTCCTTTTTCCCATTTCTTCTTACAATGTGCCCACCTATGGCTGAGTTAGGCACATGGCCCAACTTGGGTTAGCTCTCTGTTCTAGCCATAGAGCTTGATGCAGAGTGGTGTCTCTCATCAAAACTAGGCCAACCACAGTCTTTGGACAGAGTTTTGTTTGGGTGGTAGGTTATAATTGTTTGTTTGTTTGTTTTCCTTTTTTCTTCTTTTTCTTTCCTTTTTATGTTTTTTGTTTGTTTGTTTGGTTTGGTTTTTCAAAACAGAGTTTCTCTATGTAGCCCTGGCTGTCCTAGAACTCACTCTGTAGACCAGTCTGGCCTCAAACTCAAAGATCTGCCTGCCTCTGCCTCCTGAGTTCTGGGATTAATGGTGTGTACCACCATCACATGACTATTTGTTTATTTTCTAGCTCTGCAAAGAGACTTTTCTCTCGATAAGTGCTGTACTGTCCCAGGTGCTAACCTCAGGCAACACGTGGCTACCTAAATGTAGATTTATTTCTATTTTCGCATCCGTGTGTCTATGTGTATGTATGCCACATGTGTGCGGATGCCTGTGGAAGCCGGAAGACTCAGATTAGAGCTGGAGTTACCAGAAATTATACGACACCCCATACAAGTGCTGGAAACTGAATTCAAGTCCTTTGGAAGAGCAGTATGGACTCTTTGCCACTGAGCCTTCTCTTTAGCCCCCATCCATCTAAATTTAAATGAATTAAAATTAAAGCCCATGTGATGGTGTACACCTGTAATCCCAGCACTCAGAAAGCTGAAGCAGGAAAAGCACCTTAAGCTTGAAACCAGCCCAAGATACATAGTGAGTTCAAGGCCAACTTGAGCTATATAGCAAGACCCTGTCTCAAAAATGTAAATGAATTAGTTAAATGAAATTTATCATTTGTTTTCTCAGCTCTACTAGCCACATAGCACTAACCTCTCCCATACTTGACACTGTCAGCCCAGAACCTTCCCATTAGTTCAGGACGTTATAGTGAATTGTATTGGTATTGTGGAGCATCTAGCAACTATGGCCCCACCAAAAAAGGTTAAGAAAGCTTGAGAAACGAAGCTGACACCAATAGCAAACGATTCTCAGGATGGCACTTGAGCACCTGATTTCCTGCCTCCACTCTAATCTTGTTATATAGCACGAGAAATCACCTCCCACGGCCTTCTTTTCCCTGCTAGTCGTTCAATGTGAACTTCTATCATTGATGACCAAAGGACCTTTTGTTCTTGCTTTTGTTTTTTTGAGACAGGGTCTAATTATGTAGCTCTGGGTGTCCTCGAACTCACTACATAGACCAGGCTGGCTTTGAACTCAGAGCTCTTCCTGCCTCTGCCTCTCAGTGCTGGGATTAAAGGTATGCCCAACCAAGCAAAGGTTCTTGACCAGTCACATTCCTTAGCTTCCAGATAGTCCAGCCTGACTGTGGCAAGGAATCCTTTAAGGGTTGCCACAAGGGGTGAAAATTTGGGACTGTCTGTGAAGCCACCTCTCCTACCAGTTTAGTAGGGAATCTACCTAATTTTTCTCTACTTTGGCCCTGTATAACAACAAATCCCTTAGTGTCCCAAGCCCCACCTTTAGGGGTGGTTTGTTATTTGTGGGGGGGGGGGGTTAAGTTTTCTTTGTCAGGGTCCTATTACCTATCTTTTCTTTCTTCTCCCACATCCTGTCTCAGAGCCCTCCTTCTTTTCATCTTTTTGTTTTGAGATTTTAAAAAAATTTACGAGTCTCTCTCTCTCTCTCTCTCTCTCTCTCTCTCTCTCTCTCTCTCTCTCTCTCTGTGTGTGTGTGTGTGTGTGTGTGTGTGTGTAACTGGAGTTACAGGAGGCTGTAAGCAGCCCAGTATGGATGCTGGGAACCAAATTCCTGTCATCTGGAATCACAGGACGTGTTCTTAACTGCTGAGCCATCCTTGCACTCCCGAAAAGTCCTCTTTCTTTTTATCCACTGTTTACTTAGGGACCTGACTGAGGACTGTTGCTGCAATGCTTGCCTTAGCATGCATGAAGTCCTAGGTTTGATCCCCAACTTCACATAAAACCAGAAGACAGACATAATCCTAGCTTTCAGAAGGTGTAGGCAGGGGGATCAAGAAGTTGAAGATTTTTCTCAGCTACTTAGTAAGTTTGAGGCCAAACTTACTAAAGGAGATCCTATTCTTAAAAAAATACTTACAAGTACTTTGTAAAGGGCAATTCAAATGTACTCCCAATAATCTAATACCCACTAGAGGGTTAGATGCAGCTCCCTCAACTGTATTTAAACTCCTAAGAAGGGATGGTGCCAACTATTTCTTATTTTGTTTTTTGGTGCTGGGACTAATCCCAGGGCCTTGTGCATGCTAAGCACATGCTCTACCACTGAGCTCCAGCCTCAGGCCAGCTATTGCTTTTGAATGTGCCCCAATCCCCATGGTCCACCATTCTTGATGTTTAGGACATAGAGTTCTCTTCACACAGTAGGCAATTATTGGATGCTGGCCAGCTGATTTTCATTTCTGTGCCTCCCTCTTTGGGAGGCGGGTGAGAAGGGGGGTGAGAATGAATCCTTGCCTGGGATGCTGCTGGTGGGTGGACACCATCTGAGGACCTCAGAGAAGGGAAACAATGGTGCTTTTGAGGAGAGGGGCATCATCTGTGGCTTCCCTATGATTTCCCAGCCTGTTTATAGCCAACACCAACGCCTTACAAGAGCGGAGCTCCAAAGATGCTCCCTAGAATGTCCTCACATCTTAAGTAGGTCAGCAAAAGCTGACTGGCTCTCTCCAACTCTTTAAGGCCAATTAATTTCTTCCCTTTGTCCCTCTGGAGAGCTGCTGAATAGGGCACGTTTAGCAACCATAGCCGCAAGCCTGAGTTCCTCTGGGTTTCTGAGGGGGTGAGAATTCTATTCAGAAGTCAAATATTTACTCTCAGCACAAAAGGCTTTGATGTGTTTTCAGCTCCCAGGACAGAAATGAGAGCACCTCCTCTCAGCCTCTCAACATTTACCAAGGATCCCTCGGTACCCCCAGGACCATATACTTCTCCTAACAAACCCTGCAACTTTTGGAGATACACAGAAACCCTTTTCTCTGAGTAGCTCATCATATAGAGAGAAATAGCCAGGCAGCAAAGCCACTGTTCAGGGGGAAGGGCCTAGGAAGGAGCGGCGGTACCTTCTGACTCCTTTTCCATTTTCTGTTTGATGTTTCTCAGAAGCCACTCAGAGTAAGGCCACTTAAGAAAACTTTAGAAAGGAAAGGAAGAGGGGGGAAAAATGTCCTTGGAGAGGGCCATTCCTCACTGTCCAAGCTTCAAAAAGCTTGTTGTGCACCGAGGGAGCTAGTTAATCTGCCTCTTGTTCAGAAGTTGCCGGCCAGGTCCAGCCCCGCGTCCTCGAAACAAAGCTGCACACAAATTCCTCGTTTCCCAGGCAACGCTTCACAGCTCTACAAATCTGCGGGGAGGGCGGCTGTTTGCCCCGTAGCCTCTCTCCATCACATCGAACTGAACTGGGGAGGCAGCCGCTGCAGCATTGTTTGGGCACAGGCTTACGAATCAAAACCAAAAAATACCTTTGGCCATCGTGGGGAGGGGCCCAAGGAATGGGCAGAAAGGGTCACCCTCACATTCTGAGCTTAGTCAAAGGGGCTGGTGGCGAAAGGCAGGGCCAAAGCTGAGACTCAAGTCCACGGGGAGGAGGGCTTCCCGAAAAGGTTGGGGCATCAGTGTAAAGAAAGGTCTAAGTTTTCTTGGTCGTCAACCTGGAGTCCTTGGTTTAATCTGTGGTAGCTACATGATTTTAGCAAGTTGCTAACCTTTTGGAAGTTTAGGTTTTGTTTGTAAAATGGTTCTTATAATTTCTTTCTAAAGTAGGTGCTGGGGGAATTGGATTACAGTGTCTGAAAGAATCAGGTGAGCAGAAACCACCCCCGCCCTCACACCACACACACACAGGGAGTGAGAGGAAAGACGGTTCCGTGAGATGCTTCCATAGGAAGGCCAGAAGTCTGGGAAACTACCCTCCTCTTACCCTCGGCTGCAGCCCTTACTCAGCTCTAGCTGTCCACGGTGGAAGTCTGCTTGAGAGGCTGTTTTTTTTATTTACTTTACTCCTTTACTTCTGTGTCTCATTCTCCAACACGTGACAACCTGTCACTTGCTCTGCTCCTAGCTGGAGTTCAGACTCCTCTTCCAAGCTCATAGGTTCCCATGGGTGTAGGACTGAGGTCCCTGCTCCTTTGCTGGCTGGTGATGGCTCCTAAAGGTGGCATTGTGCCTGACGATGTGACCCTCACTACCAAGCTGTGTACTTCTGTAAAATCAGCAAGACAGCCTCTCTTTCTCGCTCCCTCTCTCTCTCTCGCTGGTTTGCATTAGTGTGACTTAATCAAGTGACTGACTTGTTACTGTGGTGGGCCTGTTCTGTTGTTGAGAGAGGAAGGAAGAGGGCTGGGAATCAAACCCAAGGCCTTGTGCGTGCTACACACATAAAATGTAAACGCAGTATGGATGGATCTGGGAGGAGTTAAAGGGGGAGCTGGGCGAATATGACCAAGAGACATTGCATGAAATTCTCAAAGAACTGGTAAAAGTATATTTTTAAAAGAATGTGAGTGGGATCAATTTTAAGAATGTGAGTGGGATCAATTTTTCTGAAGGTTTCAAAGAAGGCAGGTGGGGGATGGGCGAGGCCTTAACTACACCCCAAGCTGTTCTCACAGCTGTTGCTCTCTTATCGCCTCTCCCTGGCTTCATTTCTTTCCTTTCTACTCTTTTCCACCCCAAATTCATGTTTTTTAAAAAAACATTTTAAATTACTTATTTATTTATTTGCTTGTTTGTTTGTTTATTCCTATTTTATGTGCACTGGTGTTTTGCCCACATGTATGTCTGTGGGAGGGTGTCATATCCCCTGGAGCTGGAGTTACAGACAGCTGTGAGCTGCCATGTAGGGGCTGGGAATTGAACCTGGGTCCTCTGGAAGAGTAGCCAGTGCTCTCAACCATCTCTCCAGCCCCTCATGTTTATTTCTAATGCAAAGTAGTTTGTCTTTTTACTCCTTAACTATATTCAAGGCCTTACTTAGCCCCCCCCATGTGGAATTTAGATGTATTTATTGCTAAATAAAATTCCTTTCCACGGGGCAATTTTGGTGGCATTTGTGGAAGAGTTGTTTTTTTTTTTTTTTTTTTTCCTACTCTACTTCCAAAGAGCATTTACAGTTTGGTGAAGGAGACAGATATGATTCAAATAATAGCAGGAAGTGAATAAAGAGGAGGAAGGGGAGAGATCTAAATATAAACCACCAGCCATGCAATATTGTCACTAAGAGCAACTAGAAACCTCTGGCTGTGTTCTCACCTTGCCCAGAGCCCAGAGACCAGGAAGAGGCCATTGGATGAGGACGCTGGGAAATCTAAGGCTAGAATTGTTTTTAAAAATAGGTGCATTTTTGAGCACATAGGTGCCTTATCTTCCCTTGACTCTTACATTTACGTTAGCTTGTGACGTTTTTTATAATGAATATACGTAACCTATTTTCATTGTATTCATTCTCATACACTCTTTGTCCCGTTCCCACAACCCCCTCCGCCTTCCCAACCAGCCCCTCTTCTCTCCCTCTGTAGGCCTGGCTGGCCTGGACCTCACTATGCGGCCCAAGCTGGCCTTGAGCTCATGGAAATCCTCCTGCCTCCACCTCCTAGGTGCTGGGATTGCAGGTACACACCCAGCAAACTCTACCTTTTATGGTGTATTTACTGTGGTTGTTTTGCAGGGCCAGGAACTGAGGCCAGCCTGGCACACAGCCTAGCTGAGTGCTGTCACACCAAGCTGCATCTCAAGCCCTTTTCTTTTACTGATTTTGTTTGTTTGTGGTAGCTCAAGTGTCTTGGTCCACCAATCCATAGCACTCTAACTCTGGACAAATTAGTGAGTCCCTCTGCCGCTTGGTGTCCTTCCCTGGGAAGTGAAGACGTGGAGCAAAGGCCTATCTTGCTGCAGGGGGAGTCCACTGTTCTGGGTATGCCCTGCCAGTCCTGGAAGACCTCCAGCACTTGGGAGACAGAACATGCCTTTCCAGTTCCCCATCCTGCTCTCCAGTTTGTTTGCTTTCTCCAGTTCATGACGAGGCTGACTCAGTTAAAACTATTAGCTTCCCCTTCCCCTTGTTCCAGAACACACACTCCAGAGTTTCTGCCGGTGCATAAACACACGGTGGGTGGATGGGGTAGGGCAGCTCTGTTTTGAGCGGCAGGACCTCTGTTGGAGCCATCTGCAAAACTGTGAGGACAGCAGGTCTGGGCTGCTCAGGGTGCAGAGGAGGAGAGTCAGAATCCGCCCGCCCCAGAAAAGCCATTAGATGAACACACCCAGAGGGAGGACCCAAAGCATACATGTGGAAGGATGACAAGGTAAACAAGGACAGAAGACATACACACAGTCCTTTAATTAAAGAGCCTTTATTGATTAGAAGAGAAAGGCACGTAAGCGGACAATTGTAAGCTTCTACAAGTCTGCTTTCCTCAAGACCACCCAAAACAGGATTGCAAAAGTATGAGTTGTTCACTGAGACAGATGAAAGCAAGGCACTGCCTGTGTGTGTTTGTAGTTGCTGTGATCTTCCGCTGAGCCTCTGCCTTTCAGGGTAACAGAAGACTCTGCTGCTTAAGGCCCTCAAGTAGTTCAGTCATTCAGACACTCAGGCTGTCTTCCTCCTTTCTTCCGTCAATCCCAGATCCTCTCTAGGAAGGATTAGAATGAGTAGAATAAGTGTAGGTGGTCTGGCTGGGGTGACATAGCAAGAGGCAGACCGTATTGGTGTCTCCACGTGCTATTCTGAGATCCCCTCGCTGGTCTACAGAGCTACTTTCTGGCTCCTACCATGGCAGTTGATCTGCCCCATCTCCTCAGGCAGCAGAATTCCTATACACAGGGGCACCTGTGCACCCTCTTCGGCCTTCTGCCGGTTCTCTACCTGTTAGCATCTCTGAGTCTTTCACGGGCCTCCACTCTGGGGCACTTGCAAATTCTGTGCAGGGTCAGGACCCTAAGCCTCACTGCCAGAGTGGGGGAAAAAAACAGGGTGTTGAGTATTTAAATCCCTTTTAGCTCCCCCTCTGTCACAGTTTATTTTCCACAGTACTTCAGACTAAAAAGACCAGACATCAGGCTTTCTGTTTCCTAAACATCATATTCCCTTTTTCCCCACTCAGGAAATATTAAACCATCACAAACAAAAGTGACTATTAAGAAATAGTAATAACTGTGATCTGGTCTACAGGCTGCTCTATGACATGTCAGAGGGACAGATAAAAGAAATGATAATGCTCTTTTGTCCTTTACATAGACCAGCTATTAAGCTTTTCAGCTTCTTACTGACTTTAAAATGCAATTTTAAATGTAAGAGCTAAAAGCTGACTTTCCCTTCTGCTCTGCATGTCTGCTAGAACAATAGCTTCCCAGAAGCAGACAGGTGCCTTGGGTTGTTTACACAAAAGTCACAGACACAGAGATAGAAAAGGAGAAAAAAAAACTTACTGATTTCAGAACGTTATCTGGAGTTCCGCCAGCATGCCCTCCTTGGCTCAGATTTTCAATCGTAGAAAATTGGCCAAGCTGGGCTTGGTCGGTTTGTAAAATAGCGTAGGTAGAGACAGTTGCTATATTTACAAAACTAAGACCAGGGATAAAAGTGACGGATGGGGAGTTGTGAAGCTGGGTGTGGCAATACACGCCTGAAATCCTAACGGTTGGGAGATGGAGGGAGAAGAATCAGGAGTTCAAGGCTAAAATGAGACCTTCTCTCCAAAAAAATAAATAAAATAAGAATGGGAGGAAGTTGAGAACTTTGGTCTTACCAAGATAAAACGATCCCTGCGTGAATGAAAAAAGGAAGAAAAGGCAGCTCTCAAAATTACGGAGGCTATGGGGACTATTGAGACAGCTCCGTGAGCAGAGGTACCCGTCACCAAACCTGATGACCATGTGGTAAAAGGAGAGAATCAGCTCCCCCAAGCTGTCTTATACACACACAAATAAACACATTGTAACTTTTGCTTTGTTTTGTTTTTCCAGACAGGGTTTCTCTGTGTAGCCCTGGCTGTCCTGGAACTCATTCTGTAGAACAGACTGGCCTTGAACTCACAGAGATCCAACTGCCTCTGCCTCCTGAGTACCGGGACTAAAGGCTAGGGCCACCACTGCCTGGAGACAAATTATAATTTTTTTAAATGTAAAAGGTTATGGGAGAAGTGAGGTCCCACCTCTGCCTAAAGAGTTAGACAGTTAATGTGGCCGAGGGGAGAAAGAGTCGTTTTCTTTAGCGGTGCAACCACTGGGAGGTTACCCATGTTCCAGTAAGAAACCCTCCACCTATATTCATGCAAGCACCCCTAGTTTAACTTATTGGGTCCCCAGAACAGAACAAAACAGGGCAAAAAAAATAAATGAATAAAAGAGTAACGTATTTAATTTATTTTCCAGCCCCTCCCAGCTTCAGAGAGCTGTTTCTTTTGTCTTCAATAAGCTTTGCTTCCTTGCTTGCCCATCCATGACTCCCCCCTCAATAAAAAATATGAAATTAGCAAGAGGCCTTATTGGGAAGGTGTTCCCAACAGAACTAGGGAGAAATAAGAGAGGGTAATGTGAGGTGGCAAGTGAACAAAATATACTATATATGTGTTTGAAATAGTCAAAGAATCTTTAAATTTTTAATTTGTTTTTTTTTTTTTTTTTTTTTTTTTTTTGGTTTTTCGAGACAGGGTTTCTCTGTGTAGCTTTGCGCCTTTCCTGGAACTCACTTGGTAGTCCAGGCTGGCCTCGAACTCACAGAGATCTGCCTGGCTCTGCCTCCCGAGTGCTGGGATTAAAGGCGTGTGCCACCACTGCTCGGCTAATTTGTTTTTTAAAAGGGAGAGGGTTGATAAAACTGGGCATAGTGCTGCCCACCCGGGATTCCAGCAGTGGAAACAGGCAGCAGGAAGACTAGGAGCCCAAGGCCATCCTCAGGTCTATAGAAAGTTGGAAGCCAACCTTGGATACCGAAGACCCTGTCTCAAAAACAAAGACAAACAAAAATGTGGGAAGGGCCTTCCAGTGCCACCTGGGAATTTCTAGTTATGGAACAGTTTGGGAGTTCCATAAAAACTTAGCAATCGGTGTGGTGGGCATGGTGTCATCTATATAGCTTATCCATGATGGGCAAATCCTCATAGACAGAAAGTAGACCGGAGAGGAGTATAGTGAGTGACAGCTAAGAGTATGAGTCTTATTTGGAGAGAGGTAACTGGAACTGGGTATTTATGAATAGTCTCTGAACCTGGTGAAAATACTAAAGCCACTGAACTGCACATACTAAAGGTGAATTTCCTGATATTTGAATTTTATATATATATATATGTGTGTGTGTGTGTGTGTGTGTGTGTGTGTGTGTGTGTGTGTGTGTGTGTGTGTGTGTTTTGAGACAGGGTTTCTCTGCTTGCACCTTTCCTGGATCTTGCTCTGTAGACCAGGCTGGCCTTGAACTCACAGAGATCCACCTGCCTCTGCCTCCTGAGTGCTGGGATTAAAGGCGTGCACCACCACCGCCTGGCATGAATTATATCTTAATTTAAACATTTTAAACATAAAAAGGCGAAAAAGCAAGACTGGGTTTGGTGGCACTCAAAGTTTAAGTCTATCAGCATAGACTAGTTTTGGCTTTAAGATTAAATACATTCACCTATAACTAAGAAAAATAAATGAAATGTCTTTTTTTTTTTTTTTTTGGTGTTTTGTTTTGTTTCATTGGTTGATTTGGGTTTTTGTTTCATTCTGTTTCGTTTTGTCTTTTTTGAGATGGGGTCTCACAGTGTAGCCCAGCCCAGTCCGGAACTCATGATGTAGCCCAAACTCACCCCAAACGCACAGCAGTCATCCAAACGCTCGGCCCTCCCAGTGCTGGGATCACAAGCATGCATCACTATACCTGCTTTGGTTTTTTGAAACAGGTTGGTCTTGAACTCACAATCTTCCTGCCTCTGCCTCCTTAGTGCTGGGGTTACAGGCAGACCCTACCACGCTCAGCCTTAAATGCTTTCTCCCTAACAAAGCACTTGCTGAACATTCTGTACCATAATCTTCACCAGTCTTCCCAACCATTCCTCCAATAGCCATTTTACAGAGGTAAAATCAAGGGTTCAAAGATACTGAGTCTGTCCCATTACCACAGAGTAACCAAGCGTTTGATGAGAAGGCACGGCCATGAGGGAGTGAATGTACAGACGAGAAACAGGAGGGCACACTAGGCTGTTACACTGGGAGCAGAACCCCGGGGTGCTGGATTGTGGAGCATTACCCTCCTCTGTGCTCTAACATGTTCCGGAACACTGGCTGAACGTAGGGGAATGACAGCGTGACCTCTGGAAAGACGCTCCTCAACATCTCTCTGAACCTGTGATAGGAGAAAATCCCAACTGGAACACTGTGGAAGTAACAGAATTCAAGCCCTTTTCGATTTCTTCCCTTTGGGTAAAACAGGTTTTCCACTTCTTCAGCAATTCTTTCAGGTCTCTCATTTCCCGAGATATCCAAAAGCGCACCCCCCCTTCCCCCTGCCCCCACACCGCGACCTTTTCTCCCTTATTAGAAGTCTGTCCTGACGTGGAAGGAGGAGTGTGAGGTGGAGCCTTGTAGGTTGGGACAGTGAGCCTGGATCTGCACGGCCTTGGGAGTGGGCCTTATTGCAGACGAGCCAAGAACCGCTGGACCACCAGAGCCCAGTATGATGGAGTATGCAGTGGAGATTATCATGCCGTGGAGATACCCCTGTCCAAACTAAGGGGGCGAAGGGCTTGCAAACTAGAAAATGCTAGATCTGAGCGAAGCGAGAGGAGAGAACAAGGCCGGCAACACACAGAGCTCTGTGTATTCAGAGGGAAGTTGGCAGGGTTGTGCCCGGGCAGAGAAACTCCGAGTGGTACAAAGGGACGTGCCCGGAGTGGAGAAATCATGCTAATTGTCTGCACCAGAGCTGGAGAACGCCACCCAAAATGAAGAGAGAAAGAGGAGCCTTGTCCAGAGCCTCCAGGGCCCTGCGCCTCGCTCCTTTTGTCTACCTGCTTCTCATCCAGCCAGGTAGGAGACCAGAGGGGTCAAGAGAAAAGAACTTGGGGCTTTTGACAAAGAGGGAGGGGGAGAGCAGAGCCTGAATACCTTCAGGGCTGGAGGAGGGGAGAGAGCTCAGTGGCCGTGGGAAGCATCTCAGTGAATTAAGGAATCAGTGTTGAATATATCTCTTCATTCCCCGTGCTTCCTGCCCGGTCCCTGGCTCCTGGCTCCCTCCCTCAAAGACTGCATGACTTTGGAGCGCCCACGGCATTCAGTACATTAGATGGAAGGCATCGTGCCACTTTTTATGGGATGACATGTTGGCGTGGGCTTGTCCAGCATTCTTTTTAAGGGATTATGTGAACTCTTGGTGAGGGGAGGAGGGGAAATCTTGGGTTTGAGCCTCCCAAACCTCCACCCTGGCTTCTCTGAGTGTCAAACAGCTTGAGAGATAAAAGAAGCTTTGTAGCTAATGAGACTCCCAGTTTAGGATAGTAATCCATCCTATTCATAATTCATTCCAAGTCATAGACACCTACCTCTTGTGATGCCCCCTATCAACTCTATGGAAAACTGATCTTATTTTAAATACTGTAGATGTGTTTATGTGTACATATACACAATTACAGGGAGCCCAGAAATGCACATTTCAGTGTGGCAAGCAGATACATAGATCATTTTAACAAAAAGCAGGAATCAGCCTCCATCCAGGAAGTTGTTGCTGGTGGGGCAGGATGCGGGTGGGCGAGAACCAGGGAATGTTTCCTTGTAGAAAGAACGTTTGCACTGAGTCTTAGAGGATGAGAAAAATAGGTAGGGGCATGAGTGAGATTATTGCTGGGAAGTGGACAGAGGTCAGGAGCTTGAAATAGCCTCCTGTGTTTAGGCGGAGCCCAGAAGTTCAGCATTGCTGAGAGAAAAGTATGAACTGAATTCAGCAGAAGCCTTATAAACCTTTCTCAGAGGATGGGAGATAGTCTATATAAGTAGTAGGAGGGGAAAATTGAGTGATCTTTAGGATCAGATAGACTTCGGATCTCTTAATCTGCCATGACGCATTGAAGGGACAACAAGGACATAGAATAGAATGGAAACCTATTTAATTCTTCTGAGTTGATGAAACAAAATGACACAGAGTAGGTGGGTTAGGTAGCAGAAAGTCGTTGTCTTGCGGTTCTGAAAGGCAGACAGACGCTAGAGATCAAGGTATTGATGGTGCCACACTTCCCTCTGAAAGCACCAAGGACAGATCTGTCCCAGGCCTCCTTGGCTTGTGGCAGCAAAATTCCAGCCTTCAGGTGGCGTTTTCCTGTTTGCGTGTCTGTGTTCAAATGTCCCCATTTTACAAGGACGTGTGCGGAAGTGGATCCACCCTGCTCCAGTATGACCTCATCTTAACTCCTTGGCTCCGCAAAAACCCCATTGCCAAAAGAAGTTCAACTGTGAGATGTGGGGCTTGGGGATGAGGGTTAAGAGGACTTCAGTATGTGAGTTTGAGAAGTACTTCAGCCCACAGCAAAGCTATTTTCTAATTATGAATTATGTTAATAAGATATTAGTTATGAACCAGGCATGGTGGTGCATGCCTATAATCTCAGCACTTGAGAGATAGAAGAAGGAGGAACAGGAGTTATCTTTGGCTACATAGTGAGTTCAAGTACAGCCTGGGCTACTTGAGATCCCTGTCACAAACAAACAAATATTAGTTATAACCTATGAGAGCTAAATGTTGAGCTATTGTACTGCTATTACAACAAGAAATAAATGTGCAGATTCTGTAATAAGTCTCTGCCATCTTTGCTGTATTATTAGGAAAACATCAGCTTCTGTAGTAGATACATTTCAGATTTTAAGTGCTTGGCATTACATGTCAGTGTAATGAAGCGGTAGACTAGGCCTGGGAGAGGAAGGACAATATTGCATAGAGTTCTCAAGGAACACGCTAAGCTGATGGGACTCTGTCGACTTCAATGTGTGAATAACTATGGGGTTTGTCTCTATTTAGTCCAAGTAGAGCATTTATTTGTTTGTTTGAGACAGGGTCTTCTTACCCTGTAGCCCTGGCTGGCCTGGAACTTGCTATGTAAACCAGACTGGCCTCAAACTCACAGAGAGCTATCGTCTCTGCCTCCTGAGAGAAGAAATTAAAGGCCTTGGCCATCATGCCTGGCCAAAGAGAAAATTAAAAAACAAAAAACAGCCAGGCGGTGGTGGCGCACGCCTTTAATCCCAGCACTCGGGAGGCAGAGCCAGGCGGATCTCTGTGAGTTCGAGGCCAGCCTGGGCTACCAAGTGAGTCCCAGGAAAGGCGCAAAGCTACACAGAGAAACCCTGTCTCGAAAAACCAAAAAAAAAAAAAAAAACAAAAAAAACAAAAAAAAACAAAAAAAACAAAAGAACTTAACAAAAACAATGAAGAGACATATAAGGGAGGGTTTTCCAAAACTAGTTTCTGAGTGGTATGTATCACCTCCCCCCTAGTTCTATTGGCTAGAACTTGTCACGTGGCCATGCCTGACCTCAATGGAAGCTGGGAAATAGAGGATTAAGATTGGCATGGAGAGGACTGGAGAGGCGGCTCAGTTAAGAGTGCCGGCTGCTCTTGTAGAGAACTTAAAGTCCCAGCACCCACAGGGTGGCTCCCAACCACCTGCAGTTCCAGTTTCAGGGGATACAATGGCTTCTTTGGACGTCTGCAGCCACTGCACACATGTTATACATATATGTGCATGCAGGCAAAACACTCATACACATAACATAAAATCCAGGCTCTGGTATTGACGAATCAGGCTTCCTCTGACACAGCATGCCCCTTCTTTGTTTTCAAATTTATTTGCTTATTTTGTGGGAGTTGGGGCACATAACTATAGAGGTCAGAAGACAAGTCCCAGGAGTCAATCCTCTCTTTCCATTTTGTGGGTCTCAGGTATCAGGTTTGGCAACAAGTACCCTTACCCACTAAACAATCTAGCTGGCCCTGAATCAGGCCAAATTCAGCCTTCTTAAATTCACCATAGCACAATTCACAGAATATTCAAATAAGACTTATCCAGAGGTTAAGGTGTTGACAGAGATAAACATTAAAAGACATAACTCCAAACTTTGGAGGTTTTTGTTCTCTGGACTTTTCCACTTCTCTGCCTGGTTTCTGTGCTGAATTTGGAGGAGCAGGTGGATATTAGAACAGTCTGATACTGTAGTCCATGTCAGCCTCCTGAAACCTGGGATTAGAGGTATGAGCCGTCACACCCAATATGTTTATAGCTTTAATTCACTATCACATTGCAGTGGTGATCCTTTTCGGTTTAAAAAATAGTGTAGTTGAAAAATCTCATAGAGGAAAATGCAGTTAGTATAAGGTTATAGTCTGATATGCCCTTAACAAGTGAACAAGCCCATATAATCATCCCTTAGATAAAGAGACAGATATGGCTAGGTTGGTGGCATACACCTTTAATCTCAGCACTTGAGATGCAGAGGCAGGAGAATCTCTGTGAGTTTGAGGCCAGCCTAGTCTACATAGCAAGTTCCAGGACAGCCAGAGCTACATAGTGAAACCTTGTCTCAAAAAAAGAAAAGAAAAAGAAAAAAAGGAAAGAAAGAAAGAAAGAAGTCATGGTATTTCCCCAGAATCACCCAAGTATTTCAGCTGCTGTTAGCCACTGAGGCAGACCCCCTTACTAACGTACCTTCAAAGAGCCTTCACTTTCAGCATAAACTTTATGACACAAGCTGATGCCCAGAGGCCTTCCTGTCATCACTTTAATCTTCTAAACATATACTCCATATCATATTGAGCATGCCCAGGGGTATACTCCTTAAGTGATAAAGCTTGGGGTTGGGCCAACCTCTATATGAGTACTCCTCCTTTGTTCAAGGAGGGCATTGCTTTGGAAATAAATCCTATGTTTTGCTTCCCTGTTTCAGGTGATAAATCTTTCTCCACTCCACTTTTACGTCTTGGCTCTGTTTATTTTGGCTTTGCACTCACCAAGATATGAACCCAAGTAGCTTGTGTTGCCTGTTACTAGAGAAGCCAGTGAGCGGAGGCAGGAAGTGAATCTTGAAACGACGCTTTATTCAGAGAGCCAGCAATCTAGGAGGCCAGAGTATTATCATTCTCAAATCTGCCTTACTCAGACCATCGCCAACTAGCCCATTTTATAGGGAACAAGAGCAAAGGCAATTAATCATTCCAAACTTTAGTCTGGTCCCTCCGGTCAGGTGGTCAAGCCTTATCTTTGTAATTCACGGTGTTGGTACTTTTCTTCTTATTTCTTCCTGCACTTTTTCCTTATCTTCATTCTCTCTCTCTCTCTCTCTCTCTCTCTCTCTCTCTCTCTCTCTCTCTCTCTCTCTCTCTGTAGTGGGGGATTCACAAAGGCCTAAGGCCACTGAGTCTCACATTCCTCCCGTATGACTATCCGAGTTAGAGAGTGTACATGCAGAATCCTATGGACAATATAGACACTGCAAGTCTATTATAATGTAGAAAGTGCCCTTACTTGTCCCTTATCACACAGTCACTTGGCTCCACTGCTTCTGGGCCTGTGCTTGATGTGATAGAACATCACAGTGTTAGGGAACATGTGAGAGAGGCAAACAGAAGGTAGAGACAGACAGAAAGGGGCCTGGCCAGACATGCCCCCAGCCACTTACTCCCCCAGCCAGGCCCTACCTTTTAATAGCTCTCTTAGAACCAACCATTGATGAATGAACCCATTGAAGTTAGAACCTTCATGAGGCAATCATCTCCCAGTCTTCCTATCCTAATTATTTTGAAATGGAATCAAATTATAGTTTAAACTTACATTCCATGATAATCAAGTTGAGCTTTTCCTGTATCTTTATCAGCCAATTGGATATATTTTTTATGAAGTACCTGTTCCAACTTCTTTTTTAAAAAGATTTGCTTTTTTTTCAAGTGTGTGTGTGTGTGTGTGTGTGTGTGTGTGTGTGTGTGTGTGTGTGTGTTTTGAGTATTACATGATGGAGTTACAGGTGGTTATGAGTCACCCAATATAGGTGCCAGGAATCAAACTCTGATCCTCTGGAAGAACAGTATGTGCTCGAAACTGCTGAGCCATCTCTCCGGCCCTTGTTCCAAATCGTTGGCAAAGCTTTTTTTGAGTGGACTGGCTGTTTTTTCTTGTTGTTTTCTTGTTTCCTTCTGTCTTTGTTTTTATTTTTTTCAAACAGACTCTCAATCTGCAACTGAGGCTAGCCTGGAACTCACTATGACAGTTCAGGCTGGCCTCAAACTCACAGCAATCCTTCTGCCTCATCCTAAGTACTGGGGTTATTGGCCTAGACCGCCTTACTCGGCTGGTTATTGATTTTGTTGTTGTTGTTTTCTAAGAACTCTGTATCTGTTCCCAAGCCAGGCAGATATTGTGGTATTCTGTTTAAAATGTTGTTTCCCCTTTCATACTTAGATCTCCAGTCTATCTTTTTTTTTTTTTTTTAGATTTATTTATTATGTTTACAGTGTTCTGCCTGCACATATGCCTGCACACCAGAAGAGGGCACCAGATCTCATTACAGATGGTTGTGAGCCACCATGTGGTTGCTGGGAATTGAACTCAGGACCTGTGGAAGAGCAACCAGTGCTCTTAACCTCTGAGCCATCTCTCCAGCCCCCTCCAGTCTATCTTAAACTGATACTTGTCCAACATGTTATATAGGGAAAAGATTCGCTTTTACTTCTACATGTCCAAGCACTGTTTATTGTAATGATTGTTGCTGGAAGAAGTCCAGGCAAGCTGCCACCCAGTGGTCAGTACTTGGGAACCCGGAGTTGGTGGGAAGGACCCTGTTTATTCAAGAGTTGGCTCTAAGGAACTTATCTTCCTTAAAGCTCCATGCTGGAGCCTGAGGAGATGGCTCAGTAGATAAGAATACTTGTTGCATAAGCATGAAGACCTGAGTTGGTGAAGACCAAAGTACACATGAAAAGACTGGGGTGGTCAAGTTCATGCCTGTTAGACCCAGTACAGGGAGTCAGGGAGGAGACAGGAGGATTGTGGGGACTTTCTGACTGCCAGCCTAGCTGCATGTTCAGTGAGTGACTCTGCCTCAGGGAGTACGGCCGAGCAGTAAAGCAGGACAGCCAGTGTTCCCTTCTTGTCTCTGCACCAGCGACACACATGCAAGCGCATGCGCATACACACCTTAGTGGGGAAGAACCCAAACATTTTGTGGGGGTAGAGCATAAGCCAGGACAGTTAAATGTTGAGTAGGGATCTTTCTCATCCGGGCCATGTATCTCCTTCTTTCTTCTCTGGAACATTGCAGTGAACCTCCACCTCCTGGGACTGACTAGCTCCTGCAGGTCTCTTTAGACAGATGTTATTTTTTTTTTCAAGTTACACTTCACGTTAATGTGTACATTTTATGTTGGTCAGTGCACAGAACTAGAGAATAAAGGGAGAGTTGCAAAGGTCACCAGAGATGTTCGGAGACCTATCATTCTAAGAGTTAGCAGGATTTAACCATTAAATGATGTTACCAGAACTGTAAGAGCCAGAGCCTTGGTTCTGGCAACTCTCACATGCTAGGCTCAGACACTTATCCTCAACAGGCCAATTAAAAAGACAAGGAAGGGACTGCCATAATGACTCAGTGGGTAGACACTGGTTTCCAAGTCTCACACTCTAAGGGGACAACACAGTGGAAGGAGAGAACTCAAGTACCCCGTGTCATAGAGCACATAACATGTCCTCCACAAACTAACAACCAACCAAACCAACGACAGATAAATGTTTTTTAAAAGACAAATAACAATAAAAAGCTGAGAAAGGATAATTGAGTGTAGCCACATTGGGAAGAGGAATAGAAAAAGGTCCAGTGACCCATCCTCTACAAGTCTATCTTTGGGGTACAGACATGAAGTTTAGGTTTATACAGAGAGCAAGAAGTATATGTAACTAAACAGTCCTGGTCACAATGTGGTCCTGCCTATCATTGACCCATCATTGTTTGAGCAAGGTGGTCTGACAAGTCAGAAAGAACTACATGAATTTTTTTTTTCCCTAGAAGACAAGTTCTTTCTCTGGCTGGCCTGAGGCTTCAGCTTTTCCTTCTCCTATCATAAGACTTCTGAGGAATTCCAGTTCCTCGGAGACCATTGTTTCAGTGGTATGACAGCCAAAGGGGAGCACACGTGTCTCTCTAGATGTCTTCGTTCCTAGCAGGGCAGTTGCACCAGGGCTCCTCTTTCAGGATTGCGAGTGCTAGACAAACAAGAGGAACATGATAGTTTTAAAAGTGATAGAAAGGGACACCTTAGAGAAGGGCTGGGGGGGGGGGGGGGTGCTAAAGCAGTTTTGCCAAGTGCAATTCCAAAGCAGTGGTCCTGTCACATTAGGACAACAAACCCTGTCCTTGCCATATACTGTGGTCAGTTTTGCCATAAATTGACACATCATATGCAAGTCTGCTTTAGTTTACTCTGTTGATCTATCTTAATGACAAGAAAGGAAGCCTCCTAAGATTTGAATAGTAGTGTATTAAATTATAGGTCAACTTATAGGTCAAATATTTGGTCTGAGAGAATGGAGAAATTAACAATAGTGATAGTTTCAATCTACAAACATGATAATTTTCATGTTGTCTTAATATATAGTTAAATTATTCCTGGACATCTATGTTCCTTACAGAGTAGATGAAAAGCCCGACTCTTCTTTGCCTGAATCTCTCAAGGGACTTCTTCACAGTTTCTGTTTCTTAATATGCCCCTCCCCCCATTGTCCCTGAATGATTGACATTTCAAATGATTTTACAGTCATGGTCCAGGCCTCAGAAGGACAGCAATAATCCCAACCATTACACAACAAATGATGCTCTTACATAGTAAAAGTGATGAGGATGGGTCATTTTCTCAGACTGTCGCCAGTGATGAATTCGACAGAGGTCTCAGAGATAGTGACAGCAGATTGTGGAGAGTGCCAATCCGATGTTTCCAGGTTTTGATAACCACCAAATAAAGAATTCAGAGATGAGCCGGGCGGTGGTGGCGCACGCCTTTAATCCCAGCACTCGGGAGGCAGAGGCAGGTGGATCTCTGTGAGTTCGAGGCCAGCCTGGGCTACCAAGTGAGTTCCAGGAAAAGGCGCAAAGCTACACAGAGAAACCCTGTCTCAAAAAACCAAAAAAAAAAAAAAAAAAAAGAATTCAGAGATGAGACAAAGCAAAGAGCTGGGAGGAAGTTAGTTTCAGAGTGAAAGTGCACCCAGAGGGAGCAGGCTTCTCCACTATCACTCAGGATTTGGGAGAGCATCATATGAGCAAACCTTAGGTAAGTACAGAAATGGTAAGGAACTTCAGGATGGAGAGGGCTTCTCAGAGCAGGATTTGCTCTGTGTCTGTTGTTCTTACTGTTCTTTCTGTTCTTTGTCTTTGGATGATGACATCAGATACATGATGGGAGTTGGGAATTCTGTAAGGCCAGTGATATAGACATATCATTGTGCTGAATTTAAAGACAGACAGTAGTTATTTCTGTTGGTCTTGTTGGCCCCAGGTGATTTTAGGTGGTCCTGGGTAAAGCTGACTTTTACTAACTGAGCAGTCCCGTGATGCCTTCTGTAATGTGGCTCCATGGTTACATCACCATTGGCCACCATGCAGTTTGTCTCTTTTCCCCCTATGCACACTTACCTTGCCTTCTTCCGGATCATCACTAAATAGGAAGAGTATTAAAAACCCAAAGCAGAAAGCAAAATGTTCTTCCTTTCAGAGAAAAAAAAGTTCTCACTGCCCTTGGATTATT
Source organism: Peromyscus californicus insignis (assembly GCF_007827085.1). NCBI lineage: Eukaryota > Metazoa > Chordata > Mammalia > Rodentia > Cricetidae > Peromyscus > Peromyscus californicus. The sequence continues at coordinate 32,150,659 of NW_026294402.1, forward strand.
GTGTGTGGGTCTTGTCACCATACTTCAGAAGGGAATCATGCAATTGGGAAAGGCCAGGGAAGGGCATCTAGGATGCTCAGAGACCCAAGCAAATGAACCTGCTTCAGAGAGAAAGGATTACAAGTGTGGTTACTGGTGCTAGAGAATGGGTAAGGTGCAGGGAGCCCGCACCGTGAGTTCAGCGCCGTCCCCCTGATGCTTTTGAAAGGTGACTTTAAGACAAAATGAAAACTGTGCCCTGTAAAGGTGTGAAAACTAGGGGATGGTGATTCCTTTAAGGGATGAAACCAGAAAAGAATCACAGCTCTGTGCAGACACATTCTTGAAGTTTGTCTTTCTTCAGTGTCACAGGAGGTTCAATCCCCCTTGAGTAAAAGCTTCTGACCTTTATAAACACCAGGGCATTGTTTAGTTAGACAGATCTGGCAGAGATGGTAATTTCCTTTTTTTTTTTTTTTTGCTGCCTATGGTGGAAACAGAGACTTTCTATATAACGATGCCTCAGAAACAATGATTAAGTTAACTGCTTCTCCAGGTGGAATAATCCTTCTTCCTTTTATTGCCACTCTAGACCTGAGGTGTTAGCCATTTCCTCATTTCTGTGTTCTGCTTGGCTCCTGTCCCAGTTCTCTGTGTCGCCTGAAAGTTATGAAACCCAAACTTAGATTCTTTCCAGTCTCTAGGCAACTGTTCATGCTTAGCAAAAATGTTCTGGTCATCAGCATCCAAGAAAGATGGCGCCATCCTCTTACAATGAGTGTGCATGTATCCCTTCTGCTTTCAGGCATACCCATGTTTACACCGTAAGGAAGGCCACCACCTGGGCTAGGGTAAATTAGGAGGCAGTGAAAAACTGTATCTTCTCCATCGTTTTTATCCACAATGTAATCTAAATTGATCTTTTTTTTAAAAAAAGCATAATTACAGGGGGAAACATCACAAAAAGGCTACTGGAAACTTGGAATGGAGCAGGAGACAATATAATCCAGGGAAGAGAGAGAGAGAGAGAGAGAGAGAGAGAGAGAGAGAGAGAGCACAGAAATTATAGAAGAGATAAGGGTATTAATACCTTCTACTTGTCTGAGGTCTAGGATTATCACTGGTAGAAGGAAATAAGAGGCCTTAAAGTCTGGTGCTTGGGATTTGTATTAGTTAGTTTTCCATTTCTATAATGAAATATCTATGGCTGGACAGTTTATGAAGAAAGGAAGTTTGTTTAGCTCATAGTTTTGGAGGTAGAAGGTCCAAACAACATAACCCCAGCTCTGGAGAAGACCCTCATCTATGTCCTATCATGGTACAATTGATGGCATCAAAGAACGTATATGAGAAGAGGGAATCACATAGTAAAACAGGAAGCGGCAGGGGGATGCTTAGGCTCATTCTTTTATAACAACTTAATTCCTGGAAAATTAGCACAAAGTCCCCCAATAACTATCTTAGTTCCTTCTAGGGACAGTACTCCCAGGAAGCTACCCACTCTACACTTAGAGGTTTCATTCTCTCCTAATACCACCAGCTTGGAGAAAAGGCTTACATCACTCAAACTCTTGAGGAAAAAACCACATCCAAACCATAGTAGGGCTGCTTTTCAAAAATTTTACTTTTTAATTTTTTTAATGATTTATTTATTTTTATTTTATGTGCATTGATTGGTGTTTTGCCCACTTGTAAGTCTGTGTCCGATCCCCTGGAACTGGAGTTACAGAGAGTTGTAAGCTGTCATGTGAGTGCTGGGAATTGAACCTGGGGCCTCTGGAAGCGCAACCAATGCTATTAACTGCTAAACCATCTCTCCAGTTCCTCAAACTTCTTAAATATACATTTTATTTTTATTTATGTGTATGTGTGTGTATATGTATAAGACATCAGATCCCCTGGAACGGGCGTTACAGGTGGCTGTAAACCACTTTTATGGGTGCTGGGACCTAAACTTGGGTCCTCTGCAAGAGCAGAATGCGATTTTAACCGCTGCCCCATCTCTCTGGCCCCTCTTTACTCAGATTTGCTAACTTCTGAGGTTCCACACATATAACTGGCATGTGCTTGTCCTACAGTTTCAGACTGGGTCCTGAGAAATGAGTAGATGTCCCCTCTTTATTTGAGCATCACCATGGTGCCCTTTAAGTATTCTCCATGATTTTTTCCCAGAACCACCTCAGCTCATACATACCAAAGCCCCTTTGCTCACTTAGGGAAATTTGAAAGCTTGCTTTTCTAAATCTAGCCAAGAATGGGACCTACTAGTTGTTAGACAGGAAAACCCATTTAAGTCATCACATAAACTGAAAATTGAAATAAACTATACAGATCACGTGGTCAATTGGATTTCAGTCTGATACACAGGGCCACCGGAATTCCTAGTAGCTCTTTGTGTTATTGGGGAGGAGGACCGAGTCCCCATCATATCTTCTGCTAAAACAAATAAGATAGATGGGACCATATTTCATTTATTTCCATTTTTATGTAAGATATTTAGGAAAACAAAAATATTTTTGTTTTAAAAAAAAGTTTAAGATTAGGTCAAGAATGGTGTCAAATGCATTTCATCCCAGCACTTGGGAGGCAGAGGCAGGTGGATCTCTGTGAATGCAAGGTCCGCCTGGTCTATAAAGCAAGTTCCAGGCCAGCCAGGATTACACAGTGGGATCCTGTCTCCAAAAAAAAATTGTTTGGGAGAAGCACTCCAGAGATAGCTCCGTAGTTGAGAGCACTTCTTGATCTCCCCAAAGACCCGAGTTCAGTTCCCAACACTCGAGCCAAGTGGTTCACAACAGCCTATAACTTCAGCTCCAGGGGATCTGATGTCTTCTTCTGGCCTCTACAGGCACCCAGACCTGTATAATATACAATCACATAGACACACCCATACATACAGATAAATAAAAAACAAAAATAAACAAATCTTTAAGGCTGGAGAGGTGGCTCAGCAGTTAAGAGCACTTGTTCTTGCAGAGGACCCAGGTTCGATTCCCAGCACCTACATGATAGGTCACACTATCTGTAACTCTAGTTCCAGAGGACCTGACACCCTCTTCTGGCCTCCCTAGGTACATGCAGGTGGTGCATGATATATACAGATATTCAGGCAAAACCCTCATACACATAAAATAAAAATAAATCTTTAAGAACTATGTTTGAGGGGCTGCAATGTAGCTCAGTTGACAAGTGCTTGTCTAGTGTACATGAAGCCCTAGGATCCTCCTAAACACTGCATAAAACTGGGTGTGGCGACACATGCCAACAATCTCGACTCGGGAGGTGGAGGCAGGAAGATCAGGATTTCAAGATCATTCTTGCTGATAGAGCAAGTTTGAGACCAGCCTTGGATACATGAGATGTTATCTTGAAAAATTAATATAAAAATAGTTATGAGATGAGTGTTTTGGCACACTTCTGCCATCCCAGTACTCCGGAGGTTGAGGCAAGACGATTGTGAGGTAGAAGTCATCCTGGACAACACAGCAATTTTTTTCTCTCAGGACAAGACAAAAGAAAAAGTTTGCAAATAGTTATCTTTGTCTGTTCTAACTTCCTTAACTTACGACTTCCCTCCAATAAGCAAATGGTATTCAGATATTCACACCTACAGAGGCTTTTTCTGCAGCCTCATCTCTTGAGGTTTGAGTGGCACCGGCTGATGGTGGATAGAATGTGAGAGTTGGAAATTGCTTAGAGATCATCTGGTCTCACTAACTACTTCACTGCACAAAGGAAGAAACTGAGGCCCAGAGAGGTGAAAACGTAGTCAACTCGCTTTTCCTTGAGCTTTTACAGAAAGGAGGAGCTCGTACTTGATACAGCACCTACTCTGAAAACAAATGGAATGTGTTTAGCAAATAAAATTTGCTTTAATTACCATAACCAAGCTTTTAGTTCACTTATCTCGTGATCTGATCTGAACAATCTAGTACAGAGAAGGAATGGAAAAGCACAGCCCTGCATCCCTAGCGCTCTCTCTCTCTCTCTCTCTCTCTCTCTCTCTCTCTCTCTCTCTCTCTCTATATATATATATATATATATATATATATATATATAAATTTTTTTAATTTTAATTTTTTTTTTAGATAAGGTCTCTTATCCTTGACTGGCCTCCTACTTCAACTCACTGTGTAGTCAAGAATGATCTTGAGCTTCTGATCCCCCTGCCTCTACCTCCAAAGAGCTGGGATTACAGGCTGGTGCCTGGTCCACAGCCACTATTTTTCTTTTATAAACGAGAGGGCTGGGGCTTTCAAAGATTGTTTATCCAAATGCACACAGCCAGCAAGTGGTGGAGCCCAGTCTTGCAAAGCCTTGAGCTTCCAAACTCCTTATTCTACTCTCCACTTCCTCGTGGAGAGTACAAATGGGGCTGGAATTTAGGTGAATTCCCCGAACTTCCACCGAGCTGCCCAGCTGTTTCATATTGAACCCTCTGGATAAGACACAGTTAGTTATACCTGGGGAAAGGATTTAGGATTCTTGGTGTGACTGGGAAGAACCTGTGTGGTCTTCAGGTCCTAAGGGTCCTCTTCCTGAGCATTGTCTCAGCATACATTCCTCCTTCTCTGGGATCGCGCTTTCTCTATTTCCTGACATCCTGATTTCATATCAGATTTGACACATAGGATGTTCAATCAATATTTTTATGAAAACAATGTAGAATGGAGGATAGGTATAATCTCCAGCAAGAGGGAGACGGTGGGGAAAACGCCAGAGCGACAAAGCCACAGAAGACCTGGGATGGCTAGGAGGAAAGAAAGACACAGGAGAGGAAGCAAAGGACTTCTATTGGAGAGAGGGGAGATGGTGCTGGTGGGTAAGAAGCCAGGACTGGCAGGAAGTTAAGGGTCTGAAGGTGTGAGGACATCAGAGGGCTTGAAGGTGGAAGCGGGCTATGGAGCTAAGGGGCTGACACTGCCCTCTTCCCCAATGGGCCTCTGTTTGCAGTCCCCCTGGAGGGGGTGAACATCACCAGCCCAGTACGTCTGATCCACGGCACGGTGGGGAAGTCTGCCCTGCTCTCTGTGCAGTACAGTAGCACCAGCAGCGACAAGCCTGTGGTGAAGTGGCAGCTGAAACGTGACAAGCCAGTGACTGTGGTGCAGTCTATAGGCACAGAGGTCATCGGCACTCTGCGGCCGGACTATCGAGACCGTATCCGGCTCTTTGAAAATGGCTCCTTGCTTCTCAGCGATCTGCAGCTGGCGGATGAGGGAACCTATGAAGTGGAGATCTCCATCACTGACGATACCTTCACAGGGGAGAAGACCATCAATCTCACCGTAGATGGTAAAGCACTCAGCAGGGAAGGAGGCAGGACAAGACTGGGACTGAGGCTAGACCTAAGAAAACACAAAAGGCTGAGCAGGCATTAGAAGGTAGTGCCTAACATGAATAGAGTATTTGCATGGACCAGCCTGCTTAACATTTGCAATAATCGAGGGCTAGATAATGTCACTCTCTTCATTTTGAAGACAAGGAAAATGAGTTACAGAGAGTAAGTTGCCCAAGCTCATATGACTGACAGAGCCTATAGTGGTTTTTTTTGTTGTTGTTGGGTTTTTTTTTGTTTTTTTTTCGAGACAGGGTTTCTCTGTGTAGCTTTGCGCCTCTCCTGGAACTCACTTGGTAGTCCAGGCTGGCCTCAAACTCACAGAGATCCGCCTGGCTCTGCCTCCCGAGTGCTGGGATTAAAGGCGTGCGCCACCACCGCCCGGCTAGAGCCTATAGTGTTAAACCTAGAGAGCTGGACCTAGATGTCCCCAACTAAAATGTCTTCTAGGCTTGATCAGTTTAAGTAAAGCTCAGCGGTTTTAGAATCATATTTAGGAAGAAGGGAATTAGTGCACTCATCATGGCTGTGTTGTTTAGTCTGGAAGATGCTTGATTAAGAATGAGCAGATGAAGGATGGATGGATGGACGGATGGATGGATGGATGGATGGATGGATGGATGGATGGATGGATGGATGGATGGACAGATTATGGGAAAGCTAAGGATCTCTGGAGGGACTTCTCAGGCTACAGTCTGAACTGTTATATTTTGAAAGACGGGAGAATAAAGAAGGGGGAGGAATCATGTTGTAGACTTTGACTCACAGGCATTTCCACTCTCCCATTTCTGGGGCTCAGTGCCCATTTCAAAGCCACACGTGTTAGTGGCTTCAACCACTGTGCTGGAGCTCAGTGAGGCCTTCACCCTCAACTGCTCCCACGAGAATGGCACCAAGCCCAGCTACACCTGGCTGAAGGATGGCAAACCCCTCCTCAATGACTCCCGAATGCTCCTGTCCCCTGACCAAAAGGTGCTCACCATCACCCGAGTGCTCATGGAGGATGACGACCTGTACAGCTGTGTGGTGGAGAACCCTATCAGCCAGGTCCGAAGCTTGCCTGTCAAGATCACCGTGTATAGTAAGTCTCCCTGCCTGCCCAAGATATGGGTGTCCACTGGGACTAAGGACATTCCAGAGAGTGACTGTCTAGAACAGTGGTCCTCAACCTTCCTAAGGCTGCAACCCTTTAATACAGTTCCTCATGTTGTAGTGACCCCAGCCATGAAATTGTTTTCATTGTTACTTCATAACTGTAATTTTGCTACCGTTATGAATCATAATATAGATTTTCCAATGCTCTTAGGCGACCCCTGCGAAAGGATCATTTGACCCCTAATGGGGTTGTGACCCACAGGTTGAGAATCACTGGTTTAGAGGGAGTAAGACAGGTTAGAGATGGGCTGACTGTCCCTGGAGGAGCCACCAGTGAGAGGGAGGCTCCTGGCAAGCTCTGCCATTGCCTATCCATGCTACTGGGGCCCTTTTCTAGTCCCTCAGTTCTACTGTTTTACTCACCACACCTGCTTCCTTTCTCAAATTGTCCCTACCTCTCTGCCTCTTTTTGCTTAGGAAGAAGTTCCCTCTATATCATCTTGTCTACAGGAGGCATCTTCCTCCTTGTGACCCTGGTGACAGTCTGTGCCTGCTGGAAACCCTCTAAAAAGTCTAGGTAACATCAACTTTCACGCCTTGGTTCATCCTTCAGCCTATTTCAATCCCATGTTTAATATTGAGTGATTGACTGTGTTATTAGTATTAAATCTGGGGTCATGCACATACTAGCCAAGCACTCTACTACTAAGCTACATCCCCATTTCTCGAGCTCTATTCTGTGTGTGTGTGTGTGTGTGTGTGTGTGTGTGTGTGCTCACGCACATGCTTGTATGGGTGGAAGTATGGATATGTGTTGGTGCGGGTGTATGTAGATCCCCACGTGTGTGGATGCCAGAGGTAAACCTCCAGTGTTGTCCTTCAGGAGCCATCCACTCTGGTTTGTTGTCGTTGTTTTGCTTTTGTGAGGCATGGTCTTTCATTAGCCTGGATCACATGAATTAGATTAAACTGGCTGGACACTGAGCCTCAGGGATCTGCCTGTCTTTTCCCAGTGCTGGGATTACAATTGTGTGCTACCACACCCGTCTGTTTTATGTGGATTCTTGGAACTGAACTCAGATCCTCACGTTTATAAGGCAATCGCTTTACCAACCGAGCTATCCCTCAACCCCAGCTCCCAAGTTCTATGTTCATCTCTGAGTTTTCTTCCTCCTAGGATGCACCTCTTTTCAGGTGTATGTATTCACCTTTTCACTGTATATGGAACCATATCTGTGCTCGGTTACCTCTGACCACCCCAGCACTGTTGATGGTGGCTTTCCCTTTGGGTTATTCAGTCTAGCTGGGTTAGTGTGCTGTTCACATTGGATAAATGGCCTACCCACAGTCACAATGCTAACAGCTATCGTAGCATGCAAACCTAGATGAGATTCATTCCTAAGTTCCTGGGCTACCATCATTCTCAACCCATCTTCCCATCATAAGGCTTCTTCTGTGGTCATTAGAACCCTTCCTGTCCATTCTTTAGGTTTTCTGTTCACATTCAATAGCTCTGTTCTTGGTGGGGGTCGGATTGATTTGCAGGAAGAAGAGGAAGTTGGAGAAGCAAAACTCTTTGGAATACATGGATCAGAACGATGACCGCCTAAAGTCAGAAGGTGAGCGCTCAGCCACCCACTGGCCCAGCCCATCAGCACTCAGATCAGAGAGACCTGAGGCAGATCAGAGAGGAAAAGGAAGAAGTGGGTCATGAGAAAGTCTGAAGGGCAAAGCAGGGTGTGAGCCAAGCACATAGGTGCTGAGTGGTATATAGGCTTTGTCCCTGGACCAGACACTCTCTTCTTTCCCTATGCAGCAGACACCCTACCCCGAAGTGGAGAACAGGAGCGGAAGAACCCAATGGCACTCTATATCCTGAAGGACAAAGTGAGTTGCCCTGTCAAGGAGTCCCCATGGAACGCTAGGGAGCTGATGCTGTGGCCATCCCTTTGCAGTATTTGCAGAAATCTTTGTGTCATCCCCACTTTAGAGATTAAAAAATGAGACAGGGAGAGAGACAAACAAACAAACTTGTGAATGGCTAAATGAGTAAGTAATGAGTAGCAGACCTTACTTTCACAATTATAGGCAACAGTACACAAACCTGACTCAATGCATTCCAGATCTCAGGGACTACCCCAGCTTCCACCACGTGCAGGATATCTCCTGTCGCAAGACTACTTGTGGGCTTCACAGCCCTTCCTCTGTTCTCTGCTCACATGCAATGCAACAGCCCTCTTTGCCACGACCTGTTCTGAAAGAGGATTAAGAGACAAGGCACCGATTCATGTTAACATTTACTGAGTACTTGTCATGTGCCTGGGCCATACTAAGTGTCTTGTGTATTCCTAGACTTGTGTCTGCCACCTAGTTGTACGTGGGGGTGGGGGTGAAAACTCGGAGGGACCCCAGCCTCTGTAGTCCGGGTACCTAAAACAAAACGCGCTCCCAGATTGGGTCAGGGGAACGCTGATCCTTGCAGGGCTTGCGTTTGCAGGACTCCCCGGAGCCGGATGAGAACCCTGCAACAGAGCCTCGGAGCACGACAGAGCCTGGACCACCTGGCTACTCCGTGTCACCGCCCGTGCCGGGCCGCTCTCCGGGGCTGCCCATCCGCTCAGCCCGCCGCTACCCACGCTCCCCAGCGCGCTCCCCCGCCACCGGCCGGACGCACACGTCACCGCCACGGGCCCCGAGCTCGCCCGGCCGCTCACGCAGCGCCTCGCACACACTGCGGACTGCGGGCGTGCACAGAATCCGCGAGCAGGACGAGACTGGGCAGGTGGAGATCAGTGCCTGAGCTGCCTTGGGAGCCTGCTCCGGTTGCCCACGGTCTGCTGTTCGCAGCAGGGGGGGAGGTTGAGAAGTCCGGATGCCGCTGGCCTAGGGCGAGGGCAGATCGTGGTCTGATCCCCGTTTAGGGTGCACACGTGTGTGAGCTTGCACAAATGGGTGAAACGCTGATCTCGGTGTTAAACCCCGTTGCATGTGTGCTGGGTTTACTGACTGTGTTCTCTGGCTGTGTTCTCAGTGGGTATGAGCTGTGCCCTCTTAGGACTACATAGATTATTAAATGTCCAGGCCAATCCCCTAAAGGGTTTTCTGGAAACTAACATCTGTAATTTTATCCAGTGAGACCATCCTATGAGCCCCCGGGGGGAGCATTTATGCTTCCCATGCACCTCCCAGCTCCCCATGCCTCCATCCCTAATGTCTGTGGTGCCTGCCACCCCACCCCAGCCCAAATTAGAGGCCATTTACCCACAAACACAAACTGTCCTTAACTAAAGACAAGTCTGATGCTGGTTCCTGGGTGTAACAGAGGCCATTCTGAGCACAAAGGAGTCATTGTCTTAGAGGACCTTTTTGGGACACCCGGTTTCCCATCCCTCCAAATTTTAGTGAGGGTGAATCCCATGTGCATTCTTCCTAGAACCCTGGGAACCTGGGACCAAGCAAAGACAAAATATCAGGCCTCCAGTGCTTGGTGGCCTCCAATAGCTTTTCAGAAGCCTGACATATTGATCTTTCTTCCTGTCTTTGTTCATGAGAATGTGGGTGGGCTTGTGCCTATACAGCAGTGGTTCTCAACCTGAGGGTCGCAACCTCTCTAGGGGTCACATATCAGACATTTACATTGTGATTCATAACAGTAGCAAAATTACAGTTATGATGCAGCAATGAAATAATTTTATGGTTGGGGGGGTCACCGTGACATGAGGAACTGTATTAAAGGGTCGCAGCGTTAGGAAGGTTGAGAACCACTGCTCCAGAGATTTACATGCCCGCTTACCACTGACCCAGAAAGCTGCACCTGGCAAGGACCTGATTTTAACTATTCACATTCTTCTTCTTTGCTTTCTTATGAAACAAGTATTTCAATCATCCCCAGGAAGGTTGAGGGGCTTCCTGGAGCTGTAAGGAAGTAAGATTCTGCTCTCCAGAGAAACACAGATAGAAGAAGCTCAGCTCTCCCCAGCATGTCAGGCAGCCATGGCCCACCCCCTAGCCTCCTGCTTTCCACTGCCTTGCTCCTAGATGCTCAGAACCCAGTGGACAGAGCCAGCTCCATAATCTGTACCATCAGAAGACCAAGGGCCTGGGCCACGCCTGGGCCACCACTCTTTAGGCATTTTGGAAGAAAGGAAATAACCTACTGTGTAAAGACAGAAAGCACACAAAAGCTGAAAGACAAGAAGGTCCTGGATGTTCTGCCCTCTCTTACCTGATGCTGCCAAGGGACCTTGTGTCTCTTGTCCCTCCTCAACTCCTAAACTTCAGCTCTGCCTCTGCACCATCCCACGAACAACTCCCAAGGCCCCCCATATCCATCACCTCCGCACCAGAACACACTTTGCGCCAGCCCTGCAGGCACCAAGATATCCAGCTTGCCTGCATCCCCTCACCTCACCAGCATGTCTCTTAGTTCTCCATTCTGATGGTCTTCTCCCTGCTCATGTGGCAGGCTGGTCTGCAGCTCTCCTTGCTTAGCCAGAACGTACAACCCACTAACCTTCCCAGCTGCCTCATCCACCAGAAAATAGTGCACCTAGGTGATAGTGCAGGCAGGTTAGGAGATGTAAGACCTGGAGAAGGGACTACCTTGGTCAGCCTTGAGACACAGGGGTGAGGAGTAGGGTGAGATGAGAGCATGCCACACCCTGGTGCTGTATCCTGACAGGGCTGGCTTCCCAGACTCAAGCCAAATTTGCCTTAAATCGGGGGTAAGTAAGGAAGTTTTTGTTTGTTCGTTTGTTTTTATTTTTGTTTTGCTTTGTTTTGATCTTCATCTTTGTATTACTGGCATCTGGCAGAGTGCGTAGCACGCCCTGGATGCTCAATAAACTTTTGATGAAATGAAATAACTTTATCTCCCTGTGTGCAAACTGAACAAATGAACAACCTAAATGTACAAGTTATTTCCTTTTTCTCTTACCTTCTTTCACTTTCTTTCAAATTGCAAATCATCCATTCCAAAGCCATCAGTCTCATTCATTCATTCATACATTCATTCATACATTCATGTGTTCTCTTAGTTACTAAACAAATATCCATTTGTGTACTGTTGACTATATCCCAGACAGATGATAAAGGTATAATTATGCCATGACTTCTATCCAGAAAACAATCTCACAGAGGAAGACAATAAGTGAACAGATTATTATAATACAGTGAGTAAGAGAAATAACAGAAATAGATACAATATAAGGCACTTAGGGAACATACATCAAAGGTTACAAGGGATAGGAGGACACATTCCAAGTAGAAGGAGAAGCATGTACAAAAGTCTTGGCAGGCAATACACATAGAGAATTCAGGATACTGAGCCACTGAAGTGGATGGCATTATTTTAGGAGATTGTGTAGAGTAGAAAGTGAAGAAAGCTGAAGATGAGCCCCTGGGACCTCAGGGATTGTATTTTGTGAAGTCTGGTGGAAAGGATCTCACAAAGAAGTCTGAAAAGGCATATCAAGAAAGATAAGGAGAAATACAAGCAAAGAGGCCATCACACAAAGACGGGGCTTTCAAGAATGATAGAACAGGTGTGATGGTGCATGCCTAGAACCTCAGCTCTTAGAAAGCTGAAACAGGAGGACCTCAAGGTCAAGACCAGCTGAGGCACATAGCGATGCCCTGCCTCAAAGAAACCAAATGGGTGGGCTGGGGTGAAAGAACAGCCAGGACTTCAGAGGGCTTCATGTATGAAAAGGAATTCAAAATAAGAATTGGGATTGACATGTACCTTTGTGATAGGGTACTTGCCTAGCATGTATGAGTCCCTAGGTTTGATTCCCCAGGAAAGAAGAAAAAACAATCACAAAAGAAAAAAAGACACATTAAATTTGACAACAAGGGGCCATTGATCAGCTTGGCATAAGGAGTTTCAGTCATGAGCAGGAGTTAAAGCCAGACTGCAGTAGGTGAGTCATGATTGACACAGTTGAGACTGAATACTTGAGACTGGGTATTTGAAACGTCTTCCTGTTTCACAACACCTTGATCCTCCCTGCGTACACTATATTTAGTTTATATTACCAGGAGAAATTCCCAGGGAACCAGAAACAAATACAATTTAAAAGTATGACAAAAAACAGAGAGAGTGCTTTACTACGAATAAAATATAGAAATACCCTGCCTCTTTTGCATTAGAATTGTATCGGAAAACTGTGCTCAGCCCATTGGTGAGGTAGGAAGAGTTGAACTTGCGACTCTTAGATGAAGTTGATGTCCTAGAAAAGGACTCCCTGCTGAGAGCACTCCTGACACTGGCAGAGGAAACCGCTCATCTCCTGAGGAGAAAAGCACTTTAAATTTTCTGATTTAGAACCAGTCAAAGATGAGTTAACAGATGTGGTGACACATGCCGGTAATCTGGGCACCTGGGATGTTAATGAGGCTAGCCTAGGCTACACAGTGAAGCCCTGTCTCAGGCAGCAGGAAGAATTAACAACAACAACAACAACAACAAAAGGGTCAATAAGTATACAAGGAAACAAGTCACTGTGGATGAGAGTCAGGCAATTTAAGATGCAATAGGTTTAAAGCCTCAAAGCCTCAAGATATTGGAATTGTCAGATGCAAAATGATGATGGGTTGCTTAAAGGAGCAGAAGACAACAATCAACAAGCAACTATAAAGACTGGAATAGCGATCAAACTGGAAAAGGAACAAAATAAATTTCTGTAAATAAAACCAGGACTGGTGAGATGGCTAGCAGGTCAAGACACCTGACGTCAAGGCTGACAACCTGAGTTGGAGCTCCAGAACAAACATGGTAGAAGGAGGAATTGACTCCTACATTTAGTCCCCTGACCTACACACACACACACACACACACACACACACACACACACTGAATAAATGCAATATATACAAAATGTATTGAAATAAAACTATTAAGCGTAGCTCACACCTATAGTTCTGCTATGCAGGAGATGAAGGCAGGAGGATCAGGAGTTCAAGATCAGCCTGGGTTACATGAGAACATGTCTCAATAAATAAATAAATAAATAAAGCAAAACAACAACAACAAAAGGTAATCAAAAAAGTTAAATGGCACATTAAGTAAGTCTGAAGAAATGGATAGCTAATTTGAATATATGTCTGATACTACTCAGACACAAAGACATGAAGATGAAAAGATGAAAGAGATTAAGGGATATGCATATAGAATGAAAATGTGGCATATTTTATCTAGATGTCAATAGAGAGAATGGAAGGGAAACCATTATTCTTTTTAAAGATATATTTTATTTTTCATTATATGTATGTGTGGATATGTGCATGTAAGTGCAGGTGCCCTTGGAGGCCAGAGGTGTCACATCCCCTGGAGTTGGTGTTACACGTGGCTGTGAGCTGCCTAACAAGTCCTGGGAACCCAGCTTGGGTCCTCTGCAAGTCTAATGTGCACTCTTAACTGCTGAGCCGTCTCATCAGCTCCAGGAAGCACTTTTTTTTCTTTTCAGAGACAGGGTCTCACTATGTTGCCCTGGCTGACCTGAAACTCTCTGTTTCAGACCAGGCTGGCCTCAAACTCAAAGAGATCTGCCTGCTTCTGCCTCCTGAGTGCTAAGATTAAATGCTTGGCGTACCACAGCCAATCTGGAAATCCATTATTTTAAAAGTCAGTGACTAGATATTTTTCTTTCTTTTTTTAATGTTTTCCTTTATTTTATGTGTATGGATGTTTTGGCTGTTTGTGTATCTATACACCACACGCATGCAATCCCCTCAGAGGTCGGAAAAGGACATCTGATCCCCTGAACTGGAGGTATAGATGGTTGTGAGCTGCCACATAGGTATAAGGATTCGAACTCAGGTCCTCTGGAAGAGCAGCCAATGAGCCATCTTAACCACTGAGCTAAACCCTAGATGTTTTCTAAAACTGGTAAATACACAAAAAGATTAGCAAATAAGAAATAGAAAAAGATGACCACATGTGCATAATCGGTAGTAAAAATAGAGTACCTCAAAGATAAAGTGAAACCTGAAAGGCAGAGAGAGAAAAATGAACCTCCAACAATTTTAGAAGACAGTAGTACTGGTGGAAATCATTAGGAAGCAGAATAATCCCTTTCAAGAGGGCAGCAAAAACAACTACCAACTAAGAGTATTTTGCCTAGTAAAACAGACTTTCTTTCTTTTTTTTTGTTTTGTTTTTTGAGACAGAGTTTCTCTGTGTAGCCCTGGCTGTCCTGGAACTAACTCTGTAGACCAGGCTGGCCTCAAACTCACAGAGACCCACCCGCCTGGCTCTGCCTCTCAAGTGCTGGGATTAAAGGCGTGCACCACCATCTGCAATAAAACAGACTTTCATACTTGAGAATAAAATAAAGATATCAAACAAAACAAGACCTGGGATTTCTCATGAACAGTAAAGGAACTTCTCACAGAAATGCAGAAAGTGAATCCAAAAGAAAGGTTTGAGAAACAAGGATAAGCCAATAAATTAATAAGAAAATCTGAATAATGCCTTATAAAATGATAGTGTTCAGTCTGCAGTCCCCAAAACCTGAGAAGCACAAGACAGGAAAATTCTAGGGCTTAAGTTGGGAGAATTTATCAGAATCAAACTATTTCAACACACTTGAAGAGAAGGAAGAAGTGGTTCAAATAGTAACTTCAGATTTTAGTAAGTATTCATGGAGAAGGTAAGAATAACCACTAAAAGATCAGAAGTTCAAGGTCAAATTTCCAGCAGCTTGAACTGCATGAGAAACTATATCAAATTACGCCTTTACTATACATATATATATATATATATATATGTATATAGTATGTCTACTATTATATAGTTCATGCTGTATACTTTCATTATATATTTTTATATATTACATATATATTTAATTCACCAATAAAGAAGGAAACATATTAAGGATATAAATACAAATTCAAACCATTCTTAAACTTCCAAGAAAAGTGAAAAAGAGGGTAAAGAAAATGTGTAGAAAGTAAAAAGTTAAATGATAGGGGAAAAAAGCTAAATTGTAAATGACCAAAATTGTCCAGTTCAAATGCAGAGATATGTCATATTGCATTTTTAAAAATCTTACCATATGCCACTTAATTGAAATATATTGAAAACAATGGTTTGAAAGAGTTGAAAGTAAAGTTACAGGAAAAGGCTTATCAAGCAAATGCTAAGTGAAAGGAAGCTAGGTAGCTGTTTACATAAAACAAATGAACTATAGGCTGGGCATGGTGGCACATACCTGTCATCCTAGCTACTCATGTGTTGGGCAGGAAGGTCAAAAGGTCAAAGTCTATCTTGACTACACTGTGAATGTAAAGCCAGTCCGGGCAACTGAGCAAGACATTGTCTCAAAATAAATTAAAAAGGGTGAGGAGAGGGACTAGGGTAACTCAATGGTAGAGTAGCCATCTAGCAAGGCAAGGCCCTGGGTTCAATTATCCAGTACTGCAAGAAGACAGTAAAAACAAAGGGGAAGGCTAGAAAAGTGCATGACTTATTGCATAGCCTCACTTCTTGCTTGCCTGAGATAGCCTTAGCTACGTCTGTCAATACTAGCTTGCCTTTCTTACTGATCCAGTTTTCATCACCGAAACAAAGCACCTGGAGCAGGTAAACCTTAAAACAAAAAGAGATTTTTTTTTGATTCACAATTCTAGAGGTTCATAGAGATGTCATTGACTAACGACAATCACGAGAGCATTCATGGGAACGAGAGATCGTCACTGAACAGGAAGCCACAGAGTAATTCAGGGGTCAGGCTCAGGCTTTTATGATAATTTGCTCTTAGGAGAACTCCAGATCATCATTCCCATGGAAAAGCATCACCTTTCATAAATATCACCAGCCTCACTAACAGATTAAGGGAGGCAAATCATCTCAATACACTGCAAAATAAATATCTGTAAAATTTGATGTTTATTCTTGATTAAAAGTTTTTGGTGAAGTAGAAAAGAAAGAAATTAGAGGAAACTTTTAAAGTCTGATAAATAACATCTACCAAAAAACAATACTTCACATTATTAACAGTTATATATCAGAAATAATCCTTTTAAAAATAAAGAAGTAAGTACGGATGCTTACAGCCATGCCCATATCCAATACTGTACTGATAAAGCAAAAAGACTAACAATAAAGGTTGAAAACAAAACCAAAATTGTCACTTTATTTAAATCAGACAATTTTTCTCTGTAGCAAACATAACCATCCACCCCCACAACTAAGTGACTCAAAACAATAACAGTTTTATTTGCTTGTAGTTCCTCCTATTAACAGTTAGGGCTGGACTCAAAAAGGCAGCTCACTGGCTCCGGCTTCCTGGGGTCATTTACACGATTATGTCATCCAACAGCTTGCAGTAGAGCTGGATGACTGAATCGCTTCACGTGTCCAGTGACAAATGCCCAAGCAGGTTTGGGACTCCCGAAGTATGAGAGTTCTTCTTTGTTCTCTGTGTCGACACCAAACTAGTAGTCCCAAAGTCATGGGTTGAGAGTCAAATGCAAAATTTGCAAGGCTTGGTCCTCCTGGAAATTCTTAAAGCATGGTTTTTGCTGTATTCTGCTGGTCAAAGCAAATCACAAAGCCAGCCCATCTTCAAGGAGTTGAGAAAGTCCTTATTTTAAATAAAATAAAATAAGCCGGGCAGTGGTGGTGCAAGGTTTTAACTCAGGAGGCAGAGGCAGGCAGATCCCTGAGTTCAAGGCCAGCCTAGTCTACAGAGTAAGTTCCAGGATAGCCAGCAGTACACAGAGAAACCCTGTCTCAAAAACCAAAAATAAAACAAAGTTGTTATCTATTGTTATTGATGGTGGGTGTATATGTGTATATGTACGGTGTGTGTGTGTGTGTGTGTGTGTGTGTGTGTGTGTGTGTGTGTGTGTGAAAGAGCAAGTGCATACATGTTATGCTATGTGTAGCGATCAGAGGACAGTTTGGGGGTCAGTTCTCTCCTCCCACCATGGGCTCAGGGAATCAAACTCAGGTAGTCAGGCTTGAGGGACAAGTGCTTTTAACTGGCTCCATTTTGCTGGATCCAGTTTCCTTCTTGATGAGAGGAAGTAGACACTCCAAAGGAACAAGGGTAAGGCGTGATGGAGATCACTGCAGCTACTTTTGCAAATAGTCTGCAGTACAAGGACTAACACATTAGCTAAAATACAACTAATGTGTAAGATTTACAGGGAGCAAATCATAAAACTTGAAATAAGCCTATTCATAAATAAGAAGACTATGTTGTAGAATATTAGTTCTTTCTATATGTTCAATCTACTTGAATAAAAATTTCCACAAGATTTTTCAAGGAACTTGACAAGCAAAAATAGCAGAGACACTTCTGACAAAGAAGTGAGGGAAGTAGGGTGAAACCTCAAAGTCCGCCCCCAATGACACACTTCCTCCAACAAGGCCACACCTCTTAGTCCATCCCAAACAGTTCTACCAACTGAGAGCCAAGTATTCAAACATAGGAGCCTATGGAGGTCATTCTCATTCAAACTACCACACGAGGTATGGTCGTGGGTCTTCTGATATTCCCAGCACTTGGGAGACTGATAACTGGAGGATGGTGAGTTCAACTCCAGCCTGGATTACACAGTAAGACCCTTGTAAATAACTAAGTAAATAAAATTTAAACTCATCAGTTGTTCCGAGGATTCAGTGTTTAAGGACAACAACAACAACAACAAACTTATTTTGAGACAAAAATGTGAATATCACCTTAGGTTGAATAGGTATACATCCCAAGGCCCTGACATTCTTCTCCTGGGCATGTGCTCTAGGGAAACTTATTTTACTTTTTTTTTTTTCAAGACAGGGTTTCTCTGTGTAGCTTTGCACCTTTCCTGGAACTCACTTGGTAGCCCAGGCTGGCCTCGAACTCACAGAGATCCGCCTGGCTCTGCCTCCCGAGTGCTGGGATTTAAGGCGTGCGCCACCACCGCCCGGCTCTTTTACTATTTTATTGTGGAGTTTTTGTTGTTCTGTTTTGAGACACTCTCATGGAATCCAGGCTATTCTCAAACTTGCTATGTAGCCAAGGATGGCATTGAACTCCCGATCCTCCTGCCTCCTCTGTCAAATTTTGGGGTTCTGAATGTGTACCACCTCCATTCAGCTTGCTCGAGAGTAACCATTAAACCCTTAAGGTCAGACTGGGAGTCTATCTTCGTGCATTTTGTGTTGGTGTAACCGAATACCTATGGCTGAGTAATTTATAAACATCACAGACTTATTTCTTACAGTTTTGGAGACTGGAAAAGCCAAAGATTAAAGCTCCTACAATTGTTAAAGTCCTTGCTACGTGATCCCAGGCTTTGGGGAGGATTCATTCAAATGAAAATTTGAGGTAGTTTTGCTGGGCAGTTTTTGTGTAAATTTGACACAAGCTAGGCTTACCTGGAAGAGGGTACCTTAATTAAGAAGGTACCTCCTTAACGTCTGCTGCAGGACCAGGTGGTGGTGGTGTATGCCTTTAATCCCATCACTTGAAAGGCAGAGGCAGGAGGATCTCTGTGAGTTCATGGTCAGCCTGGTCTACAGAGTGAGTTCCAGGACAGCTAGGACCTTTACACAGAGAAACCCTGTCTCAGGATAGGGGGAGATCTGCTGTAGGCAAGCCTTTAGGGCATTTCTTATTAGTATTTAATGAGGGAGGGCCCAGTCCTTTATAGGTGCTACCACCCCTGGGCTGGGGTCTATAAGAAAGCGGAATGAGCAAGCCATGAGGAGCAAGCCAGTAAGCAGCACCTCTCCATGGCCTCTGTGTCAGCTCCTGCCTCCAGGTTCCTGCCCTGTTTGAGTTTCTGCCCTGACTTCTTTGGATGATGAACAGTGCTGTGGAAGTGTAAGCCGAATAAACTCTTTCCTCCCCAAGTTGCTGTTGGTCACGGTGTTTCCTCGCAGCTATAGAGGCCGTGACTGAGGCAGTATACTGTGCTGTTCATAACAGAAGGCGAAAGGAAACTGGGAAGAAACACATTGTGAAGAAATAACCAGGTACTCTTCTGGAAAGAAAGTATTATAGATCGTCCTGTCTTCCTAATTGCATCCAATTCAGCATCCGTGTTCCCTTGGGCCCTCTTCAGAAGTGTCCCTCTTAGGACCCAAGCCCTCTTATTGAGACACCCCATAACAGAATGAACATAAAGTTTATATCTGTAGAAGACATCAGCCTTTGAACCTCCAGTCAAGCAATGTTTGGTGTAGGTGTGACCCATAATTACTTGAAAAAAAATAGAGGTGATGTGGAGTTGAGAGAATAGGTGTGTTGTAGCCTGTAAGATGACTTAGAGAGTGGGTGAAGGCAACTTGCACCACGCCTGACAGCCTAGGACCTGAATGGTAGAGAGAAGCAGCTCCTACAAGGTGTTCTCTCATCTCCACCTGCTTCCACATTGTTGCTTACACTCACATGGACACACAGAGCCACACAGACACACATACACACACTACATTCAAGTAAGGAGATTTTAAGAGAGTGTTTGTATGTACTTACAGATGTGATTTCAGGCCTCGGGAATAGAACAAAGAACCAAGAGATAAGTTGAGGCAGCAAAGTGACATCAGCACACTATTCCTAGCCAGCAAAGAGGAAGTCATCATTGTGTCCTGACTTGACTCAGTTTCTCTCCAGCCATTGGCCGCTTGGGACAAAGATTAAAAAATTTACAGAGATTGAGAGCAACCTGACTTGAGCAAAAGGAAAGAAAAGAGGGGCTGGAGAGATGACTCAGTAGTTAAAAGCACTGGCTGCTCTCTCAGAGGACCAGGGTTCAATTCCCAGCACCCAAATGTTGGCTCACAACTATCTGGAACTCCAGTCCCAGGGAATCCAGTACCTTCTGAGGGCACTGCAGGTGAAGCCCAGAAATACCCATACACATAATATAGAAATAAAGCCGGGCGATGGTGGCGCACGCCTTTAATCCCAGCACTCGGGAGGCAGAGCCAGGCGGATCTCTGTGAGTTTGAGGCCAGCCTGGTCTACAGAGCGAGTTCCAGGAAAGGCGCAAAGCTTACACAGAGAAACCTTGTCTCGAAAAACCAAAAAAAAAAAAAAAAAAAAAAAAAAGGGCTGGAGGGATAGCTCAGCCGTTAAAGGCTAGGCTCACAACCAAAAATAATATAGAAATAAATACTTTTTTTTTTTAAAGGAAAGAAGACTTTAGACCCCAGTGTATGTAGCATTGGCTGTGCTGCTCAGGAAGAGAACTGTGCTGTACTTGTACCCAGGACATTTAAGGGTCAATTCATACATTTCTGGTTTTTAAAACATACTTAAGTTTCCTGGGTACAACATAGCCCTCCAGATGTTTTATAAGTGAGGAAATGGCCTGAGAGAGGTTATCCAACTTATTTTAGGTTGCATGTTCAGTAGAATACTTACCTGTATCTGGCTTCAAATACCACCTGTTTGTCCTTTGACCCTGACAGCTTGGAGAGGGGGTCCCCAGTTGCACATGCATAAAACACTACAAAGAGCCGGGCGGTGGTGGCGCACGCCTTTAATCCCAGCACTCGGGAGGCAGAGCCAGGCGGATCTCTGTGAGTTCGAGGCCAGCCTGGACTACCAAGTGAGTTCCAGGAAAGGCGCAAAGCTACACAGAGAAACCCTGTCTCGAAAAAACAAAACAAAACAAAAAAAAAAACAAAACAAAACAACAACAACAAAAAACACTACAAAGAAGCAAAGAGCCAGATGTAAAGAGGAATTGGCTCTGAAGGGCCGCTCAGAAGGATGCTTGGTCCTTTTCCTCTCTTCTCTCTTTCAAACAGCCAGGAACAAGTCACTCACAAAACACTAGCACCAGAGGTGAAGGAAGGTACAATTTAAGCTGATCACTGAGCTTGCACATCACCAGACCCCTAAAGCAGCAAACTTCCTAAAATAGAAACAGGAGTTGGCTCCCACGCATCCACATCATCCCATGACTCATGTGGTAGGCTCTTCCTTAGCTTGTGGAAATGAGACAATTGGAGTGCTAGTGGGCCAGGTTGCTGGAAATGAACGTGCATCTCTGAGTTCCCCTGGATGCGTTCGGAATCTTAATGTCCCACAGGAATGGCTTGCAGTCAGTTCCCTCTGACCCCCTTCAGTTTTCAACAGACGGCTCTTCAACATATTGAGGAGAGAAGAGACCATTTCAAAAGCAACTTTAAGCATGGGGGACTATAGGACTATATGTCTATAGGTAGAGGCCACTCCTCAACTGCCGTAGACTCTGGTTCTCTCCCAGTGTACCCTGTCTCCCCTGTCCATTCTACTCACCTGGGCCCAGGCCTGGGGACAAATCTGAGCTCCTCGGAGACTGACCTTTTTTGTCTTTTGAGGAAAACACATACATTGAGACTGAGAAGGGACTGTTGCTGAGAGCATTCTTGTGGAGTTCAGCCGCTTTTGGCCCCTGCGTACCTGGGAAATCCCAGGTTAGCCATGGGGTCATTGAAACTGCCGGCCACACCCTTTCCTGTCCTGTCTTTGGCTGACTTCAGCCATATAAATGTCCCTTTCATCAGTCTGACCTCACACATCCTTGTCCATATGGACCCTCCACAGAGAAGTCAGGCTTGGTGAACACCCTCAGTGCTTCCATTTTTTGCTTTACTTTGTTGGGTTGTTGTTGTTGTTTTGTTTTGTTTTGTTTTCAGACAGGGTCCAGCCTGGACTGGACTCAAATTCATGACCCTCTGTATGCTGGGATTGCAGCCCTGTGCCACCACAGCCGCTGTGCTTCTATTCCTGAAATTTCCTGTTCTTTCTGACCCCAGTTCCCATCCATCTAGCTCAGTCACTCTATTACCTCCACTCCATCCATTCTGTAGCCCACGGAATCACTCAGTTTGTTGAGACGGTACTGTTTTCTTTTACTGATTCGGTCTTAATCCGTCTTGGTCTGTCTCAGGAGAGAGAAGTGAAGCAGAGAAGGCGGCCTTCTGAAACTTTGTCAGTTATCAGAGCTTGAGACCGACCCTGAAGCTCAGGAGGGAGTGGGAGGAAGAGAGAAGGGTCAGCTGGCTTAGGGGCCTCCAGAGAAGCTGGCCAGAACAATTGAGAACAAAGGCTGGACGCTCTTCCGCTGAGGCCCAGAGCCTGGCCTTGGCCTTCCGTGCACAGCTCTAGGAAATGGCTGAGATTCCAGATTTGGAAGGAAGAGACTGGTAAACAGGAGCTGGGCTGAGAAGAGAGCAGTCGCTCTGGGTTTTAGGGAGGGGCCAGTGTAGTCAGCTGGGTGCCGCAAAGCTTGTTTGCTTATGTAGACATAGGAGACAGGGGTCAGGCCAGGCAAGACTCTGAGAAGGCTTCGTTCCAACCATCTTCCCAAGGCCTGAAACTCATCCCCACGGATGATGCTTCAAATAGCTTCAGTGATGGGATGTGCATTAAAATGAGCCAAAAAAAATGTCACTCATGTGTCAAGCACTGTCTGTGTTAAGTAGTTTTATGTCTCATCTGATTCCATTTTTACTCTGGATCTCAAGGTGGGCTCGATTATTAATATTCCCATTAGACAGAGAAGGAAACTCACTGTGAGGATGAAGGAGTCTGCCCAAGACCCCACAGATCCAATTTTCAAGTCTTTTAGGGAAAAAATGTGGACACAGTCCATGGGATTTTCACAACTTGTTCCCAAGGTTCTGGGTCATTCCTCTGTTCTAGTCTCCTGAGGCTCAGTCTATCTGTTCCTAGGGAATGGACCAAGGATACATACTGCTCCCCTTCCTCTTTGATTTCTTGGCCTGCAACCCCTTTGGACTCTATCTTCAGCTCCTCACTCCTGTGTCTGAGGCTCCACGTCTGGTCCCTATCTCCCTCTGTTAGGTGTCTGTCTAATGGGAAAGGATTATTACTAAGATTTAAGCATAAGCTTCAAATAGAGCTGTAAGGTTGGAGAATTAAGGATGTGAATACAATTATGGTCAATGTGAGGATTTCATTTAAGAAACCCTAACTTAGACATCAGGTAACCCTTAGGGCTGAAGTTAAGTGTCCAGGGTTACAGCTCAAGTGTAGAGATTAGAGAGTTTCTCACCTCTGGTCTCCTCCCAGTTCTCTAAGGCACTGAGGGCCGAATGCCGGTCAGGAAGCATCCGTTTCCTCAAAGCTGCTTCCCTATTGGGACAGAGTCTCAGTCACAAACAACTACCACCACCCCACCCCTCCCCTCCTTCCCTTACTGCTGTGAGCTCAGAGCAACCGGGACAAAGTGTGTGGGACAGGGAAAGCAGCTGAGAGAAGCCATGGGCTCTGGAGGAGTGGGCCTCCTGAGGACTAGGTGGCCTCTGCCTCTACTGCTTCTACTCATCATGGGTGAGTGGGGCCCTCTCTTTTCTAGCCCATGCTTCTGGATTCATGGCTGGATCCACGGTCAGCAGGACAAAAGAGGATCTCTGGTGTCTTTACTTCTCATTAGCAGTGGGAGTACCAAAGCCCATGATGGTGGTGGTGGTGGGGTTGTGTGTCAGAGCGACAGAAAGGGCTATGCAGACCCTGGCCTGTGCATACTGACCCTCTCTTCTTCTAGCTAGCTATTTGGAAATAGATATTTGCTAATATAAGCCAACTGGCAAACTCCTACACAAGACACGAAGGGGTGCAGAGAGTCTCTCTTTCCCTCCTAGGAGGCAAGGCTCTGGATTCTCCCCCCCAGATCCTAGTTCACCCCGAGGACCAGCTACTTCAGGGCTCCGGCCCAGCCAGGATGAGCTGCAAAGCATCAGGCCAACCGCCTCCCACTATCCGCTGGCTGCTGAATGGGCAGCCCCTCAGCATGGCGACCCCGGACCTACATTACCTTCTGCCTGATGGGACCCTCCTGCTACGTCGGCCCCCTGTCCAGGGACGGCCCCAAGATGACCAAAACATCCTCTCAGCAGTCCTGGGCATCTACACATGTGAGGCCAGCAACCGGCTGGGCACAGCAGTGAGCCGGGGTGCTAGGCTGTCTGTGGCTGGTGAGGCTTGGGAGGGTAGACCCAGGGTGAAGTAAAGCTAGGTCGAGATGCTTGTGTCCAGGAAATATGAGGGGCTATCTGTAAAGGGAGGCCTGGGCGGGGGGTCTTGGGAGGAAGAGCTAGGTTAAGTTAGACATAGAAGGCCAAGGAAGTGGGTATAGCAGAATGGGGTAAGCATGCTAGGAGATGCCAGTGAAGGACTAGGGGGGCGGAGCGGGGGTGTAGACATGCTTCCTGTTGACCTGATGTCCTCCTAACAGTCCTCCAGGAGGACTTCCAGATCCAGCCTCGGGACACAGTGGTCGTGGTGGGTGAGAAGTTGGTTCTTGAGTGTGGGCCACCCTGGGGCTACCCAAAGCCTTCAGTCTCATGGTGGAAAGACGGGAAACCGCTGGTCCTCCAGCCAAGGAGGCACACAGTAAGTGGAGCCCCCTTCCCCGGAACTTCATCATGTCCTGGGCACACCAAGCAACTTACCTGCCCTCCAGTGGCATGTCCCCTGGCAGGTCTGAGGACGAGAGGGCAATGAGACCCCAAGTTGCCCTCCAGCCTCCTAGCTTCTTCTCCTCTTGAAGACATCACAGAGTGTCTGTACTGGCAGGTGTCCGGGGATTCCCTGATGGTGGCAAGAGCAGAGAAGAATGACACAGGGACCTATATGTGTATGGCCACCAACAACGCGGGGCAACGGGAGAGCCGAGCAGCCAGGGTGTCTGTCTGGGGTAAGAACGGGAGTCAGCTAAAGTCCAATGTAAGGTCTCAAAAGATAACTCAGTGGGTAAAGCGCTCGTTTCACATACGTGGGGACTTGAGTCCAGATCTCCAGCACCCACAGAAAAGTGGAGCATGGCAGCACGTGTCTATAATCCCAGTACTGGGGTGGAGTGGAAACAGGTGGGGTCCAGAAGCCAGCCAGCCAGTCTGGTCTACACAGTGAGCTCCAGGTTCAGTGAGAGAACTTGTCTCAAAAATCAATCAATCAATCAATCAATCAGTCAGTCAATCAAGGTAGAAAGCAATAATAAGGACTTTATTGTCAACTTTTGACTTCCATATGCATACTAACCCACATGCACACATATGAGCTTAAACCCACATACAGTGTCTAAAGTAAGGTACGGGACTCCAGTTAGTATGGTGGCCAGTTATGGGGTTCGGGTATGCAGGGCTCAGTCTGGGATTGGCAAGGCTTCCCTTTGTGAGGCTAGAATGGACACAGGAGTACTCAAGGCCTGAAAACTCTAGCAGACAAGTTTGTCCATGATGAAGGTATGTTTCCCTCCCCCATCCCACCCCTGTGTTCCCCCCACAGAGTCACGGGACCACAAGGAATATCTGGAACTTCTGGCTGTTCGTATTCAGCTGGAAAACGTGACCCTGCTGAACCCAGAACCCGTGAAAGGCCCCAAGCCTGGACCGACTGTGTGGCTCAGCTGGAAGGTGAGGCGGAGGACCCAGGATGTGAGAGCCTATTCAGAGTTCAGATGAGGGATGTCATGAACTCCCTAAGCCCTTATCCTTACTCCAACTTCTTCCCAGGTGAGCGGCCCTGCTGCACCTGCTGAGTCATACACGGCCTTGTTCAGGGCCCAGAGGGACCCCAGGGACCAGGGATCTCCATGGACAGAGGTGCTGCTGGGTGGCTTGCAGAGTGCAAAGCTTGGGGGCCTCCACTGGGGCCAGGACTACGAATTCAAAGTGAGACCGTCCTCCGGCCGGGCTCGAGGCCCGGACAGCAATGTGTTGCTCCTGAGGCTGCCAGAACAAGGTCAGTGAAGGGTCCTGATTGATGTGTGTGTATGGGGGGGTGTTCCTTATCTATCCTAGTCCAGTCTGGACATGCTGGGGGAGAGGAGGGGGACTCTTCTTCTGCATGGTGAAGCAAACAGCTGTAAGAAGTGTCTTTCCTTGTGAGACTCTGACTCCATCCCCCAGTGCCTCTCGACCCTCTCAGAGTCCTCTTCTTTAGCACTTCTAACAGTCTCTTCCTTTCCTCCAGTGCCCAGCGCCCCACCTCAAGAAGTGACCCTAAAACCCGGCAACAGTAGTGTCCTTGTGAGCTGGGCTCCACCACCCACTGAAAACCATAATGGTGTCATCCGTGGCTACCAGGTAGTCCCTACAAAAATGATACTACAAAACATCATCTGAGCCAAAAAGTGGAGGGATTTTGCTTTTGTTGAGCACACGTGCTAGGGCCTACTTAGTTGGCCAGACCTCGCCACGCATTGTACAAGCTGCTGTTCGTTTCATCCCACCAACAGTCTTAGGTTATCATCTCCAATTTATACATGGAAAGCCAGATTATGGTCACAGATGGAAGGAACAGAACAGAAATCAAATGTTAGGTTGATTTGATCAAATCAAAACTTAGGCTGGGTCAGACCTAAGTCTTTAAGACAGGATTGCTCAAAATGTGGGTGCTGGACTGGCAAGAGGCGAATCACCAGTTAGGAAAGCAGACTCTCAGGTCCTTTCCCAGGTCTCCTGAATCAGAAAGTGAAAAGTGAGCTTGGTATCTCAATTTTAGCAAGCCTCTAGGTGACCCCAAAAGCACCCTGAACCACTGGTCCTGGGTGTGTTTTAGCAGATTACCTTTGCTCCTTTGTCATCTAGAGAGAAGTCTCTCACTTGGTAGAGGAGGGGGCACAGGGATTGTGGTGTTGTTTTGTCGGGCAGCCCCCAGGAAGATGTCAGGCTTAGGAGGACCGCATGGCCATCTGCAGATGAAGGGCCCTGCTGCTGGGACGTACTAGGGGCAGCTGCTCACCTTTGCTTGTGCCCCAGGTATGGAACCTGGGCAATAATACCTCATTCCCCGCTGCCAACTGGACTGTCGTGGGTGAACAGACTCAGCTGGAGATCTCCACACGAGTGCCAGGCTCCTACTGTGTTCAAGTGGCTGCGGTCACTGGTGCTGGGGCAGGAGAGCCCAGTAGCCCTGTCTGCCTCCTTTTAGGTGAGAGAAAGGTCCTATCCATATCCTTCAGCCGCTGTGTCATCCTCCTGTCTCCCCGCTCCTGTTACACCTCCAGCTCCCCCCTCTTGTCTGTCGGTCCCCCATTGTCCTACTTGCCCTCTCTCTGAGCTCCACGTCCCATACAGAGCAGGCCATGGAGCAGTCGGCCCAAGATCCCAGTAAACACGCTTCCTGGACCCTGGATCAGCTGAGGGCCACCTTGGGACGGCCGGAAGTCATTGCCAGTGGTGCTGTCCTGCTCTGGCTGCTGCTACTGGGCACTGCTGTGTGTATCTACAGACGACGCAAAGCTGGGGTGCACCTGGGCCCAGGTAAGAGGAGAGCCCGTGTGTATAAGTCTCCCTGGGTCCTGCCAGAATACCAGAGGGGCTTCAATCTCTAGGAAGATGGTGGGCTCTTCACTTATCTGTTCCCCCATTTTCTTCCAGGTCTGTACAGATACACCAGTGAGGATGCCATTTTAAAACACAGGTGAGAGCCAAAGAGGAGTCCTTAGGAAGGGCAGAGAGGTCAGAGTGAGTGGAATCTCGGCAGAGAACTGAGTGGAGTTTTAGTCTACCCTCCTGCCAGACAGTTTAGGATCCTAGTACCTGAAGCCCTCCTGGACTCTGTGGGGCAATGAGTCTCTTCCACTGTAGCCCCCTGACAGCCGAGCAACCTGAATCATAAAACCTGAATGTTTTTGCCACCTATCTGTTGTTCTTGTCACCTGCTCTCTCTACTCCCGTTGTTAAGTGACCAGTAGCTGGCAGGAGACCAGCACTAGTGTCTTGACTCCCCTGTGTTCCCAATATTTACCTGATAGCATGCTGTGTATTGCCCGCCTCTTGAGCCATCCACCTGTCTTGCACATGCGGCACACTTCCAGCAGGGGGCGATCAGACCTCAGGGCATAGATTCTTACTCATTGTGCCAAACCAGGGCCAAACAATAGGCACCTCTGCTCCAACTGCTTAACTACCAGAGCTAGCCTGTAGTCACGAGGCAAAATTCCAAGAAAACAAGACAAAACAAAAAACAATTCTCCCTCCCCCTTCCCCACACCATTGGCTGAGTTTTACACTAGAAAAACGTTTCTTGTCTTTGTCAACTTCATTAGTCTTTACGCTCTGGGTCTGAATTATTTGAGAAGCGTTTATTGAGTACCTACTGTGTACTGGATATATCAGGCCCACGGGCTGCCCGTTTCCTTTCAGCAAGGCTCCAGGCTGCCTGGCATCATGTCCTGAGTTTTTCCTTGCTCTCTGGCTTCTCTCTTCCAGCTACCTCCTGCCTCCTGAACTTTGTCTGCTCGGCTTCCCTGGGACCCCTTCCTTTGTCCTCAAGGGGAATTCTATTGAGATCAGTTCATCCGTTTATTTTATTTATTTATTTATTTTTGAATAGTTTCCACTCACCAGGAACTTGCAGACAGGCAGGGACAGGCAGGGGAGCAACCTGGAGCTGGATATGCAGTGTGACCCAGATGCAGGGACAGGGCTAGAGAAACAGGATGAAGAGGAGCCCACATGTACCCTGTGGAGAAGAGTATGGAGTGGGAGAAATCGCTGTCTATATTCACAGGGAAATGCAAACCATTGTTCTGGCTGGGATACCTGGTATCAGAACAAAGGATAAGGTTTGAAAGCTGGAAGCCAGACCAAGGAAGATGCCCTGGGAGGCATCTGAACTTTTTCTTGGTAAATAGGGAGCGACTGAAGGCTCTAGCAGAGAAGTAGTGTTATCAAATTGCTGCTCTTGAAGGATAATTCAGACAGCTGAAGGCCAACACTGACCACAGCAAGCTTCTATTCTACGAGCAGAGAGATTCAGGATTTCCTCAGCTCAGTTCGCAGCATCAGTCCTATAGGCAGGCTCTCTTTGTCACCATTTTTTTTTTTTTTTTTTTGGTTTTTTGAGACAGGGTTTCTCTGTGTAGCTTTGCGCCTTTCCTGGAACTCGCTTTGGAGACCAGGCTGGCCTCGAACTCACAGAGATCCACCTGGCTCTGCCTCCCAAGTGCTGGGATTAAAGGCGTGCGCCACCACCGCCCGGCTTCTCTTTGTCACCATTTAACAGCCGAGGAAACAGTGTGGCTCAGAGAGACCAATAGATTTAGTTCTTGGGTTGCACAGCTGAACGATGACAGGTAGGGATTTTCAAGCCATGTTCACCTGGCTCCATTTTGTTCTTTTCATCTCCGTATCCATAACTGTTTTTCCCCTAATACCCCCTCCCCAGGTCTGGACAGCTTAGCCTCTTCCCAAGATAGAAAGATATGCTGAGTTCAGGGGTACCAGGTCAGGGGTCCTCTAGGAACTACAAAATGTAGAAAAACAGCTGTAAGGGTGAAGCAAACATTTCTACTCCTGCTGCTGTCCTCTGAGCTGGACGTCTTAACTAATTTGGTTCCTGTTCCTCCCTGCCTTGCTCCGCACCCCTCCCCCCACCACCACTACCCCAGGATGGACCACAGTGACTCCCCATGGCTGGCAGACACCTGGCGTTCCACCTCTGGCTCTCGAGACCTGAGCAGCAGCAGCAGCCTCAGTAGTCGGCTGGGAGTAGACCCTCGGGACCCACTAGACGGCAGGCGCTCCTGTGACTATGCCTCCTGCGAAGGGACCGCGGGGATGGAAAGGGGAGATGGAGTGCAATGTGCTCACCATAACTCCTCTTGTCGTTTTTATGACAGTGATCTCCTGGGACCCCCGGAGCCCTGGTGTGCCCCTGCTTCCAGACACCAGCACTTTTTATGGCTCCCTCATCGCGGAGCAGCCCTCCAGCCCTCCAGTCCGGCCAAGCCCCCGGACACCAGCTGCTAGGCGCCTTCCATCCAAGTTGGCCGGAACCTCCAGCCCCTGGGCCAGCTCAGATAGTCTCTGCAGCCGCAGGGGACTCTATTCCCCACGCATGTCTCTGGCCCCTGCAGAGGTTTGGAAAGCCAAAAAGAAGCAAGGTAAGGGCGGAGAGAAAAGCCATGTTCTGGGGCAGGTCGGGGTGGGACTAGAAGTGGTAATGCGGTCCGCTAACCTTAAACAAGTTGAGTATGGGCTGAGCACCACTCCCAACCTCCCATTATCTCCTAGTGAACGCAGACCTCTATCTCGGTCCTTAGAGCACTCAGCTGGGTGTGTGCTCACCACAACTTTTTCTCTACAGTAGTGAGCCTTGGTTCTGCAGTCAAGGTGACTTAGAGAACATTTAACAAACATGCCAACAGAATGCAATTTAACTGCGTACTAGGCATGGTGGATACAAGGAACACTGGGCACACCTTTTTCCCTCTTATGAACCCCATCTGTGTTGACCAACAAACAAGTATATCTGGAGCCTGGCCTCAGGCAACCAGTGCTGAAAAAACCTCAGGTTTTCCGCAACTCGTGCCCCACACGTCATACACTGGTTTGCTTGGACCCTGCCTCTCACTTTGCTTTTTAGAGAGAAGTATGTATACCCACAGATTCTGTACTCACAAACTCAACCATCCAAGGATGAAAACTGTTCCTCCTAGGGATGCTGGACCCAGTCCCCTGTAATATGAGGGATGCCTATATTACTTTTGGGACAGATTTATCTCTTTACTTCTAGCTAGCTGCCTGTTTAGACATTCTAGAAGGAGACAGTTATGATCACCATTTCTCAAACAACTACTATGCAATAGCTGATTACTTATATTTATTATCATGTTTGATCCTTGAGGAGGACATTGTTTCTCTAAATTTACAGAGAGGAAAAGATTGAGGGAATGATTGGGTGACTTGCTCAACATTCCCAAATAAGCTGCAGAGCTCAGCTTTGAAGCCAGGATGGTCTGTCTCCAAAGGCTGCTGAGTTCCCTGGGAATCATTTAGGAAGGTCCAGGCTCTGGGAACTGTGTTCCCAGCTGCTGCCCTGCAGAGTCTGGCACTGCACTCTGCCTGCCATCGCTATGGACTCTCTGAACTGCTTAGAGAGACCTGGCAGATGTTTTACAGTCAGTTGTTTTTAAACAGATAAAATCCAACTTTAGTAAAAAGACAGGGTGGATTAAGAGTAATTAAGAGCTTGTTCAATATGGACAATTTTATGTGACTGTAAATATTAATAAGCTGGCATTCTTTCCCATTTTGCTTGGGGCTATTGTATTATCAATCTTGAGTGGTAATGAAATGCCAGCTAAAAAGAATTGGAATAGGTCTCATTTAGGAGTCATAAACTCAGTGGTAAAGCTGTCAGTCGGCATGCACTGGGCCCTGGATTCAATTCTCAAAACCAACCAAGCAACCAACCAAACAACCAACCAAACAAACAAACAAACAAACAAACAAAACTGTGTTTGTGCAGAGAGGCACAATGACTTGGAATGTATGATCTCTCTTGGAAAGTTAACAGTTTTAGAAAAAGATGAGTTATTTTCTACAGCCATTTATTTCTTTCTTCCCTTCCTCTCCCCAGCCCCCACTTCCTCCCTCCCCCCCCCACACTTCCTTCCTTCCTCCCCTTTGATGCTGAAGCTTGAACCCAGGGCTTTGCACATGCTAAGCACACGCCTACAATGGAGCCACACCCTCATTTCTACTTACGAAGCTTTCCTTTCTGCCACAGGGCTTCCTAGCCTGAGGCTGAGGTTTTCCCTTGGCTCTGTTTCACCTCGACCCCAATCCTGTCTTCCCCGCTCCCCAGTAAAGCAACAGTGAAGCTTCTCAGGACGAGACGATGTGAGAAATGAAAATTGTTAGCAGATTCTCTCTAAGAAGAGGACTATTTGTCTCCACAGAGCAGAAATTGATGAGGAAAGGAGCAATGTGGGGGAATAGAGACCAGGAAAACTGGCATGCACACAGTCCAAGAAAAGAAAGTGGGTTCTGGAAGCATCTGTCTGGAGCAGGAGCTTTACAATCTGTTTTTATTGAATCCTCAACATCATCCTTTGAAGTGGTTGTTTACAAATGAACTTGATATTCAGAAAGCTTGATGCGCTTCCCCGAGGTCACACAGCTAAACCACTCAGTGCCCTTTCCAGTTTATCGGGCTGGAGAACCAACGATGGGGGCAGAGAGGATCAGTTGTCTCCCTCTTTTATCTAGATCCAAGGTCCGAAGGTCTGGGTGAATATGAAGGCTAAAGGCAGGGCCTGTGACTGGGGCCTGAAAAGCCTGCTCCTGTCTTTCCCTTGTAGAGCTGCACCAAGCCAACAGCTCCCCACTGCTCCGCGGCAGCCACCCCATGGAAATCTGGGCCTGGGAGTTGGGAAGCAGAGCCTCCAAGAACCTTTCCCAGAGCCCAGGTGAGAGAGGTTCCCTAAGGGGGAATAAATTGGGGTCTGAGCAGGTTGGGATTTGGAATTCATGCGATTTTAGAAATTCTTTTGTTCTCAGGCCCCAAGTCTTGTTCCCCAGGAGAAGCCCCCCGAGGTGTGGTAGCCTGGCATGCCCTGGGACCACAGCTTCAACGCAACTCGAATGAGCTAGCAGCTCGTCCACTCCCTCCAACACCCATCTCTCTTTGTGGAACCCCCAGTCGTGATCCACAGACCCAGTAAGAGGGCGCAGGCCAGGAAATAGAGTTGGGACACTGAAGGTGTGGGGAGTGTGGCTGGGATGAGACCAAAGCTAAGAGATGTGGACCCGAAGGATGACCTTAACTAATCTGCCATCTCTCTCGTCCCCCAACCAGGTGTGTGGAGAAGCCCCAAGCCCCCTCCTCGGACCCACGAACAGCAGCCCCTCTCTCCATCCTAAGCTCTTCCAGGCCTGCCAGCCCCCAGGCCTCTTTCCTCTCCTGTCCTAGCCCAGCTTCCAGCAACCTGTCCAGCTCCTCGCTGTCATCCTTAGAGGAGGATCAGGACAGTGTACTCACGCCCGAGGAGGTGGCCCTGTGCCTGGAGCTCAGTGAAGGGGAGGAGACACCCAGGTGAGTATCCTGGGAGAGCTGGAACAGTCCCGCTAAGCATGCGGGGGAGCACACAAACCTGCCTCAATTGCCATGCCCCTGCCACTGTGGCCTAACCAGTGTACTGTCTCCCATCTTTGCCTTTTAGGAACAGTGTATCTCCTATGCCAAGAGCTCCTTCACCCCCAACCACCTATGGCTATATCAGTATCCCAACATCCTCAGGACTGGCAGACATGGGCAGAGCTGGTGGGGGCGTGGGGTCCGAGGTGGGGAACTTACTGTGCCCACCTCGGCCCTGCCCCACCCCTACCCCCAGCGAGGGCTCCCTGGCCAATGGTTGGGGCTCAGCATCTGAGGACAATGCCCCCAGTGCCAGGGCCAGCCTGGTCAGCTCCTCCGATGGCTCCTTCCTCGCAGATGCTCACTTTGCCCGTGCTCTGGCAGTGGCCGTGGATAGCTTTGGTTTTGGTCTGGAGCCCAGGGAAGCTGACTGCGTCTTCACTGGTATGTGGGGCCACCTGCCTCCCTTAGCGTGGAAACAGCTCCCTTTCTCCCTAACCAAGAGTCAAGGCTTCCTGGTCATCATCACCCTCACTGTCTTTTAAACAATCAGTGTTATTGAGGTGTGGCAGCACATGCCTGAAATCTCAGCATTTGGGAAGCCGAAACAGGAAAATTATTAACTCCAGGCCAGCCTGAGCTGCATAGTAAGATTTTATCTCAAAAAGGAGGGAAGGTAGTTTTTACTGAATGATCAATAAGTCCTAGGTACTGGAAGAAGTGCTTCATATGCATTATTAAGAAGTCCAGGAGGAATATTCTTTATCTCTCTTTTCCGAATCAGGAAACACTAGGTCAAACAGATGTTTTAACTTGCTCAATCAAGATCCCCCATAGATCAAGGACAAATGGTCGGATTCTGAAGCCTGGAGGAATCCAGCCCAACCCCCCACCTCTAGGACCATGCTATTCCCCAGATGTGGGTCTCAGGAAGAGCTGCTCCAGCCAGTCTTCTCTCAGCTGGCATTTCATATGCCTCCTCGCTCCTGCTGTGCTTCCAGGCCTCATGATTGCCTGTTTGTGGCTGAGGTTGAGGAACACCTGGACTCAGCCTCTCTCCGTGTCAGCAGGAGGTGATTTTACACACACACACACACACACACACACACACACACACACACACACACACACACGAGATCCTGCATGCCTATCTTACCCTTACTGTACCTTTGGGCCTCAAGAAAAACAATGAGGCTTATAGGACATGTCAGGACAAAACTTATCCAGGTCAGAAGTGCCCATCACACAGGGAAGAGGCTACTCAAGGCCAGTAAAGGAAGAGTGCAGAGAGCCAGAGCTGGTATGGGAGAAAACATGGCAAACTGCTCTGTAGAGAAACACATATGTCAGGCCCAGGGGCTGCAGCCACTGGAACCGATAGACTGAGAGGCCAGGTTACATTTAGGGGTGGTGATGTATGTGTACCCTAAACCAGTCCTAAGCTTTCTGCCTTAGACTGGGTCCCTGGGAGCTAAAGGCTGAACCTCCTGCTGACCTCTGCCTTCCTCCGCAGATGCTTCCTCACCTCCCTCCCCTCGGGACGATCTCTCCCTGACCCGAAGTTTCTCTCTGCCTCTGTGGGAGTGGAGGCCAGACTGGCTGGAGGATGCTGAGGTCAGCCACACCCAGAGGCTGGGGAGGGGGCTGCCTCCCTGGCCTCCGGACTTTAGGGTCTCTTCCCATCGAAGTCAGCTCGGCAGTGCTGTGCCCAAGGCTGGTGGTAAGCATCTGGCTGGCTGCCTGACATGTGACCTTGATCAACAAGCTTGGGAGAAGAGCCCAAAGGGAGCCTGGGATCTAGTCGTAATTCTGTTCCCATCGACTTCCAGATTCCTCCTGAATTGTCCCTGAGATGGCCAGAAGAGCATCCAGACCACTCTCCTGTCTGTCCCCAGGCCTTCCCACAGATGTAGATCTGGGCCTATGCTTCTCTGTAGCAGAGGTCCATTATCACTGGGCTTCTGGAGAGTTCTGTCGCTGGGATTGTTAAAACAAAAGGAAGTAAACCAAACTAGGTTTATTCCCTATGATCTAGGGAAACTTGGATTCCCACTGAAAGCAAGGCAGCATCTTCATGACATCAAACTCTCTCCTCACAACCAGGGCTTTTGGCCTAAGTAAGCCTAGCTCCTCATCTCCCACCCATGTGGATTATGGGAAGAAGGGAAGCTAACAGTGTCTTCATGGAGGACAGAAGTGGCTGTTGGAGAGGGCTGTGGTGGAGACACTTAGAGCAGCCCTCTCATCTCTAGCTGGACTCCTCCTCCCTTAGAAGCCAGTTCAACCCTCTCCCCAGCCACACCATGCAAGGAAAATGAAGGAGGAAGGTCATGGATGTGGTGGGTCCTGTCTGGTGTCACGGTCAACACTTCAAAGTTGGGTTAATGGAGGAGGCTGAAGAAAAGAAGTAGGAGAACTGGGAACCAAAGCACTCCCCACATGCCATGGTCACTGTGAGCTTCAGGAACTTGATCCTATAAAACTGTAAAGACTTGAGTTCTATGATGTCATTCCTTGGGCGCTATTTTGGGAAGGGCACCTGCAGAGATGTAAGAGTTACCTGGCTAGAGAGAGGATGAAGTATTCATTGCTACTCAGAGAGTGTTCTCATTTCTGATCTTCAATCGAAGGGGAATGAGTTATATCCAGCAAGTTTAAGAAGAATGTAGTTAGAGAAGAGTGGGGAGTCTAAGGGTCTGTGGATCCAACTGGGGAGCCAACTCCTGTTTCCCGCAGTCCCAGCCCCACTCCCTAAAGTCTGGTTCCAGATGGTGTCTTAAAAATAGACAACCAGCTAACTTCCACAAAAGGTAGAATTTATCACCTGGGATACTTGGCTAGTGAACACCATTCAGACAAAACAACAGGACAAAGATGGCCATCGGACGACTTCTGAGTCCTGAACCATTGAAAGCCACGAGAGGGCAGGCTACCTGCATCTCCCACACATGGTGGGAGAGGTCGCGGTCAGAACTCAGGTGTTGGGGCTGTGCTGTAGAGCATCATCAGGGCCGAAGAAGATACCTCTGTGTGTGTGGAGGGAGGGCGTGATTCAGAAGCAGGCTCAGTGCTGCTAGTTCCCTGACCCCAGCAACTCTGCCTGGAGACCACTCAGTTAGGAAGCCAAGCAGGTGTGACCAGGGTGACTGATTCCTGAGCTAGGCTCAGCGAACCAGCCCGACTGGTTGGCAGGATCTTGAAAAGAGCAATGAGTATTCCCGATACACATCCATTCGAGTTTTGCTGTTTTAGATTTTTTTTTTCCCTTAGCTTTCTGGCAAAATTCCTCTTGAAACCACCCCAACTCTGCTGTCCAGGCTGAAGGGAAAGGGGATTTGCACACGTAAATATTCAGGTCAAAGTGGAGGGCAAGGCCGGGGCTCTGAAGGTCCAAGCTATCTAGAGCACTGAGGATGGAGCAGGCAAGAAGCAAGGGGGACTTCAAGCAGTGACCACGTGCGCCAGCTGCGGGGTGAGAGTGACAGCGGCTGTGACATAGTCTATGGCCAGCTCTAGATGCAGTGGAGTCAAGAGGTTCCCTTCGCAGACACCGTCTGTGAAGGAGCCTGGGGCCATGCAGAAGCACGCACTTCCTTCTTGACTGGGATTTCATTCACACGATATTTTGTTTTGTAGGAGACAAGGTTTCATATAGGCCAGGCCAACCTCAAACTTCCTATAGACTGGCCTTGAACTCCTAATCTTCCTGCCTTCCCCTGTTGAGTGCTAGGATTACAGGCAAATCCCACCATACTGGCTCTCTTTGTTTTTTTTTTTTTTTTTTAATTTAACTTATATTTATTGTGAGGTTAGTGCTCACTTACAGAAGGGCAGACAGGCCCTGGAAGAGGGCACCAAAGAACTTGGCCTAGTTCTCTGAAGGTGTGACAATGATCTATGTATGTGTTGGCTATTCGAATATCCCTATAGTTGTGAGAGGGTATTATGGTTTAGACACAAAACGTCTCTCCGACAGGCCTGTATGGGGAAGGACTGTATGTACTTCAGCTGCTGTCACTACGAGAGGTGACTGGATCATGAAGGCACTAACTTCATCTATGGCAGCGGTTCTCAACCTGTGGGTGGAGATCCCTTTGGGGCCAGCCAAGATCATCCTACATATCAGATATTTACATCATGATTCATAACGTAGTAAAATTACAGTTGTGAAATAACAACGAAAATAACTTTATGGTTGGGGGTGGGTCACCACAACATGAAGAGCTATATTAAAGGGTCACAGCACTAGGAAGGTTGAGAACCACTGATCTATGGGCGGCTAGGAGGTATGATATGGCTGGAGGAAGTCACTGGGATCATGTCTTTGAAAGACACGTCTTGCCTTGACTGCTTCTTGTATGCTTCTTTCTGCTTCCTGGCTGTTCATGAGGTGAGCAGCTCTGCTCCACCATGATGCTCTGCCTCACCACAGCCACAAAAACAGAATCCAGCCAACCTGGGCTCAGTCCTGAAAAACAAGCCCAAATATACCTCTCTTCCCTTAAGCTGTTCGTATGTCAATGGATAGTGAACTAACGCACTGGTGGATGGTGGCTTCAGTTCCTCTGGGAAGCAGACCAGGCCAGTGTCACTTGTCATCTGTCCTCATCTTGTGAATTTTGACACAAGTTCAAAAGGATGCATCAGCTATCAGTGTGTGTTGATCTACAGACCTTCACGGCCCGCTCTGCTCACAATACTGCACAAAACAGACAAGCAGGGCCCAGGGCTCACATCGGACACTTTTTTTTTTCCTTTTATACAAACATATCTCAGTCAGAAAAAGGTGGAAAGGAAAGAGCTCATTCTCGGCTCCCGAGACAACTAAAGCTGTCGAGGACGCTGGGCTTCAGTGAGTCACAAGCATCATCGCTGGGAGGAAAGGCAGCCAGCCCCATCCGTGCTCCTCTTGGCTCGCACCTGTTGGCCAGGGAAGG
This sequence comes from Peromyscus californicus insignis, assembly GCF_007827085.1. Lineage (NCBI taxonomy): Eukaryota > Metazoa > Chordata > Mammalia > Rodentia > Cricetidae > Peromyscus > Peromyscus californicus. The sequence goes on from NW_026294402.1 coordinate 32,188,827, forward strand.
GGTTCCCACCCTTTCCCTGTGGAACTTTCAATAAGCTCCTGCTTCATGAAGGGTCATCTTGGTTCCTACGGAGAAAGGGTATGGTGCAGGGAGCAGTGTTATTTTATGACAGGCCACACGTCAGGGATCAGTCTTTCCTCTGAGCACTTCTATGGCATACCCAGGCTCCACTCTTGTGTGTCATTCTGTCCTTACCCTTGTCATTTCTTCTCAAGGATTCCTCCCTTCCAACCGCCTTTGGGCCCCCTCTTTTTGATCTCCTCTCCAATCCTTTCACTATTGCCCCTTTCCCTTTGGCCTACACTCCCAGCCCTCTGCTCTGTTCCTTTATGACCTCCGGTCCCCACCTCTCGCCGTTTCTGTCCTGGCCTCTGGCTCTGGCTCCGGCTCCGGCTTCGGCTGCGTCCAGGGCCCCGAGAGCCCCGAGAACCTCGAGAGCTGCTGGAACCCCGGGAAGAATTGCTGCCAGCGGTGGAGCAGGTACTGGTGCCCTGGCCGTGGCTCAGGAAGCTCGGTCTGCCGTATGGGAGCCAGGCCTCTTCTGCAGCACAGCCCAGAAGGGCAGCTGGGTCCGTGGAGGGAAGCAGACTGTCACTGCTTGTCCACGGACCACCCTGTGCTCTCCCCCAGCTCTGGGGAATGACTGAGGGACGGGCATTAGGCTCTGACAGACAGGCTGAGGGTTAAAGAGAAGCAGGCGGCCTAACCCATGACCTTGACACGACAGGGGTTCAGAAGCAAGGACACCACCCAGACCCCACTTTTTCCTCATCCTCAGCTTCAGTCCCGGGAGCGGGGAATAATCTTGGGGACTCCGTGGACGGTGGCTTAGACAGTGTGAGATACAAGAGTCAACATCAGATGTTGACCAGATGCGTAAATCCAGCTGACGGTAGTGGGTGAGCTGGGGACCCTCGGGACTTTGAGCATGAGCGTCCAGTCCCTCCCACTGCCCTGGCTCTGCTTACCGTCTGGGTGGGGCCCAGCGTGGTAGGGCACGGCCTGTACCACTCTCCTCTCCCCGGTGCTGCGCTCTCGCTCTAGGGAAGCCGTGCTGCCTGCCGCTCTCAGCCCCAAGGGCCAGCTTGTTTCTTCCTCTGGTGGGGGCAAGGGTGGTGGGGGCAAGTCTGGGGAGAAACCTGTTTTCAGCAGAGCTCCCGTGCTTCTCCTAACCTGAACACACCTCCTACCCCACCCCTGACCTGGGAGGCGAGTAAATGACCCCAGGTTTGGTGTCACCTACTCCATTCTTCTTGGTTTCCTGCCCATTTCCTCTACTCACTGTCACCATCCCCCAGGCCCAGGGCTCCCCTTACCCCCAGGACTGTGCTCCCTTCTGTAAGGAAGAGCCTTGGGTTTCTTCCGGATTCGGGCACGGTGTCCATGGAGTGGGGGTGTCATCTCTGCAGTCACCTGGCGGGTTCTCCCTGTAGGATTAGGAGACGAAGAGGGGTGCAGGTATGGGAAGGCACTGAGAAAGGGGGTTGAAGGTAAAAAGGGTCAACAAGCTTTGAGGGGGTACAGTGATGTGGGAGCCAGTGTCAGCACACTCACCTGGGGCACTGCTGGGCGTGCTAGGGACAGGGCTGCCGCTGAGGTGATAGGAGGCTGTGGGGCCAGCACCCAGGCCGGCAGGCCTCCCCTCGTGGCTACTCAGAGCGGGCTGGGATACACTGAGAGGAGAACTTGGCCCAAGGGGCGCCCTCCTGCAATGACATAAGGGCTCAGCACTTGCTCACTCCGGAAAACCCAGAGCCTACCCTGTGCCAGGCATTGCGCTGTGCGCTCCAGCCTACTGCTCAGAGAGTCAAGATATGATTACTGTCCACCACAAGGCCTCAAGCTAGGGAAGCATGAGGACATCCATGTTTGCATGCAATGCCTTGGAAGTCTGCAGACCCGCTCCAAAGAGAGGCAGCCTGAAAGATGCGTGGGAGTTCCGTCAGACTTCCCCTTCTTCTCCATATCACGCTTTCACTTGAGACCACGAACCCTCTTCACCTATCCACCCACCCACCCACCCACCCACTCATCCACTGAATAAATACATACTGAGGATCTATAATGTGCGGGGAATTCTACACCTCCTTACCTGAGCATCTGATGGAGATGGGGGATATCAGTAGGGGGCTGGGGAGGATCAGGAGGTGAAGGGGTAAGGGTGGCCGTGGACTGCTGTCCATAAGAAGAGGTAGGGGAAGGAGTTTCCCCTGGGGGTGGAGCCACCAGGCATGCTCCACTGGAGTTCGACTCAGTCAAGTGGGTTTTCTCAGGCACTGGTGGGCACCACTCTTCCGGGTCTGAACTGGAGTGGAAAAGGCAGATGAGAAGTGAAGGGCTGAGTAGCTTCACACACACACACACACACACACACACACACACACACACACACACACACGCACACACACACACACACACACACATACACACACACACACCCCGATAGCATCTCTGCCCACCCCCTGCTCTAGGAAGTTCTGGGCTGATCTATATATGAGGTGCACCTGCAGCTGCAGCTGGCGGTATCATTACCTGCCCTTTAGCTCTTCCTCGGGCCCCTCTGCACAGCTTAGTTCGCAGGAAGGGGGAGGTGGTGGCAGGGCTTCTGGCCAGCTCAAAGAGGGCATCTGCACAGGTTTGCCCAGAATCTTCACCTTGCCCCCCCTGGCTCCTGAGGAAAGGAGAAAGGGGCACACCAGAGGCATGCAGGAAAGAGCCAGAGATGAGGCAACAGGTCAGAGGAAGTGATAGGTCAGGCGCCAGAGGATGGAGGAGATTGTGGATAGGGTTAAAATTGGGAGGTGAAGAACTGGGGTCATACCACTGTCCCCCTCACTCCACTCAGGAGGAGCATACTGGCTCCAGGTGCTTGGGTCCCCAGAAGAATGTTGAGGGAACCCTCCATGGAAGGTCTGCAGCTCTTCCCCTACTGGGTCAATGGTGCTGTAGACAGGACCCTCACCAGGGGCATTGGCACCCCGGGCAGTCTGAGCCAAGTACAGTGAGATTCCTGCTTCTGAGGAGGAGAAAGAGGGAGGCCCAGGGGAGGAGACACATACATAGGGGACAAAAGAAAATGGAAGGCAGAAGAAGATTCCATGGGATCAACTTCCTCCCCCTGCCCCGACCCCCGACCCCAAATCTGACATGTCAAACCAAGGCAAAGGTTAGGTTTGACAGCTGTTCTATGACTCGAGCCCAAGATTCCTTCCCCAGTCCTCCAAGGACTAAGCAGCCTTGGGAAGACCAGGCTTCCTCAGGTCCTTCAGTTTGCCCCAGGAGACCGACAGAGTAAGAAGGGGGAGGGCTGGGTCTTGGGGATGCGGGATGGGGTAAGTGTGCCCTTAAGGGAGTTCCTCACCGTTGTAGTATCTATCATCCGGGTCAGGATTGCTGGGGCAGCAGCTTCCCCGGGGTTCCTGAGCTGAGGGACTTCGAGATGGATGGGGCCAGGAGTCTGCCAGCCATGGGTAGGCAGCAGGGCCGAGGCCCATGGGTGGCCTGAGGGGGGAGCAGGTGAATATTGGGAATGGGGAGCCAAAAGAGGCCAGCAAAGGGAGGAAGGTGTCAGGAATCGAGAGTCACAGGATAGAAATGATGGTTAGGGGCAGGAACCGGGAGAGGCTGAACATGGAGAGATGGTCAGGCCTGGAGAGGAGGGGGCACTCTCTCTGTAGAAACAACTCTCGTTAGAACGGTCACAAGAATTACCTGGAACTGGCTCCAGAAAGGCCCTCTGAGTGTGGAAAGGACACTGGGAAAGATGAAGGGGGACAGTGGTAAGAGAAGAGCCGGTTCCTGGGGTTCGGAACCCCGGAGAGTAGAGATGCTCACCTGCAGGCGTGTAGGCAAAAGAGGCTTCCGAAAAGGAACCCGTAGGAAAAAGAAGAGGGAAATGCGGTGAGTGGCTGGGAGCCCCGGGGGTTTGTCCACTCCTTGGTCCTGGTCCCAAGGCTGTTCGCGCTGCACACTGAACCAATTTAATACTAATTTCTTGGGACGGGACTCGAGTCTCTCTCTTTTTCCTTTTGAGAAAAGGTCTCAGGTAGCCCAGACTGGCCTTGAACACTATGTAGCCAAAGACGGCCTTGCACTCCTGATCCTCCTGCCTCTGCCCGCCCCTGTCCCAGGTTGCCACATCCGGCTCCATTCTCACATTTTTTTCCCCTAAAGTTTTCCCAAGTGATTCCTACATGTAGCCAACACTGAAAATCCCTGACCTCGGAGATTTTTGTCATCTCTCTGCTTTTATTAAAGAGTAGACCTTTGAGCCAGCCAGTCTAGCCATTAAAAGGTCACAACCCCCTGGTCAGGCCCCGCCCCGCCTCCGACTCCAACGTACTTTGTTTACTAAGGTTGAGCTGCGAAACCTGCGTCTAAATCTAACCCCACCTGGTCAAATCGGGGCCCTTTCCTTTCCAAGCCTGGCTCTGTCAAACTTTTTGTGCTCCCAACCCTGGGGAATGGGGAGGGTGCTCCCTGTGGCCCCGCCTCAGGCCCCGCCCACCAGCTCAGTGGAGGCCCCGCCCTCCGTGAAGCCCCTCCCACACAGGCTCCCGGTGCCCGGAGGCGTGGCTCTCACCGGTGTAGTGACTGAGCTCTTTGCGCTGCTTCTGGCGCCGGTAGACGGCAGTGCAGAACCCGAGCAGCAGCGCCCCGCAGGCCGCGCTGCTGCCAGCCAGGAAGGCGGGCTCCCGCAGCACCCTAGCCAGCCGTTCTGCAAGCCCCTCGCTGACCTCGGGCCCGGGCTCCGCTGCCGGAGGGGACGCTGTGGGGGTCAGAGAGATGAAAGGAGACGAGCCCGAAACCCAGCGGCTCGGAAGGCGCCATTCTGGACCCGTAAGCCCAACTACCCCAGTATTGCCCCAAATTATTTTCTATTACTTTAAATTGTTCATTGTTTAATTTTGCTTGTGTATTTAGAGACAGGATCTCACTATGTCTCCTTGGCTGGCCTAGAGCTCGATATGTAGACCTGGCTGGTCTCGAACTCACAGAGATCCTCCACCTGCCTCGGTCTCCCGAGTGCTGGTTTTAAAGGAAAGCCCTGCCACTCTCGGCTCCCCGACAAGTTCTCTACCCCTGCTCTCCCATGCCCACCACTGGACTCACGCAGCTGCACCAGCACTGGGGCACTGGCCACGCCCACGCCAGCGCTGGTAGCTGCCGCTACCAGGGTTTGATAGAGCAGACCCGGTAGCAGTCCCTGGAACATCACGGAGCGTGCCCAGCCTGCTGCAGATCGATTGAGGTGGAAGCGACTTTCGTTACCCAGGCACCAGATCTAGGGAGACCCGGATATGAGTGTGGTCAGGAGCTGGATTTAGGCCCCATGGAGGAACTTGAGGTTCCAGTTAGGGGGAACTCAGCCCTGGACACAATGCTTTGAACCCTTTTCCTTTCTCCCAAACTCTTCCCAAACCCAAAGCCAGCTCTGGGTTCCCTCCATCATAACTTTGAGCCCTAAGTCTCCCTTCCCACACCCACATCCTCAGTCCCCGGCCATCTCACCCAACCTCCACCCAAACCCTGTACCTGGTATTCAATGATGACCCCATTTTGCTGGGAGGGAAGTGGAGGCTCCCAGGACACAGTGATACTGCTGTTGCCATTACCCCCCAAGGCCACAGCCACTCCCTGAGGGGGGCCACTGGGGGCTAGCCCAGGGTGGAGCATGGTAGGAAGAAGGACACAGTCCGTCATTGCAAGCTGCCCCCAAGTTTCACCCTCCCTGCTCTTACACGAGGAAACAGAAAGGCATCCTCCCTTCCCACCCAGACACCTTGATGTTCAAACCCCGCCCCCTCCTCTCCAGTCTATACATCACTCTGAAGCCTTTCTTACCCTCCTCAGGAATGCTCCTGGTCACAATCGGGCTTTCAGCCCCCAGCCCCTCCTGGCCTTGGACTTGAACCTTGATCTGGATTTGGGTCCCTGGGGGGAGTCCTCTTAGCACAGTACTTTGCTTTTGTGGAGTCTGTAGGTCCAGCACTGTCCAGCTTCCCTGGTCAAGGCCTGCAACTCTCCAAGACACACGGAAACCTTGCACCAGCTCCACTGGGCCGTCCACCTATAGGAGACGGGACAAAGTGTGTACCAGGGCCATGGGAGGCTGGAGCCACACAGGCCTTCCAGGCCCAGCTCCTACTCCACTCCTTCCGCCTTCCCCAGCAACTACGCTCCTACCCTCCCACATTCCCTCTCAGATGCCCTCATGTCCCCCATCATCATCATCATCATCCTCATCTTTAACCACATCTCGATGCCATACTCACAGTCCAGGACACCTGCAGAGTTCCGGGCCCAAGGACTATGGGCTCCTGCATGCGCACAGTCACTTCAGCCAGCCCTCGCTGGCCTCTCCATGGGTCCTCCACCGGCCTGGATAGACTGCTGTCTGCTGACCAAAGAGCCCAGTCGGCAGGAGACACCAGAAGCAAGAAGTTTATACTACGGCCGTATTTTTATTCTATCTCTGCCTGACTCACAGGCTGTACCACTCAATGCAATGCAGCAGAGCACAGCTAGGTTAGGGACTCTTTTACAGAGGTAACCTGGGGAAGCAGCTAATGTGAACTCTGTGTGTGTGTGTGTGTGTGTGTGTGTGTGTGTACACATGCATTCTTTAAAGGCCTCTAATATGCACTTGATTCTCCCAAGTCCTTTTTAGTCTTAACAGTCTGTACTACATATGGCTGACTACACAGTGAGAGAGCTCCTGAGATAATGACTATCACCCCCTATCATCTTTCCCCCCTTTCCCTCTTGGGACCTCTCTACGAGAGAGAACCATGACTTCCTGTTGTCGTCTGGGCCATCCGTATAGACTTGGCCCATCAAAAGAAAATCCTGTGAACTGCCACCATTCCGTGGTTTGGATGGGAGGGCACTCTTTGTTGTTAACTCATGTCCTACCCACAGCCATAAGGCCGCTGGCCTTACCCTGGGTTTGAACAGGCTCAGAGACAGGGCTGGGTTCACTGAGGCCCCAGGCTCCGACAGCTCGCACTAGAAACAGGTAGATGGTGTTGGGCTGCAGGCCACTGACGGTGTGTGTTTCCAGCTGCACCCCATCTGCCACGGTCTGCCATGTGTTGCCAGCTGCTTGGCTACAACGGGAACAAGATGACGGGACTGTCTGAGCCAAGAGTCCCCAGCTTGTCTACTTAACCCCACCCATTCTCTGTGGAATCCTACTACCTCTTTACCTTGGGAGAGGGCACTAGGGAATCATTCTCCCCACATAGCAAAGGCCCTAAGGACATGGGATCCCCTATTTTTAAGTCTCCAGGTTTATATTCAAAATTGTCTCCATGGGCCTGAGGAGATGGCTCAGTTGGTAAAGTGCCTACTGAGTAAGCATGAAGACCTGAGTTCGGATCCCACGCACCCACCTAAAACCCAGGTGTGATAGCATGTGTCTGTGATCTTAGCATTTGTTGGGGGAAGAGGGTAGAGACAGACAGATCCCCAGAGATGACTGCTCAACCTGTCTAACCAAGTGGTGGGACCCGAGTTCAGAGAAAGACTTTGTCTCACAGACCGTAGGGGAGGTCACTTGACACTATGCCTCTGTGTGCACATGGACATATGTGCATGTACACTTGCAAGCATACATACACACACACACACACACACACACACACACACACACACACACAATTGTCTCCATACCTGAAGGCCTCTATCACATAAGAGGTAGCTGTGGCCCCAGACTGTGGATTGGGCTTCCAGGTCAAGGTGATGCTGTTCTTGGTTATCTCTGTGACTACTGGCTGTGAGGGAGGCCCTGGAGGGTTACTGGGTTCAGTTGCAGGACCTGGTGATGTTCCCCAATCTTCTGCAGTGATAAAATATCATTAACTAGACAGAGGAGGGAAGGGGGTGTGACCTGCCTCCTTCCTAGCGAAGCCGTGACGGTTATGAGGTAACACAGTATACTGACCCAGACTCACATCTGCCTCCCAAGTGCATCAGTCCATCCTCATCCCCACCAACGTGGTGATGGCATTTGGAAGATAAAATCAGCCCTGGGGCTTAGGAGATATTGACTATTTTTTAAGCAGATTTGGAGAAAGCTGCTGGTGAGACTGGAGAGTGATGGGTCAACTTACCTCGCTTCCTAAGCCAGCTATTCCATGCAGCCTCCCCTATGGAATTCTTGGCCACACAGCTGTAGAAACCCATGTCCATCTCCTGTAGGGGAAGGTAGAGTGCTGGCCCACTGGGAGTGGAGCAGGGTAGGGTGAAGGGGTGGAGAGGCAGGATACAGAAGGATGAGGAAGGTGCTGGATACTTTAGGAAGTCTGAGAGAGCAGAGAGGTAGAAATGGATTAGATGCCTAGTTGGTACTTACTAGAGTTGGAACGTGGACCAGCTAGCTGTTCTCGGTTATGAGGGCCCTAGGGGTAACCCTCACCTGTACCCTGGCGATGTATAGAGTGCCGTTGTCCATTAAGTTGAACTGGGAGTCATCCCCCTGCAGCCACCTCTCGTCCTTCTTCCACTGGACACTGGGCTGAGGGTTTCCAGTCACTCTGCATGGCAGCCACACAGAAGAGCCAAGTACCAGCGTCTGGTTGGCGGGTCCCTGGAGGATGACGGGAGGCAGCCCGTCCACAGAAGCTGAGAGAGGAAGAACTTGGGTCAGGAAACCAGCCCTTTGTCCTTCTGCCTTATTTGTTTCATCGTCTCATCCCTCTCTCCTTGCTACCCAAGAGGGCTTTGAGAATCATTTCTAGTCTCTGCCTGGGACCATTCCGCTGCTAGTTTCCAAACATCAAGGACATCCCTCGGGAGCGTGCCCCGTTCTCCTTTAGACACATGGATCAGCATCCAAGAGAAACATGTCTCTTTAAACAATGTCTTTGCAGACCATGGGTCCATCCCTCTCTCCATGGATACATACCTCCTTTTATCTCTAACAGGGCCTTGGTCAGGATGCTACCAGCCACACTGACAGCCTGGCACACGTAGTAGCCAGCATCCCCGATCTGTACTTCAGAGATGTTAAGCTGGCCTCTTGGAGAGACTGAGAGGCGTCCCAGCGGCTGGAGTGACTGACTAGGGAAAAGCAGGACCTGGGATAGAGCAAGGAAGTAAGATAAGGAATGGGCTGCAGGTAGAGATCCCTGCACCAGCTGAGAAAAGCTCTAAGATTCTAGTTTGCTCTCTACTTCCAGCCATTGACATGACCCTGGCCAAATTAGTTAGGCCAACTCACAAAAATGGTGGACATTCATTACAAGATCTTGGAGTCCATGTCCCAAAGGATCTAAGCCCTGAGATAAGGCAGGAGAATCACAAGTTAGAGACCAGCCTTAGCTCAGAAAATGAACCAGCTGGGGTCTGAGGAGATGGCTCAGCAGTTAAGAGCACTGGCTGCTCTTCCAGAGGACTCAGGTTCAGTTCCCAGCATCTGCATGGTAGCTCACACTGTCTGTAACTCCAGTTCTAGGGGATATGTTACATAGGAGATACGGCACCCTCACACAGACGTACATGCAGGCAACACACCAATGTGCATAAAATAAATCTTGAAAAAAGAAAATTAAAAAAACAAAATGAACCAACTAATCTACCACAACTAAAATAAAATCTCTGGGTCATTACATCTTCATGAACCCCAGTTTCCCCAAATTTGACTCTCAAGGCTTAGGGGTCATACTCAGTAGGTAGAAATGAAGGAATCATATGCAAGTTTTATAAAGCACTGTGATAAATGTTAAATATTTTCTGGCTTAATATTTTACTTCAGATAGACACGTGGAAAGGACAAACAGACGAGGCCGAGGCTCTGACTAACCTCCTCCCCCTCCTCTTTCCTCCTCCCCCATGAGGACCTAATTAAAATGCAGCAGACACAAGAACTGGAGATGTTGGATAACTGTGGCCATGGATTTGGGACAACAATCCTGTAGCTTTCCTGAAGTGTGGGATAATCAGATTTACTATCCTGACCCTATGTCCTAACGGCACAGTCCCGCTCTTCCCTTAGAGAAAGTCGCTTAGTCTGTAACTTCCGTTCTTTTGGGAAGTGTGATCTGGATTTGTTCACTAGGTAGAAAGGAGATGGCTGTGAGCTCCCCCTGCTGGAAGGAGCAATAGAGTGCGGAATCTACCCTAAGCAACTTTAATTCCTTCAATACTTGGTTTCCAGGGCAGTTTTCATGTCCAAAAGCCAAGGTCCAGAAGGTCTGGGGGAGGAGAAACCTAGCTAGATTTCTTTACTTTCAAGACAGCATTGATCAACACATAAAAATTCTCTCAGAAATTGCCACTCAGGACTGACTGTTCTGCACCCTCTAACATATCGCTACGATATTATTGAATTTTCCAAGTGTCCAAATGCCCTGGGCCTTTTATCTTCATTTTTTTTTAACTCCTCCAAGTAACTTGCAAGAGTTTCTGGGAGAAGAAGCTGAGAGAAAAGTTTGCAGAAAGTTGTAGGAGAGAAAGATCCAGAAAGAAAAAAAACATGCTTAGAGTTTTGGAAAGGGTTACCTACTTGGCTCCCTTCCTTCTGCCAGAAGATGGCAGGTGGGGGGTTTCCTTTGGTCTCACACTGGAAAGACACATTTTGTCCAGGAGCTGCTGTCTGGTCCTGGGGCTGAGTCACAAACTGGGGTGGGACTGGGAAGGAGAGAAAGATAAAGGAGCAGGGACTCAGTCCACAGCTGGCTTAACAGAGCCATCCCTTGCTCAGATCTCTTTGGCTTCGTCTTCTCCCTCCCTCCCGAAATCTCAAGTGATCTACCCACCCCTCCTGTTCTGCCCTTCCTCCTCTTTCTCCTCCAACCCCCCCCCCCCACATCACCCCGGCAAGCTGTCCCAGGAGGGGCCCTCACCGTGAACACTGAGGGAGCCTGACGCCTCCACACGGCCCACACTGTTCTCTGCCACACAGGTGTAAGTCCCCTCGTCTGCAGGACTCACTCGGCCGATCCAAAGGCTGTGGTCGCTCCGAATCTCATACCTGCTCCACTCCCCACCCCAAGCTGGGTTGGCCACAGCTACAAACGCCTTTTCTCTCCCCCCAGGACAAACACCAGTGTCAAGATAGGCAAGGCAGGACTCAAAGGGTACACAAGATGGTACCCACTGTGTGAAATAAGTTCGGGCAGGGACCGCTAGCTCTAGGAAATAGATTTCTCTGTGCTAGGGCCAGGTAGGGTCTGGGGCTCCTTGGGTCCCCCTGCTGTCAGAGGGAAGGGGCGTCTCACCTGCCAGTGGGCAGTTCACTGTCATCCTTGCGCCAGCGTAAACTGGGCTGGGGATCTCCCTGCACCTCACACAGGAAATTCACAGGGGCGTCAGCCAGGACGACCTGGTTTATTGGTCTACGCAGAAATGAGGGACGCTCTACAGAGTGGGAGCCATTGAATTGTCAGGGGTTCTGCACAGCTACTTGCTTCCTGGGCTACTCCCACTCCCATAGCTCCAAAGTGCTGGGTGCCTACCCAGTACCACAAGCTCAGCTGCCCCACTTTCTCGCTCTCCAGCCATGTTGGAGGCCACGCACATATACTTCCCAGCATCACTCTTGAATGTGTGTGACATCATCAGCTTTCCTCCACGTATCTGGAGAATACAATGGTAACATTGGTCCTTTACAGTCATCAGAATGTGTGTGTGCACAGGCATGCATGTGCATATATAATTTATTTGGTTCTCATAATAAGCCAGTGAAGAAAACCAATGAGGTTGTTGGCTCACGTGTCAGATATGGAGCCTCTGGGGCCTTATGGTGTTCCCTCTCCACTTGTTTTAGGGGGGTGGGGGAGGGTTGAGACAGGGTTTCTCTGTGTAGTTCGGGCTGTCCTGGAACTCCCTTTGGAGACCAACTGGTCTCGAACTCAAGGATCTGCCTGCCTCTGCCTCCCAAGTGCTGGGATTAGAGGCCTGCGTCACCACATCCAGCCCTTTCGGCTTTTCTTACCTCAGTTCCACCCTATCTTCCACTGGACAAGACCAAGACATTCTCCCCAGGTCTCAAGACCCTTAAATTCAAGACTTCCTCCTTTAAGACATGTCCCAGACTCATTGTCTACATGCATATGCATGTACAACACACACACACACACACACACACACACACACACACACACGCACACACACTCACCGTGATCCTGCCCTCCTCTTCTTTAAGCTTTGCATTGCCCTTCTTCCAGGTCACCAAAGGCTCCGGGTGGCCCTTAGGGGGCACACATTCCATTACTGCGGGCTCCCCCACTGCCACCACCACGTTCCCAGGCGATTGCCGGAAGTCATCACGGAGGACTGAGACAAAGGGAAGGGGCCATGTGGAGAAAGGTCAGAAGAATAAACAGGGTGGTGTGATACAACTGTCTCGGAGGAGAGTGGGTCACAGTCGACCCGGAGTTCTGAAATACCAAGTCAACCCCACTTCATCCTCCATGGTCAGCATTTGGCGTTAGAGACCAAAGGTCTCTGTTTTTAAAAAGATGTTGAGTGGTTTGAAGGCCCCCCGAGGCCGACTCTCTGGAGGCCTTCCGGCCTACCCCAGACTCTAGAACTCACCAGCTACTTCCAGAGAGGCATTTCTGCTAGCGGCTGCTCCCAGGTAGTTGCGAGCCACACAGGTGTAGACACCCTCGTCGGGCCGGGAGCGGCGCCCGTGCACGATGCGGGGAAAGAAGAGGGCGCCGCTGGGCAGCAGCAGGCGGTGAGCGCGCGGATCCTCCCGGGCAGTGGCCACGCGCGCCCCGTTCTTGTACCACTCGATGTTGGGTCGAGGCCGGCCTTCAGCGCGACAGGGCAGCGTGGCCGGCTCGCCCCTGGAAACCAGCAGATCTGGCGGCTGCTCCACGATGCGCGGCATGGCATCTTCCGGCCCAACTCTTGACCCTGGAGAAGGAGGTGGCTCAAGATGCCCAGGCAAGGATACTGGGCGGGGGGGTGGGGGGGGGGGGGGGGGGGGGGGGGGGGGGAGACCGAGGTTCTGGAGGGTAATAGAGCCAGCCCTCTCTCTGCCTTGCCCATCTCCCATGCTCCTCTGCTAGAGTGCCATCCATATCCGCCCATCTCTCCCACACCAACCCCCACCCCCCCCACCCCCACGTAGGCTCCGTTACCATCTTAGCCTGGAACTGAAATGCCCTCAGATAGGCAGATCTATAGAGGGATCAGGGCACAAACTCCTAGGAAGGCTTTCTGGGCCTCCTTGAGATCCGGGCCTCCTTTCCTGCCTGACAAGTGTAAGTGGGGGATGACTGAGCCTTGGCTTGGTGAGGAACCTGTGCCTTGGCAGTTTGGTTTTCAGTCACACACTGTTTCACATGTAATCTTTGCTCAGTGAGCAACCATGCACGCTGTAATACAGCAGACACTGAATTAACCTCTGAGTGATCCCTGGTCCCCATAGGTGAAATGGAGAAGGTGAATTGTCCTGGGTCCTTCATTTAAGAGAAGATGTTAAGGGCTGGGCCTAAGACTACAAAGCGTTCTTAATTTGAACGCCATGAGGTCCTAGGTAATCTCATTTTTATTTATGGGGATCCTGTAACGTCACAGAAATTAGACTACAAAGCGTTCTTAATTTGAACGCCATGAGGTCCTAGGTAATCTCATTTTTATTTATGGGGATCCTGTAACGTCACAGAAATTAAACGTGGTGGAAGTAGAAATGTGAGTGGGTTTTTCTGAAAGGCACAGTCTAAAAAACAGAAAAGAAATGCCTCTCCCTCCTCGCTCTCTTGGGTCAGTTTATCTGGAGATTCTGCCCCTGCCTCTTTCTTGGCCTCCAGACCTCGGTCCTGAACCTAGTTTATCTTCTGCCTCAAGTGTGGGATCTAGGTGTCATCCCCACCCCCAAATGCTCTCATGCCACGCCCCCATTTGTATCCCCACCCTCACTCCCGCCCATACAGGATTGTTAAATACCAACACTGAGCTCTCAGTCTGACCTTTGGAAATGATTTCTAACACGCTTCTGCCGGTAGGGGGCGCTGCAGCCTTGCACAATCTAGTGTCCTTAAATAACCAGGGACTATTGGGTGCATCTGTTCTGCGCCTCTCTCTCTCGCCTCCACCCCGCCTACCCTGTTCCAAGATCCTTAGGGACCTCTTGGTTCTTAGCCTAGTGGGGGATTAGCTTTCGTTTCCTGCCCTTCCTTTTAAGAGTTCTGGTGTAGAGCAAGCTGGGCCGTGGCGGGTGCAGGCTCTGTCCCGGTAGAGTTGATTTGACCGCTTGAGGATAAGATCAGTTTCTCTCCCCACGTATGGAAGAGAATAATAGTCTCAGTCCTCTGCCTTCCCGATGGAATCTGCTGCTCACGCTTCTCTCCTCTCCATCCCATCCCAGTCTTTTTTTTTTATTCTTTTTTTTTAATTTTATAATTTTATTTTACATATCAGCCATGGATTCCCTTGTTCTCCCCCCCTCCCGCCACCCCGCCCCCCGCCTTCCCCCCAGCCCACCCCCCCAGTTCCCATCTCCTCCAGGGCAAAGACTCCCCTGGGGATTCAGCTCAACCTGGTAGATTCAGTCCAGGCAGGTCCAGTCCCCTCCCATCCCAGTCTTGATTTGGAAACACTCCATTGAGAGAGGCCCCTGGGTTTTGGCTTTGAAATCCTCTGAGCTGGAATCTCAGATTTTGACACTTTCCAGAGGTAATAAGTTGGACAAATTATTTAACTTCAACCCAGGGATGACCCATGCGTGGGGTGTGGAGACATCAGGAGTTCAACGGCTGATGACTGGGTTACATAGATAGTCCCGGGTCTCAAAAACCGAAAACGCTCAAGCGTCTGGATTTCACTTCTTTATCTGTATGCAATGTGGGAGTCCAAAACCCACGAAGGATGCAAAGCGCATCGGAAAGTATGACAAATTTACCGCGCATCAGTAAGAAAAACAAGTTTGTTGTTATCGAATATCTGTTCCTCCCCAGCAATTTAATATGGCTCCTACAGTCTCTATCTAAACGAGACCCCAGGCCCTAGTATTCCAACCCCACCTCACCCCCACTTCACAAACCTCTAACGAGCAATGAAAGTGCATTTAGGTCCCCGGCTGCCAAGATTTTGCTCTCTGCTGGTTTTGCAATCACTCATTCTTCACCCTCCATGACAGTGTTTTCCTAGTGGCTGTGTGTGGCTATCAACATCTTACCTACATTTCTCACTGGCTTTTCACGCTTGAGTGAGATGTCTGGTGTAAAGCTCCAAGGTGAGCGGAACTTGACTCTGGGACATCAGTGAAAATAACTCTGCCTAGCCTCTTGGGACTCCTCAAAGGTGGCAAGACTGGGGAATGCCAGCCTATTCCTTACCCTCTTCAAACTCCTTCCATACATACCACACTCTTCTGGTCCACCCTTTCCCCCTAATTCCTGCAGACACAGCTGCCGACTCCCTTTCCCTGGAATTTCTTCCTTGTCATTCCTGGTCTCCAGAGAGGCTTCCACAGCAGCCTAATGAATAGCTAATGACCATGCAAATAGGGCTCTGGGGCTCCTCCCCCGCACCTGAGTACCGGGGTGTGTGTGTGTGTGGAGAGAGAGAGAGAGAGAGAGAGAGAGAGAGAGAGAGAGAGGAGAGAGAGAGAGAGAGAGAGAGAGAGAGAGAGAGAGAGAGAGAGAGAGAGAGAGAGAGAGAGAGAGAGAGAGAGAGAGAGAGAGAGAGAGAGAGAACAGAGCGGTTTTTTTTCCATCTTTAAGTTCCCAGCAGAGGTGGAGGTGGCTAGAGGAAGTCCGATCCCCCTAACTTAACTTCGACAGTGGCTTCCCAGAGGGAGAGTTCCTGACGTGGCCAGCAGGGGGCGCGATCGGGCCTCCCTCGCCTGCCTGCGGCGCTCAGGGAGGCAGCTCTGTCTCAAGTTATTTATTAATCACCGTAATTAGCGGTAACGACCCCGCCGCCGCTCTGCCAGGATGGGTCAGCTGTGAGTCTCACAGGGGATGCAAACTTAGCTCTAAGTTTCCTTGAAAAGACCGCTGACTCCGTCCCCTCAGCAGCAAAACACCTACAAAATTGGGGCTTTCTCCCCCTTCGCTCTCTGAGTTGTTTGAAAACTTCAAGTCCTAGAAATGACATCTGCTATTTGGGTGGATCACCTAGTGGCCGGTTTAGCTCTGACGGGCTAGCGACTGTGTCCCCGGCTTCCGCCCTACTTTCTTAGTTTGGAATTTGCCCGTCACCAACCACGGTTCTCTCACCTGGGGTGGGTGTGGTGGGTGGGTAGTAGGAGAGATGGGGGGAAAGGGACTCAGAAGCCCCCCACTACAGGCAGATACCCCCACTCAGGTGCTCCTTCTGGACTCCACTTCCCAGGAGGGCCCTGATAGGCGCCCCTGGGTCCTGGACTTAAGGGAAGGAGCGCTTCAGTCCTCCCCTGCGCGCAGCCCTCTCTCCCCATCCCCAAATGCCAGGTCCCCATCCGACAGTCTCACCATTGAGAGAGGGGTCTCCAGGAGGCAGCAGGCTAGGGCTGAGCGCTGCCAGCGAGGAGTTGAAGCCGAAGAGCAGCTCGCTGGAGTTGGAGATGTCCCCCGCCAGGGAGTCGGCGAACAAGTTCATCTGCAGGAGTGTTTTAAGCAGGTAGCGCAGCATGGCGCGGCCCGCCTGAGTCCCGGGCGGGGGGCTCGGACCCCAGCCCCTGGGTCGAGGACCCACGGGCCGGGAGCCGTAAGCCCCTCCACAACCTCTGCGCGCTGCGGCAGCCACGGTGCCGCTGTCCTGCAGGCGTGCCTGGGTACCGGCCGTGCCTCCGCGCGCGCTGTCCTCCTCCGCTGGTTCTCCTCTCCACCCCCCAGTGCCCGAGTCCCCCGGGAGCGGGGCGGGCGGAAAGCAGGTGCCACTCGGATCATGCCGTAATTAAGGGCTTAATCCGCCTCCCTCTATACCCCCACTTCCACCAGAACGGCCACTAGCAGGGCAGCGCGCGAGTTAGAGTCCCCGCCCCACGCTCCTCGCTCTGATGTTGCTCTGAACCTGGCGGGAGAGTTTTCCTCTTTCTCCAAACACCCAAGAGGAGGACTGAGGCTCTGTCAGACTCTGCTCTTCCCTCTAAATTTATAACAGGAAGTGTCTCCTTTCTTGGACGTCGGGGAAACTGAGGCATTGGACGAGCAGACGCTGTTGAGCTCTCAATGTCCCAGCTTCCAGTCCCTTCCAAACCCTGGGGCTTGGAGACCTGGGCGCAGGATGCTGGGATTCTTGGGAGTGGGAGAAAGAGAATTCCACCGCTGGATCATCCCCTTGCCTCAGCGCGCGCGCCAGGCTTTCCCCTAACCCTCTGGTTTGGCGCCAGGAGCCCAGGGAATACGGTGACTCAACTTGACCTGGAGTCTTGCTCCAGACGCCCCAGTCAAGAATTCCTGCCGGGTGCTCAGAACTGTGTGAAACCGGAGGAGACTCCCAAAGCCAGGCAGGTCGCACTTACTAGCATGGTGCATTGCTCTGCTATGACACGTTTTAGGAAGTAGTTTTTAAAAAATTGAAGAGACCAAAAGTGGAACCAAGAAGTCTAGGGCAAAGGAAGCAAAGTGTAATAAACCGGGTGGATGCGAAATTGCTGGAACCAGACAACAGAGGGTCATTCTCGGGCGGGGGCGGGGTGTGCAAAGATCTGGTTCTGACTTTTCTAGGTTTTTTTTTTTTTTTTTTAAAACCTCGGAGATGTCCCAGTCAACCATCCTTGCTCACAATCCTTCCTGCACACACTTTTCCTAAACTGGAAATGATTATGGATGTGAAGAAAGAGATCCTAGGTTTCCCATCTTGGGGTCGTGATGAGTTTTGGATTGCTCTTGAGCTGTGTGACAACATCGAGGGCGTCTGCGCTGGGAGAGAGTGCACAGGAGTGTGAGCTACTCAGTCGAAGGCCCCAGGGTCAAAGGTGAAGTTGTGGGGGATTTCAAACCGGAAGCAGGCCAAAGAGCAGAGAAGCGTGGTTCCACTGGCAAGTTTGTCCCAAGGCTCCTACAGTCCACTCTACTCCCGATGGAGCCCAGACTCTGGCAAGCTGAGTGTCTCTGAGTCCTCATCTCTGCCCAGAACCAGAGCCCCAGGAGGGACAAACTAAGTGGTGGGTGTTGATGGCGCTCAATAGGCCCACTCGAGTCAGAACCCTGGGAGCTGATAAGTCAGTGTGTCATCTGTGGGTGTTGAGTTGGGTCCCTGGTGCATCCACCGAAGACAAATCTGAGTAGATCTTGAGATTGGGGTACTAAAGGGATTGACATCCAGCAGGAGAGGTAAGAGGTGCACCAGATGTGTGCTGGAGTCCTATATTTGCCAATTACAAGACGTCACCATTCTAGACCAGTTCCCTCGTGGGCTGAGGATGAATCGGGCTACTTAATCTGGTCTGATTCTCAGGTTCTGGGTCCTAGGGACCTTTTGCTTGGCCCCCCGGCTGGCGGGTCACACAGGTTCCATCACATCAGAAGGCCAAGCAGGACAGAAATTTAACTTCGTGGCACAAGGCCTTGCTTTGGAGCTGGGAAGGCTGCAAACCCCCTCACCATGCAGATGTTGTCCCATCCTAATCCCCTGATTTGCTCCTGGCCGGCCTCTGGGCAAACACACCGCCCGGTGGCGTCTGGGGGCTTGTCACCCTGTTAGCGGATTTGTTTCCGGAGACCGCACAGTTAATTGGCCCTTTATGTGGGGATCAGGGCGTATTTGCTCTGGGTTCCCTAAGCGGGGCGGCAGCGCAGCCCATGGCACCGCTGCTTCCTAATCCCTGTCATCTGGGTTTGGAGGCTGAACAAACGGAGGAAAGCCGGCGTCCTTCTAGGATTCTTGGCCCCTGTCTCTGGTCTCTTGTGTGAATCACCTCGCCTCTCTCCTCTCTCTCTCTCTCTCTCTCTCTCTCTCTCTCTCTCTCTCTCTCTCTCTCTCTCTCTCTCTCTCTCTCTCTCGTTTTTTAAACTAACTTTTAAAAACCTCCCTATTTTCCTGCTTGTCTTTCTCCACTCTTCCCTTCTCTGTGTTTGTTAGTATCTCTAGATTATTATTTCTTCTCAGAAAACCAGCCTGGATCTAAAGACAAATGAGGGTTAGAGGAAGAAGATGAAGTTACCTCATCCATATCACAAGTTGCTTCCATCTCCTTCCTCCACCTCCCCATCCACCAGGGTCCCAGAGATTCTCCTCTGGCAGAGATGGGACTCAGAATGAGAAAAGATGGCCCAAATAGAGGTCACATGTCCAGCAATTCCACAGACCTCCTCCATTTCCCTCTCTTGTTACTCTGATCCCAGGGCAGCCAGAAAATTAGCCCTTTACCTTTTCTTTCTTTCTTTCTTTCTTTCTTTTCTTTTTCTTTTTTTTTTCTTTTTTTTTTTTTTTTTTTTGGTTTTTTGAGACAGGGTTTCTCTGTATAGCTTTGGAGCCTATCCTGGATCTCACTCTGTAGACCAGGCTGGCCTCGAACTCACAGAAATCTGCCTGCCTCTGCCTCCCGAGTGTTGGGATTAAAGGTGTGCGCCACCAACGCCCGGCCCCTTTACCTTTTCAAGTACAGCTACTCTGTGGGCTTCTCCCAAAGGCGGGTGTGCAAAGGGTGTGACTCCTGTTTGCCTCCTCACACCAGCCTGCAACCCAAATGATCACAACTCTAGCTTTTGTCTCTTGCTTAGCTGAGGTGGGCAGCAATATTCCCACCTCCATGTCCTAATCTGTGGTGCCCTGCAGGCACCCGAAACACTGCCTGTGTACTGCCCTTGGGAAGGGGTACATGCATGCTTTTGATTTATAAGCTTCCACCTTGGTCTGAAGGGAGAGCCAAAGGTGTATTTCAAGCAGCTCCTTTTCCATTTGTTTGTTTGTTTGTTTGTTTGTTTGTTTGTTTGTTGAGACAGGGTCCCATGTAGCCAAGACCTTCAAGGATGATCTTGAACTCTTGCCTCACTTCCCGAGTGCTGGGATTGCAGGCATGTACCATACCCAGCTGAGGGGCTCTCCTTTATATTATGCCAGGAACTTCTTTTGCCAGTAGCGTGTAAGTGAACTTTAGAAAGTGTAAGGCAGAGAAAAGGAGACTTCAAAGGGGAAATAGCAGAGCAGAGGGGAAGTGACAAGGGGCAAGGAGGGTGGGAAGGTGGCGTTTGTAGATTCCTGGTGGAGTTCTGACCACCAGGGAAAGAAGTGTGTGTTCACAGGGAGAGCCACAGGAGAGAGCATGGATCAGGGATTGGTGAGGTAGATATGGAAGACAAGTATTTCTTCCTCAGGGTTTCATTTCAGGGACTGGGCTAAGGAAGTGATTGTGTCATACATACAGGAATCCTATGTATAGTGGTCTTTGGGGAATCAAGTGAGAGAGAGAGAGAGAGAGAGAGAGAGAGAGAGAGAGAGAATTGGACAAGAGAATAGTACCCCAGGGTAACTTGTGTTGGCCTGGTGCCAGCACAAAGGCCAGAGAATGTGGCTGGGAATTTTCAGTGACCAAGCTGGGGGCCATATGGGAAGGCTTTCTTGGTGGTCCAAAGCCCATATGCCAGCTGGTAGTGGTTGAAGCTGCTGGCATGTGATTGCCCAAGAGGGCAGTGTGAGGACAACCCCCCCAATCTCACACTGATTATTGCCTCTACCTCTCCTTGATACACACACACACACACACACACACACACACACACACACACACACACACACGGCCTTGTCTGCTTACATCCCCCGAGAGCCTGCAGCCTCCCATCACCCTCTCTTCCTGGACCTCTTCCCAGGACATTGATAACCATTGAACATATGTGTGGGTGTATGTGTTTGTGGGGGGAAGGGACACACGAAGCTAACATCTGCCCCACCCTCACTAGGCTATGCCGAGAACAACCCAGCAGGATTGCTTACTTCAGAATGATGATTCTAGGGGCCAATGACCCAGCCAGCAGGGGCCAGAGAGCTAACAGGAGGGGGGGGGGATCAGAGAGCAAAGAGCAGCACCCAGCTGGCAGGCAAGACAGCAGGAGCTGCTCTTGGCAGGAGCCAGAGTTTCTTGGCTGAGACCCTGTAGCTGCTGAGATAATAAGCCAGCCTCCCCACCCCCACCCCCTAGCCCAAGAGTATCCCTTTCTCTACAGGGTTCCCATGGAGGGCCCTGCAGGGACACACTCTGCCATATACACCCTGCCAAGTCTAGAAATCGGAAGGCACCTGGGCAGACGTGTGCACATCTCAATGCAGATGTAACAAAGGCTGGGGAGAGTGGAGCTGCTTTCCCTACATTGTTGATCCTTCTTTCAGAGTTTTAAAAAAGCATCTAAGCACATATATCATTATCCTTTGGGAACCTGAATACCATCGTATTATGCAGTCTAGTGCACAGATGTACCATGCACTTACAATCAGTCTTCAACTTAGGCATATTTAGTTTATTTTTGGATTTTTGCTTTGCAGACAGTGCTGCAAATAAACTTCATACACATACACATATGTCTCTGCATATATGTTTATCTGCAGGATAAATCTTTCTTATTCTGTAATTTTGTTTGTTTTGGATTGTTGTTGTTGCTTGGAGGAGGGGGTGTTTTTATTTGTTTGGTTGGTTTTTTTGTTTTGTTTTGTTTTTAGAGACAGGGCTTCTCTGTGTAATAGTCCTGGCTGTCCTAGAACTCACTCTGTAGACCAGGCTGGCCTCAAATTCACAGAGATCAACCTGCCTCTACCTCCCAAGTGCTGGGATTAAAGGTCTGTCTGGATTGGACTTTTGATCTTACTGTGTCGATCAGGCTAGACTGAAATCTTCCTGCTCCTTCTCCAGGTGCTGAGATTACAGCGAGCACCACCAGGCCCAGCTGTTTGTTTTGTGGCAGGTCTTGCTGTGTCGCACAGGTTGATTTCAAACTCCTACTCCTTTTGCTAGAATTGGAAGGGTGTTCCACCACACCCTGCTAAGATAAATTCCTTTTTTTATTTTAATTTCTCTTATTAGGTTTCTTTGAACACATGTAGCTCAGACTGGCCTTAGACTTGGCTATATAGCCAAAGATGGCCTTGAACATCTGATCCTTTGTTTTTTTTTCATTTTATTATTATTGTTTTAATGTTTTTGGGTGTTTTGCCTGCATGTGTACCTGTGTGCCATGTGCATGCAGTGCCAAAAGAGAGGGCATTGGATACCCTAGGACTGAGTTAAAGATGGTTGTGAGCTGTCGTGTGGGTGCTTGGAATTGAACCCTGATCTTCTAGAAGAGCAGCTGGTGCTCTTAACTACTAAGCCACCTCTCTAGCTCTGACTCTTGATGCTGCTTTCATTTCCCAACCATCTTGACTAACTGCATTTAAACAAAAACATTAATTATTCATTGCATGTGTGTACGTGGAGTTACAGGTGGTTATGTGCTGCCTGGTATGGGCCTGGGGAACCGAACGCCAGTCCTCTGCCAGAGCCACAAGGCTCTGAACCACTGAACCATCTCTGCAAGCCCTTTTAAAAAGCATTTTAAAAACTATTTTTATTCCTATGTTGGAGGGTGGCAGGAACCACGCCACGGTATATTTGAGGACATCAGATGGCAACCTGTGGGAGCTGGTTATCTCTTAACATCATGTAGACCCCAGGGGCTCAAACTCAGAGTGTCAGGCTTGGTGACGATCGCCTGTACTCACTGAGCCATCTTGCTGTCTCCTCTGCTGCAGTTTTAAGAATTTATTGTTGGCCTGTGCGAGGGTTTATCCAGTAAAGCTCTTCCTACCAAGTCGGATGACCTGAGTTCCAACTGCAGAACCCACATGGTGGAACAAGAGAATCAACTCCTTCAAATTGTCCTCTGACCTCCGAATGCATGTTCTAGTGTATGCATGTATGCATGTGTGCACATACAAGAGTGCACACATACACACAAATAAATAATAAATATTAGTTTACTTATTTATTATTTTATTTTTTGTTTGGTTGGTTTGGGGTTTTTTTTTAAAGATTTATTGATTTATTATGTATACAATGTTCTGTCTGCATGTATGCCTACAGGCCAGAAAAGGGCACCAGATCTCATTACGGATGGTTGTGAGCCACCATGTGGTTGCTGGGAATTGAACTCAGGACATCTGGAAGAGCAGCCAGTGCCCTTAACCACTAAGCCATCTCTCCAGCCCTCGTTTGGGTTTTTGAGACAAGGTTTCTCTGTGTAACAGTCCCAGCTATCCTGGAACTCACTCTGTAGACCAGACTGGCCTCAAACTCACAGAGATCCACCTGCCTCCACCTCCCGAGTGCTGGAATTAAAGGTGTGCACCACCATGCCAAGCTCTTACTTATTTATTTTATTTTATGTGTATGAGAGTTTTGTCTGCATGCAAGTTTGATATCTGTGTAGAGTATGTGTGCCTATAACCCTTGGAATTCAGAAAAGGGCAGGGCATCAGATCCCTTGAAATTGGAGTTACATATGTGTGTGTGTGTGTGTGTGTGTGTGTGTGTGTGTGTGTGTGTGTATGTGTGTGTGTGTGTGTATACGTATACATAAATACAACTTTCTCAGTCTATATACCATTACTTGCATATACATGTTTTCAGGGATGACTGTTTGGTATTGGATACCCAGTTGGTGTGTTCTTTCCTTGGGAAGACTGTTTCTCCCACTCTCGGCATTCCTGAATTGCCTGTAGTTCTTCATGTAAGGTTAAAAGAAGCTATCTTCGGTCCGCGTTAGCAAGTCTACTGTTGTTTGTATTCAGCCCAGGGTCAGGCGGTTGTGCTGGTGAGACTTTATGAGTATAGCTCCTCATATTCTTAGGAGACAATCTCACACAGCAAACTCTACGTTCCTCTGGCTCTTAAACTCTTCCTGCCCTGTCTTCTTCAATGAGCCCTGGGCCTTAGGTACAGAAGTTGCATTGTAGATTGTCTGCTGGGACTGGGCTCCACCGCTCTGTATTTTGATTGTGGTTTTCTGTAATCACCTCTGTCTGCTGCAGAGAGATGCCTCCTTGAGGAGAGGTGAGGACTACAATTATCTGTGGGTATAAGGACAAATATTTAGAGTGTAGTTAGGGATTATACCAGTTTAGTAAAGTGGCAGTTGTAGAGCTACAACCTCGCTTGCCCTGTGTAGTTAGCTGTTTCCAGTGTCGGACATGATTTCCCTCTTGTTGAGCGGGTGTTGAATTCTGTTTGATTTGAGAGCTGTTGGTTACCACTAACATAGATGTACCACTACTGCACTCTTAGGTTGTCCTGCCACGCTGGTCACTATTGTGGTTCATGGGCATCATAGCTGGGTAGGACTGTTGGTTGCTTCTCCTCCTTGGGAGTTTGCCGTGAAAGCCGGTCCTCAGAAAAAAAGGATTTCAGATCAGTTCCAGCGAGCTTACTTTCTGGTGGAGGTGATGCACAATAAACAAGATAAATTGGTCAAATAAACCAACAAATAAGTTAAATAGTAAGCTGAATCATGAAAAATCAGAAAAATTGTTAGAAAATAAGTCATTCTTTTTTAATATTCATACAAAAATATATACTTCTTGGTGACATTTTGATGCATATATACCATGTCACGAGGGTGGGACCCTCAGGAGTGAGATTAGTGGCCTTATGAAATAACCCCCCTAGAGCTGTCCGAGCTCTTCCGTCATGCAATTCTATCTATAAAGCAGGAAGGAAGCCCTCGCTACTGACTCTGCCAGCACCCTTCCTTGGATTTCCCAGCCTCAAGAGCTGTGAGAACAGTTCAGATGGACTAAGATAACTAAAAATAAAGACTGAGATGGGTCTGAATTTAGTCATGGGGATGCCATTGTTATTGACCTTGTAAGAGTAGATGTGATAGACTGGAGGAAGCTAAATATGACTAGAGTGGATACAGGAAAAAAAAAACAGAAAGAAAGAAACTGGGGTCTTGCTGAAATTCAGGGGTATAGGGGTGAGGGTGGTTGTAAGATAGTTGAAAATTAGGTGAGATTAAGAAAATTTTGGTATTAAGTTGTGAACCACTCACGTTAATTGAGCTACTAAGATCGTCATTGAAAGGGGAAATTGTAACACAGAGAAGGAAGAGTGTCAGGAGCAATGTGCCTAAGCAGGAGAACTGAGGTCTCATGGACAAGTCAATGAATTCACTTAACTGGGACCAGATGGTTTACCCACAGAAACACGGCAAAGTACAGCATTTAGGGACAGAGACAGAGGGAGATGGCGAGCCCATGGGAGTACTGGCAGCCCATAGGAGCCCCTTCTCTTCTGATTGCTTTCCTATTCTCCAAGAGATAGGAAGCACAATTATCAGTGAGAGTGGACATAGCAGAAGCCAACCGTGGTTAGTGGTCATGAGTTAACAGTCTTTTGTATGGCCTTGTCATTTCATTTGACTGTCTGAGTACAGGTACAGGAGATATGATCAGCTGACTTTGACCTGTGGGTGAGCCAAACAAGCTCACTCAGCGAGAGTCAAGGGAGGGAGGATGTACACAGGAAACATCCTGGTGAGTGGCCATGCCAGGTTAGGAATAATACGGAGGGAAGTGGGGCCATGAATTGGTAAAGTGAAGAAGCTGTGTGGAAAGAAGTTGAGGCCGATGGAAAGGGATTGAGATCAACAGGTTGTCCTGTTCTGATCTAAGATTTGTTGGAATCAAAGTAACAGCGATGCTGGCTGGTAAGATGGCCCAAAGAGTGCAAGTCTGACATTCTGAGTTCAATCCCTGGAACGCGCACAAAGGTGAAAGGACAGAGTTGACACCATTAAGTTGTCTTCTGACCTCCATCCATGTCCCCCCCCCACACATTAATAACAATGACAAATTAAAAAAATTGTTTTAAGAAACAATAAAAACAAGTGTACTAGGGAAAAGACAGGACGTGGAGATAGAACATAAAGATGTTTGGAATGATTGATTATGTTGGCTGTGCATGACAGTTTTAATAGGATGAGGTCACAGCAGCTCAGGGCTAAGGTTGAACCGACAAGGCTGTGGCAGAACCCGGAAAAGATAGCAGGTGGGTTGTTTGAGTTCCTGTTAAAGTCATGAAATGTTAGAGCTGAGGAAGAAAGAGTTGGTGAAAGTGGTAGTGAGCTGGGAGCTAGCTAAAGTCTCAAAGAAACGAGACGCAATTGCCCTAGAAGCAAGGGCTGGATAGTGCCGAGATGGTGGGTACCAGAATGTTGTGACATTAGTCTCAAGTATGAGGTTTCAGGGAAGAGGAAGAGACTGACTCAGATCTAACTATGAGAGCCTATTCCACCTCTAAGCCCAGGGATATGGGGTTGTGAGATTAGTTAGCAGACTTACCTTTAATAATTTAAAACTTTTCTTCATTATTGTTGTTGTTGTTTTTGTAGTAGTTGTTGTTGTTGTTTTGGCTTTTTCTAGACAGAGTTTCTCTGTGTAACTTTGGAGCCTGTCCTGGAACTCACTCTGTAGACCAGGCTGGCCTTGAGCTCACAGAGATCCACCTGCCTCTGCCTCCCGAGTGCTAGGATTAAAGGTGTGCACCACCACCGCCCGGCCAATTTTTAAAGCTTTATTCTGTTATATCTGGAACAGTTTTGTTATGCTTATCTAATGTTTATACCGTTGCTGGGTTGAAATAATAAACAGTCTTTCTCTTCTGAAATTTTTCTAACTTCTTCATATCTCAAGCCCTAAGCTCAAAATGAGCATGTATTCTAGTGAGCTTCCAAGTGGTAACATCACCATCTCACCGTCTCCATTGGCCACAGGTCAGTTTAGATTCCTGCCACCTTTCACCCAGACTACTGCAAAGCCTCCTAACTCTCTACTTTCCCTCTTCTCCTGAGAATCCTTCCTCCACACCAGTACTGCAGAGAGCTGCTATGCATTTGTCCAGCTCCCACTTAGAAGGCATTTACTAAGTGCCAGTCACCGAGGTACATGTCTATCTCTGTCCACTCTGATCATGTCACATCACAAGGGCTTCCTCCTTTCTGTAGGCTAGACCTCCGTGGAGGTAACAGACAGATTTCACCGTAGTTCCAATATTGTTGTCCATCCAGCTTCCCAGACGGTTGCCATTACTCTTTACCCTCACCCCAGCCCCTCCTGCCATCTCCATCCCAACACCAACCTACATTTTATCCTTGTCTGTGTGACAGTCTTTGTACTTCGGTGCCTTGGTGCCTGCTGTTTCTTCCTAGAGTCCTGTCTCTCTCTCGCTCATCAGCTTCTAAACTCCTTCCACCTCATTGATCCAGCCTTAGTCCCCCCATTAGCGAAGCTTCCTGAATCTCCTACTGTAGAGCCTTTTCCCAGACCATTTTTTAAATCCCCCTCCTATATGCTTTCATAGATGGTATTCTTTCTGAAGTTGCCTCAAACTCTCTGTGCAAATAACATGACCCTGAACTTCTGGTCATCCTGACTCTGCCTCACAAGTGCTGGGATTATGAGCATGTGGCATTACACCCGGTGTATGCAATGCTGAGGATCAAACCCAGGGCCTGGCGCAGATGGTGCACACTAGGCAGGTACTCTACCAACTGAGCTACGTGTCCGGCTACCATAGATGGCATTTTATTTTCTTCTATCTTCTCTATAAGCTCCAAGTTCCCTTAAAGAGCAGGGAAGTTTGTCATTGCGTTTCCAAGGCCTAACACACATGGCATATTACTAAAAGGCCTCATTTAGTGCTGAAGATATTTATTATAAATATACTATTAATAAGGCTGTTCTGAGTATGTTTTATGTATTTACTCATTTAATTCTAATAACTAAAATTAGGTACAATTATTATTCGTATGTTATAGACGGCGAGACTGGTTAAGGAAGTTGCCCAGAGCTATTTGATTAGGAAATGGAGGATCCAGGACTTCACACAGATAGGCTTAATCAGAAAGGCATACAGTATCCCCATGAAAGCCTTGCATCTGAGTTAGCAGAAGAAAAGCTGCCCTGCCCCACCTCCCACACGTACATATCCCACTCTCATGTATAATTCAAGGGGCAGAATGACATCTACAGTCACTTCGCTGAGAGAAATTTCCAAGACCTATGACTCTTTTTCTGCTATTCTGTTTCTAAGTCTGAAATCCTCTGCCCTCATGTACTTATCTGGATTAATCCTGCCGCTATCATCTGATTTTTTCTCACATCTTCTATTCCTGGCATTTCTTCAGTCTCAGGAAAGTCCAAAATGGGCTCTTTTATATTTCTTCTTAATTTTTTCCCTCTCTCTTTCTCGTTCCCTTTCCTGGCCCTTCTCCTTTGGTGGGGATGAAATTAACAAAGGAAGAGACCAATTAGGATTCTCAAGTCCCCTAAGTCCTACAGAGGATGTCCCACTTTTCAATTAAAGAGGAATATTCCCTTGTCTCTAATGAGTTCCACTCAGAGGGAAACGCTTTTGCGTTAAATACATATGTGAGTTTTCCAGGTCACATGGCTGAGGGTTGTGGGTGCTTTTTTGTTGCCTGTGTGTTCATAGAATTTTGTTTCTATTTCCCTTGAATCCCAGACTTAGCTCCAGAGTCAGCAGGGACCTTTGCTCCACACTGACCTTTGGTTTCTCACACCATGAGGTGTTGCTTTCCACTGGCTCTCCAGGAGCTCAATTCCTTAGAGTAAAGGTGACTCCAAGGTCACTCAGGGCTCCCTGCAGAGGAGCACAGTCTGGTCACCCCAGCCTTGCTGTGACCTCATTCCTCATCCACACAGAGAGCAGAGGATTATAAGGAGATGTCACTATGCAGAAAACGTATTTTTCCTTTTCTTCACTCCTTTTGTGGGCTCCTGCTCTTTCCTTCTTCTCCGTGCAAATTCCCTACCCCCACCCCACAGCCCCATTTATTCTTTAAGCCTTACCTTCTCAGTCCTGATTGCACAGCTCATAAATATTCAGCATTTCCTAGGAGCAACCTCTGAATGCTATTTCACCACTCCATGTTGTTCACCCATCTTATCATAAATGGGGCTAGACTTTCCCCAGTCCTTCGCCTCTGTCCTTTTCGCCTTGCACTTATCAGCGTGAGGTTTAATCATGAAGGGATTTCTTACTGTGACTGGAACCCCTGATGGAGTCGAACATTGATAGTCTCAGGCCCATATCTCTAAATACTCCATGATGAGAAGATTTACCCATTCCATGACAATAATCCTGCCACGGGAAGAGGAGGAGGAGACAGGAATAAAACTGGAATTACAATACAGGTGTAAAGATTATAAGTGCTATGCCTGGCATATAGACATTCATTAAATTTGTACTTTAGTTACATTAAATGATTTATGCATATAAAATCAGAAAGAAGAAACCAACTGCATAAGCAACTGTTGAATCAGATGAGCAGGAATGTATACATTTTTCCCTTCTTTTCCACGCTTTTTTTTTTCTTGCTTGAAACAGGATCTCAATATGTAGCTCAGGCTGACCTTGAACTCAGAAACCTCTCCCCTCTGCCTACTAATGCTGGGTTTATAAGCATGTGCTGCCGTGCTCACGCTCTGACTTGATTTTCAACTTTAATAATGAAAAGAATATGAAAAGATCATTTATAACAGTTTTGGTGACAAAAGGACAGACAGCTTGTTGGCCTACGACCCTCTTAGGATACAGAGCTCCTGCTTCAATGGACACCTGAGAACCTCCCCAAACCAGACAGCAGCCGTACCTCCTTCCCTCCCTTGGTTTGGTATGATGGTCCACCTTTGCTTTAGATGAAAGGAGGGAACAGAGAGGAGAGATTAGGACATACATGTGGGGAATCAGACAGTGATGGGTCCTTTCCAAAATCCTCTAAAACATTCTTCTGTGACATTCTAAACAGATGTTGTCCGCACTCCTTCCAGACTCAGGGAGCTCAAGCCGGGCGGATGTGCGATGCAAAGCAGCCCTTGTTTGCAGATTCAGCCTGAGCTGCCGGGCTTTGATGCAGGTCCTGCCTCAAAACGGATGAACTAGTTTGGAAGTGAGTGGCCACAGATTTACGATCAAGAGATGGAGATGGGCAGCCCGACTGTGAAGAAAAGAAAAGCTGTTGGTTAAGAAAGACTGTGGATCGCTGCAGTTCATCTCTATCCAAAACTCACACGGGGACTTAAGTTGGCAAAGACTTGTGGTTGGGGTACGGGTACGTAGCAATGGGTTGGGCCAGAGTCCAAGGAAGCAGCTTCATCACCCCCGTTTAAACTGTATTTCAGCATAGCTCATGTTGGACATGAGTGTGGGTCTATTCCATGGGGCTACTTTTAAAAGACGGGGGATGCTGCCAGCCGAAGCTGGAAAAGTGTCAGGGAGGGAGCAATGTGTGTGGGGACAGGGCCCATGTGTTTGGGGCTCTATTAACTAACTCCCTCCCATCCATCACAGCCTCCCCCCCAGGCTGATGCAATCCTGGCAGCTGGGTCACCCCGGGGAGGCTGGGCTGGGGGTCCCTAAAGGGAGCCAAGCTTCAGGCAGAGCAGCGGAGACACATGTGTGCCTGGCTGAGTTGGGGCCGGCACCTCATTGAGAAGGGGGCCCTCCAAGCTGGGCTTCATTAGGGTAGCTGTACTAGTAGGGAGGGGGTTCAGGGGGCTGGGCTGACAGCCAATTACTTGCTCGTCTGCATTATGGATTAACCCATCTGGGCCTGGGAGATTGGCTCTGAAAGGGGCACAAAAGGGGGGGCGTGACCACAATCACACACTGAATTATCCCGTCTCAGCACTATTGTCCACCAACAAACGGGGCCCCGGGATGGGCGACCCCCTTGGGTGTTCTCCATCCCCACTGCTTGCCTCATAGGATGAACCAGAGGTAAACTGCTGCCTGGTTAAAAGGCGAGGTCTGCTCTGGACGAGGAGAGCAAGGACACTATTCCAGCGAGGCAGGGATTTTAGGGAGCGTAGTCAGGCTGAGGTACCATCCTCTCCTGTCCTCTTCCTCTCCCTTTCTTTCCCTCCTCCCATCCAGCTTTGGTTTTGGCTTTGATTTCAGCTCTTTGAGACAAGGCCTTATGCAGCTCAAGCTGGTCTCAAACTCATTATGTAGCCAAGGATGACCTTGAACTCCTGATCTCCCTGTCTCCCTTCCAAGTGCTGGACTTAGGGGCGTGCGCCACTGTGTGGGATCCCAAGCTTTCTCTTAACATATTTTTTTTTTTTTTTTTACTTCTGCCATTCAACTTAGCAAGGAATAACACAGGAACTTTTTATCCTGAATTCAGGGAAGACTCCCACTAGAGAGGGTTCCTTTGGGGAGATGGGGTGTGAGCAGGGGTGGTGAATAGAAGGACCAGAGTCAGGGGCCTCCCATCTCACCGTGCATCACCTCTTCTGGGCTAATTGATTCCAGACATGAATAAGGGGCTCTCACATGGGTCTTGAAGGGCCCTGGCCCTGCTCTGGCATCTTGGATGCTCTCCCGGTGGGAGTGTCCAAACCCCTCCCCCACACCCCTCTTCCAGGAGTAAGTCTACCCTGCCTGGCGAGGGAGAGATGTTGGGAATAGTGGGAGGGGACAGCAGGCGGGAGTGGGGGGTGCTCTCTCCTCTAGCTAATCCCCTCATTACCATCTCATAATCAGAATCACGCTTTCAATGTAAATGGGGATGTTAAATATTGGTTTCTCTAGACTCAAGCTCCTTTAGAGACAATTATTGATGCTTTCCCTTTTGTGGGTGCTGCTGGCCCTCACTGTTCGGGGGGGGGGGGGGGCAGTGCATAGCATTAGTAAGGATGGGTTTTTCTTTTTTTTCAGGGTTGGCTTAGTGGCAAAGGTGTTAGTGTCTGACAAGAGAGGGCAGATAGACAGGTCTGTTTTCAGTGAACCCAGGCAGCCTCAGTGTCCTTGAGCCGGCAGAGGATACCTGTCCAGAAGAAATCAGCTAATCCCTGCCTACGCGGTCTTCATTCGCCCTTTGTTGGAGGCTGATTGGCTTCTGGCCTCAAGTGACATTTATTCTGTGTGTGTGTGTGTGTGTGTGTGTGTGTGTGTGTGTGTGTGTGTGTGTGTGCCTGTGGGGGATCCACAGAAGCCAGAAGAGTTCATTGGATCCGCTGGAATTGTCAGGTAAGGTTATGAACTGCCCAGTGTGGATGCTAGAAATCAAATTCCAGTCCTCTGCAAGAACAACAGACACTCTTAATTACTAACCATCCCATGCAGATTCACATGGGAATATATAAATATATTGAGACAAGGTCTTATGGAGCCCAGTCTGGCCTTGAACTCACCACGTAGCTGCTTCTGATCTTAAGCTCCTGATTTTCTTGCCCCGATCTCCCTTGTGCTGAGACCAGAAGCTTCCATTGCCATGGCTGGCTGAGAAGCCACTATTCTAAATATTGTGGACACTTTGTTTGGAACCCAGAGTAAACAAAGCAGTGCCCCCCGCCCCCAACTCACCCTGCCCACGCTCTCTTCTTTCCAAGCCTGGTCAACTGCAGTCATTTATGGGAGGCAGGGACAATTTGTGTCTATGGTTTGTCTAGAGGTGGTATCAAGAGGTGACAGAGATTGGCTGAGCCTGCTCAGCCCTACCTCACAGGTTAAGGGCCAAGGACACAAGGACGCAGAAGCTTGGAACAGCCATCACTCTATTCTCTTTCTTTTTGAGGGCTCTACCTCCAGCAAATCACCTTGAGAACTGCACTACAGCTTGATGCTAAGAATGCAGACGCTAGTGCCCATAGCCGGTGTACACTCATTTCCCAGCTCCAGTGCTTAAGTGCTGCAACACTGGATCACAGCAGACAGGTAGCTAAGTTGAGTGACCACAGGCTATGTATGCATGGTTCCCTGTTTCAGTGCAAAAAAAACCAAATCAAAATAAAAACATGATTATAATTCAGACTTAAATATAGTTGATGTGTTTTAAACTCCTTATGTGTTGACTGATACCTTAAAATAAGATTTTTATATTGAAAACACTGAGCTCTGGCGTCTGTTCTTCTGGATCCCTTTCCCAGAAGATTGGAGCATGTTCTGCCTGAGACGCATCGTCCCTCCAGTAAGCACTCAGTCTTGCCTTGGTCCTTTCTGTCTTTCCGTGTGTTGTTGCGGGTGTGTGTTTGTAAGCTAGACACATTCCAATGTTCTCTTCTTACAGATGATCAAACTGGTGCCGTCATTTTCCTACCCCGGACTGGATAGGACGTGTCCTGGCTACCTACCAGGAGGAGAAAGCAGAGACGGGGGGTGGGGGGTGGGGGGTGGGTGGGTGGGGGGGGGGTGTCAAGGGGTCTGTGCCTTACCTCCTCTTTGAGCTGAGCCAGAGGCCTAGGAACACCTCAAGAGGTCTCCTTGATTCCCAGCAAGCTTTGCAGAAGAAACTTGGGAGTATTCCAAGTGCCTCCCTTTTCCCTCCCACGCCCAGTCAGTCACCTGGCTTGCTGATTAGCCTCCCTGCCTTCACTTCAGGCTCCCCGCCATTCATCCTCCTCCTTTGCACAGTGGTTTTCCAAAACGTGAGTCTGATGGTTTTACAACCCACTGTTATCTCATCATGGCCTTTATAGTTCATCTAAGTCAAACTTAGTACTGTCCAAAAGGCCTGGCTGCCTCCTACTTTATGCTGTCCCCTTGACATGGTCTGTCTCCCAGCTAGATTGGTTTATGTTCGGGCTCTATACACACTGACTCTGTGTGGTTTTGCCCTTTGTATGAGGCCTTTGCTTCTTACACATCCAGTCTGCCAGCTAACTCCTGTTTATAGGTTAAGACCCACTTCAAAACTTCAACTTAAGAAACTGTATTTATGTATTCCTCCTAACTAGAGCTATGTCTGTATGTCCAATACCTGGACCCTGTCCCAGGAGCACACAATAGGCTGGACCATGAAGATTTGGCGATTAAATGAAGTCAGATGAGAGAAATGGGTTGGTGGAGTTTGTGGAGAACCAGTCCTTCCCTCGCAGAGGAGACAGGACTCCACAGTGGCTCATGGACAGCAGCTCAAGAGATGCTAGGATTGCTTATGACTGATGCGGCCTCCGGGAACTAGCCCAACAGAGTTTGCCTCGTGGCTAGGTCACTCCTGGCCCTACCTGGGCTCAGCCATCCTTCAACCAGTGTGTGGATCTGTGGGTCTCCGTGCGGGTGCAGCTCTGTGCCCGCCAACCCCTCCTTCCTCCCGCTGGGAGGATAATTAAAGCGCCAAACGGCGGAGCGGAGCGGGCAGTGTTCCCGGGGGCACATTTCATCGGGGCTGATTAATGAGGCCGGGGAGTTAATGAGGAGAAAGCTAAACGGTGGAGCTGAGCAGCGGATGGCCTCTCTGTGGCCCTGGAGGGGGCCCTCCGAAGGCATCTCCCGCCCTCTTCTTAGTGGCGGGCGGCAGTAGCGCCAGCCACATGGTGCCCCTGGCTCTACTCTCAGCTTTGGACTTAGGGGAAGGGGGGTGGCCTTACCACAGCCAGCCACAATGTAGAAGTCGTTTTGTCCCTCCTCTGCGGACGCTGACCAGAGAGAATCTGACCCTGCGCCTAAATTAGCAGCAAAGGACTTCAGGAGAGCCCCCTTTATTTTTCTCCACCAGGGAAACTTTGAACCTGGATCTCAGACCACCTGCAGATTTCACTCCCAGCCAGAACTGAGAAGCAGCTCTGCTGTCCTCAACCCAGCGACTTCAGGCAGGTTTAGTCCCGTGAGAGGCGTCTGTATCTGTAAAGCGGCATCATTCTCTAGCCAACTAAACGTGGCTCACTGTTATCCAGAATGGACAATAAGCGCTTGGTTTAGTCCTCATCTACTCTTCTCAACTACTCTAGGGAGCAGGCTCTAACACTAATACCTTGATTCCACAGATGGGGACAAAACCCAGGGTCTACCAAATACCAGGCGAATGATCTACCACTGAGCTACACCCAGGCCCTCTGTTACTGTGGGTTTTGGTTTGATTTGACTTGGATTTAAAACCATCAGTTACCTTTAGAGGATGCCAACGAATCAACTTGATTATTTGAAAAACAATAAGTAAGCAGGGCATGGTGGTACACGTCTTTAATCCCAGGACTTGGGAGGCAGAGGCAGGTGGATCTCTGAATTCAAGGTCAGCCTGATCTAAAGATCGAGTTCCAGGACAGCCAGGGTGACACAGAGAAACCCTGTCTTTAAAAACAAAACAACAACAGAGAGAGAGAGAGAGAGAGAGAGAGAGAGAGAGAGAGAGAGAGAGAGAGAAGAAGAAGAAGAAGAAGAAGAAGAAGGAGAAGGAGAAGGAGAAGGAGAAGGAGAAGGAGAAGGAGAAGGAGAAGGAGAAGGAGAAGGAGAAGGAGAAGGAGAAGGAGAAGGAGAAGGAGAAGGAGAAGGAGAAGGAGAAGGAGAAGGAGAAGGAGAAATCAAACATTTATCTTGCCTTTCTTATTTAAAATTAACCTCAGGATAAACAAATAGCTGAAGACAAGTTCATCTTAAAGAAGTACCTTATCTCAGAGTGAGGATATCATAGAAATAGAATGGAATGAATTAGCTGTCTCCAATGAATAATGAACCTAGGTAATCATTGTCACTGGATGCTCATATAACAACAAAACAGACCAGCAGACATTACTCCTGATAGACGAAGAAACATTGCCTATGAGGTATTCTGGGGGAAAAAAAAAATCAAGCGTTAATTGATCACGCCTCTATATCTAACAGCCAATTTACAGGGAATAATAGGGGCAGAAAAACATGTTAAATGACACCACAGGGATACATTCAACAAAATCCAGACTGGGAACCCCACAGAACAAATGACCTGGTTTCCTCAACAAATGAATTGTAAGGAGAAAAAAATAATTAAGGGGTGGGAATGACAGCAGATTAAAAGAGACAACACACCACACAGATTCACTTGAGTCCAAATTTGAACAATGAAGGGACTAAGACAGTTGGGAACAGGGTTGGAGTAGATGCACTATTTCACTGGAGGCTGATACTTTGAGACTTTCTGTTTCCATGACTCGCTCTTCATTTATGAGCTGGGGTCTTTTCTAAAGGCAATCCGTCATCAGCTGTGGATTTGATGACAGAATTGTTATTTTAGAGATGGTAATCCTACTGCTCTTTATCTTTATTTAACAGGTTTTATTGCAATCTATGTATTTGCCTGTGTATGTGTGGAGTTGAGCACATGTCACAATTCCTATGTAGAGGCTAGGGGACAACTTGTGAGAGTTGGTTCTGGGGGTCTGGGGGATCAAATTCAAACCATCTGTTAGGTTTGACAGCAAGCGCCTTTACCCACTCATTGGCCCATTAATACTATTTAAAAGATTCCTTATCTCTTTTAGGAATATTTTTGAATTATTTACACAGGAAATTGTAAGATTTCTGGTATTTGCTCCAAAACCATGAGCAGACGCTGGGAAAATAGATTGATGTTGGGTGCAGGAGTGCTGAAGTTGGACGCTTGGGGGTCTTACTTGTGTGGATTTGTATTAGCCATAAAAATAGTTTGGCTAATAGAGTGTATACAGACTACATTTATGGCCAAAACGTGTCTGTGCTGTGGATTTGGCCCATGGACTGTGATAGATTGTGACTTTAGGATCTGATCAAAGTTTATTCTCATCCAATCCACCAAGTGCTAGGTGACCAAGTCCTAGGTCACCAGACCTCGATCTCACGAACCCTTTTCTGGTCCATTTTTTAGTTGCTTTTCTGGAGAGGAGAGTTAGATAAAACCGTGTGAGTTCCTGGCCTCGGGATACCACAGGATAAGGACCTTGGGAGCTTGGTGTCACCACTTAAGAACCTGTCCCTAAGTTCTTTACCCGTTTCCCTCCAAGCAATCCTCTCACCCTAGCGTTAGAGGTGTGGACAGTGCAGGTAGCCCAAAGGCATCTACTGCCAAGGAGAATAAATAAATGAAGGAATGGCTAGACACCCCACCCCCACCCCCGCCAAGCCAAGCAGGTAGAAAGGGGGTGTAAAGCTGGGGAGACAGAGCAGCTGGGGAGGAAAAGGGAAGTCGCGTGAGAGACCGAGTTAGACCCGGGCACGGTGCGATAGATTTCCGTACAGTCTCTTTCCTCGTGGCATCCCTCCTTCATCAAAGGAGACCCCCTTCGCCCGGCCCGCGTCTGCGGAGCTGGTTGCTCACTTGGTGGAAGAATGACTTGCACCCACGCGGCGCGAGGAGTGGCGGGGCGCAGGCTGACGCCGCGTGGCGACACACAATGGGCCATTGCGGATGCAGGGCACCGCGAGGGGCACGCGTCCGTCGGTCCCTCCCCAGCCCCGCCGTCCTGCGCGGTGCCCCGGGACCGGTTCCTCGGGTTGGCCTCGGGCTTGCACCCCGGTGCGGCGGACCTGTCCCTCCACCCCGCGCGCGCCTGGACCTCGACGTCTCTCCAGCGATCGGGTGGCGGCGCTCCAGGCTCCCACCTTCTCCATCAGCTACTCCCCGGCGGGCCGGGGTAATGAGCCGCCCCGCGACTGGCCCCACGCCATTGTGTGCGCGCCGGGGCGAGGCCGGGTCTCCGCGGTGCGGTGGAGGGTGACCGCGCGCGCCGCTGCGACCCTCGCTTCACACCTGCTCCCCGCCCCCGGCCGGCGGGCGCGGGCGTGGCCTCCCCCTCCCCGCGGGAGGGGCCTCAGCTGGGGCGGCACTTGGTAAAGAGGCCGTGGAGAGGACGCCCGCGGCCGGAGGAGGCGCCGTAAATTTGGAGCAGATGCGGCCTGACAGTCAGTCACCCAGCTCTGGGCTGCGGGGGAGGGCTCTGCTCCGCGCCCACGCCCCTCTTCTACTCAGCAGCTGAGTCCCGCGGACTCCACACCTAGGTGACCGGGGACCGAGGACATATGGAGCCTGTCCCCTACTCCCCCGCATCTGTCCTGAGCTTTTTTTGTGTCCTGACTGCTGGGAGAAGGAATGGAGGGAGGGGAGATGCCTACGTTCGCTTCTTTCTTTCTCAAAAAGAGTGATTTCTTCAGATGGGAGTGTGAGAAAGTCTGCCACCCTGGTCCTGGGCTGTCACTTTTGGGCAGCAGCTGGAGGGAGCTAGGGAAAATAGAAGACGCACGTTTCGATGTGCAATGCCCAATTTTAAGCTAGAAACGCCAAGTGGGGAGGCACAGAACAAACAGGATGGGGTGAGCATGAGCAAGGAGGGCCGAGGAAAAGTACCAAGGAATAATACTTGCTGTAGCATATTAATGTACTGAGGTACCGTGTATTTAAATAGCATAGCATTGTCTCCATCTAACAAAGCAAAGGGGTTGCCTCCGGGAGTCGGCACACTTTCCAGCCTTCCACACTACTAGGGAAGGCGAGTGAGTCTTCATGGGTCTTGAAGGGATGGGGAGTGTTGGAGCTAAGGACACTGGGGTGGGAACAGTCCTAGTTACTTGTTCTGGACGCTGTAGGAGCCCCTCTATAAAGCAATGTGAAATGAAGCCTGAGTCTATGGCTTCTGCATAAAGCTCTTGGTACCATAACGTTCTCACCTAGGCTAATTTGGAGGTTGCATTCACTGCAATGGTGGAGCTGACAAAAAAACCCTCTGTGATGACCCTGTGTTTTTCTGTTTGGGGCTGTTTTGTTCCCTCTACCACTCTAGGTTGGCTGGTGGGCTCATTGGTTCAGTCCTTGCCTCCTACTTCCCATTGGTCTCCAGGTCTGCGACTTTCTGCCAGCGGGGGTCAAAATTTAGTTTGCATCAAAATCACTTGGAGGTCTGCACACCCTCAGTTCCCGATTCTTTTCATCTGGGATGGGGCCAGGCAATTTGCATTTCTAAAAGCTGCCCAGTGACTGCTATGATAATGCTGTGGTAATAGCATCCTCACTGTAGGAGCTTAATCTAGCTAAAAGGGAAGAACCTGGCTGCTGAAATAGATGGGATCTGAAGTACTTACTCAGTCCTGGAGAAGCTGGGGTATCCTCACTCTCAGGAAGAATCCACAGGCTAAGGCCTGGAAGATGTGTGTGTGTGTGTGTGTGTGTTGTGTGTGTGTGTGTGTGTGTGTGTGTGTGTGTGTGTATCTGGGTCTGTCTGTGTGTGTGACTGTGTGTCTGTGTCTCTGTGTATGTCTGTATTTGGAGAGTCAGCACTACTTTTAATGGACTCATGATTCTCTGTTGTCCATAGCCTTGCAAAGCTGGCCATGGTGGTGTACGACTTTAGTCACTGCGCTCAGGAGGCAGAGACGGGAATATCTCTGTAAATTTGAGGCAGCCTGGTCCCAGCCAGCAGGACTACATAGAGATACCCTATCTCAAAACACAAACACAAAAACATAACCCCAAACAACAAACAAAAGAACCACAGCCTTTCAAAGGGACAAAAGGAAGCATGAACTACCTGATTTCTTTGGTGAGCTTGGTCATCTAACCATTTTGTCACTGAAGCAGGGGAAAGGAATGTGGCCTTCACATTTTTGCTTGTAAATTGACTAACACAGGTTACAGTACATAAGAGCAACTCAGTGTATGAATGAACGTCGGACAACCCTGACACTTACATGCCATCTGCTGCTTCTGGCAGTCCTGAAACACTTCGAAGGTGACTTAAGAGATTGAGTTTCAGCTATCTGCTGAAAATTTCCCCTAAGGCGTCAGCATTATTATCGCCAGTAAGGATATTTGGCTTGTGGCAAGTAACTCGAGAATTAACAAAAGGAAATTAAAAATTAAATTTAAAAAATTATTCAAAAGAAGCATTAGATGAGAAAGCAAGTGGTGTTTTATATCTTGCCACCAGGTGGCAGACCTTGCCTCATGAATGAGAATCATCCCCCAGCGCTAAACCCTAGCCTAAACTCAACTCAGAGCGAGGGCAAAAAGGGCTGTTTCTGTACTTAGTTGGCAACTGAGGCATGGAGAGTGGGTAGTTGAAAATGCTGTTGTATCTGCTGCCAAGGTACCTAAGGCATCCTGTGATTCCTCCTCTGTGAGAGCGGGATGACATACACTTGCTAGATTTTCCTTCTGGAAAGGGGCATACTCTCTTGTAAATGCCTAAGAAAAGGAGCTTCTTCACTAAGAACAATGCAAAGAATCTAGTTTCAAACTAGCAGACCCGGGAGCCACACAAATGTGGTATCTCTGCACAACTCAGTGAGCACAGAGCTTGGCTTCTCTTGCTTCCAGTCCTTGTGTGCCAGTCACTCTCTTATTTCTTACATGTTCCGTTGCCTAGCTTCCAACCGAGAAGCAGAGCTTCCGTCTAGCTCCGGAGCTCCCTCCCTATGGAGCCTTTCTACTGTTGCAGCCTCTCTACAGCTGTGCAGTTTGAGGGACCCCCTTCAGCGACCTCTGCTCAGGTGGGGCTGGGACTCTTGTGCTCCAGAAAACAACTTCAGGACAAATACCAGTGTGAAGCAGAATTGCAGTTTACTAAGAAAAAGATTTAATATGGATTTAGGAACGGGAGGAGGGAGCAGGAGAGTATGGTGGGTTTAAGACAAGGATAGCTGCACACACCCAAGGCAAGGTGGGTACAGACTTCTCAAGACTAATAGCTATGTTAAATTTGTTTGTTTGTTTGATTGATTGTTTGTTTGTTTGAGACAGGGTCTCCCTGTGTAGCCCCGGCTGTCCTGGAACTCGCTTTGTAGACCAGGCTAGCCTTGAACTCACAAAGATCTGCCTGCCTCTGCCTCCTGAGTGTTGGGTTTAAAGGTGTGCGCCACCTCTGCCCAGTTATTTCTGGACCTCTTTTGCTGTTGCCACTTTTTATTTTGAGGCAGGGTCTCACTAGTTTCCCAGGCTGGCCTTGAACTCACTCTGTAGCGTGCCCCCCCCCTCTTTCTTTTAAAGCAGTCCATTGCTCTCTGCCCAACAGTGGCTCCAGTACAAAGTGTCTCTGTGCTCTGGGTGGTCCACACTCACCGCAGCAGGTCCTTGTGAATCTTAAAGACATGCTACCAGGGCCCAGAAGAAACAATATAAGAAGACTGAAACTGTACCTATTTGGATTTTTTTTTTCTATGCAGGCTGCTGAAAGAGTCTGTCTAAATATATTTATGGAATGCCTGCAGGCTACATAACTTAACACTTCACCCTTCATTGAAAATCCATTAAAACAATTACCAGGTCATGCTTGGAAAGTTTTGGGGTTTTTTTTGCAAAGGAATTTTCTTAGTTGCTGGGTTGGCAGGAACTAATTTGGGATATAAAACTAACAATCTCATTTGAACTATAGGCAGGTCTTACACAAACCATGGCACACTGCAGATGATACATGTGACTTTGTTCCTGTGTCTAGGCATATGGACTTAAAGGCTGAAGCCCTAATGGTTC
This sequence comes from Peromyscus californicus insignis, assembly GCF_007827085.1. Classification (NCBI taxonomy): domain Eukaryota; kingdom Metazoa; phylum Chordata; class Mammalia; order Rodentia; family Cricetidae; genus Peromyscus; species Peromyscus californicus. The sequence goes on from NW_026294402.1 coordinate 32,229,893, forward strand.
TAACATGTACATATAAGGAAAGACGGATTTCAAGCCAGTGAATCATCACATGCTAATGCTTCAAAGTTAAATGTTTACCCAGAAGGTTAGAGGCTATTAATGACCCCAGTAAATAAAGCTGTTCACATCTACAACAGTCGTGGAATGTCATACCTTCATGCCTTCGTGCCAGAAAACTAGGCTGGAAAAAGGTCTGCTTTTCTTGACCAATGTAAAAACAGACTCATTCAAGCCAACAGATGGCCTTCGAATTTGATTTATAAATGTGAGGAGATGTCATAAGTTTATTTTTTTTTCCACTGAAAATTTCAACTCCTATTAGCATATGCGTATATTCAGTTGGCTGCATCGTCTTTTGATTGTTTATTTATTTTATGTGTTTGTTACTCGCGCATGCGTGTCTGGCTGCCACATGCACGCCTGGTGCCGGAGGAGGTCAGAAGAGGGCATTAGATCCCCTGGAACTGGAGTTTTGGACAGCTGTGAGCCATCATGAGAGTACTGGGGATTTGAACTCCAGTCTTCTGCAAGAGCAAGTGCTTGTAGCTGCTGAGTCATTGGTCTCCAGACCAGTCCTTTCAATTAGTTAACAAGACATTTACATCAACTACTTCAGGCCCTGGGTTAGAAATCCGCCCCCCCTCGTTTCTTGTGTAGCATCTATGTTATAGGGTCTTATTAAGAGTTTTCAGGCCACCCACCTTCACACGGATGCCACTACCACAGTGAGAAAGTATGCAGTGGAGAGATGGGAGGGGAAGAGAGGTGGAGCTGGAAATGCCATTTCGGTGAGGAACAGCCCCATGAGAGTAGCCTGTGCTGCCACCTGAGGCTGTGGTGATGACCTGTCACTGCCGATGACCAGTGGTCTGTGTTGATGTCTGTGGCCCATGTTACCACCATGTGGACATCTATGGTCTGGGCTACCGCCTGGGGCCATGTTGATGTCTGAGCTCTGCATTGAGCAGGCCCCGCCCATCACTGGCCACTGTATGGTGGCAACATCAGTGATGTGGATGCAGAGACCTGGTCCTGCCCTTAGACAGGCCAGCTTTGGAGAGCTGGTTGTGATAGTGTGAGTGTGGGAGAGCTGGCCCCGCCCCTTGCCAAGGCAGAGCAGGAGAGCTGGCCCTGTTGTCTTGGGCTGGGGAGAGCTGGTAGATAAACCAACTCAGCTACTCTCAAGGCCTACATCCAGGGCTTTGAGTTGGCCCACCCCAGCATCCACCCCATCTATGAGCTGCTGGAGCTAGTGAAGGGACCGATCCTGCAGAACCAAAGCTGCAGGATCTCCATGACTCAGGACAACAGCAGGATATTCGAGTCCCAGTGAGGATCCAGTATGGATGGAGTAGCAAAAGCCAGAGGCCTTGAACCAGACCAATGACTCATTGCAATGAACATTTGCAAGTAAAGCTCTTTGGACAAAAGGGTATACTGTGCGACATACTGTGACATGCCAAAGCTTCCATGGCAAGATTTATTTTTCATTATTTTCTTTTGAGGGGGCTGTTACCAGGGTGAAGGGTAGTTATGGAAGGACTGAGAAATGAGTAGGATTGGGGTATATGATGGGAAACTCACGCACACAAAAAATTAAATTTAAAAAAAGTCTTCAGTTGTAATGGAATCCACCATTTGTAAACCTGTTCCATGCTCCTAGTCCAGAAACTTCTCTGTGGCTAATGTATTTTCTTAGGGAAGCAAGAGAAAGATCACAGTTGGGCAGAGAACCATCCTCCCCATCCCCACACCCCCCGCCCCCCGGGGCTGTCTGGAAATCTCTGTATAATAGACAGAGATATAAATATATAATATAAACTTACAGAGATCCACCACCTTAGTGTTGGGATTAAATAAACCTTGTACTGTACACTGTGGCACACACCTTTAATCCCAGCATTCGGGAGGCAGAGGCTGGCCGATGTCTGAGAGTTCCAGGACAGCCAGGACTACACAGAGAAACCCTGTCTAGAAAAACAAACAACAAACAAACAAACAAACACAACAAAAGAGGGGCAGCATGTATCGGGGACTAAGGGAGGTCCAGCCCCTCAATAGCCAGCTCCCAGGGATCAGCTGATAATCTAATTTTTGATGATTTTAAATGAATCTAAGTACCCGAAATTCTCAGTCCATACACTTTATTGAGTGAGTTCTCTCTATATACAGCTTCTTTTCTGCCCTCATGCTTGGCTCTTCTCTGTCCCCTCTTTTCCTGTCCTCTCACAGCCCTAAGCTCTTACGCTTTCCATCTCATCTTCATCCTCTGTTCCTTCATCCTCCATCTTTTCTTCCTCTTCTCCTCACCTGACTTCACTCAAATCCACCTGTACTCTGCAAAAATTTTCCTTGCTCCTCTCTCCTTTGGCCATGCCATATTCGCCCTACCATCTTCAGAAAACTCTGCCTTGTTCTCTCCTCTCAGCCCGTGACTCTGCCTGGACCAGGAATTCTGCCCCAGCCTTCCCTGCACCTGGTTATGCAAAAAAACCTTTTGTTCTAAGAAGCTTCTCTAGGGCTTTAAGAGGAGGGGGAGATCTGAGCTTGATTTGCACAAGAAGCAAAGCTATGTACCTAGGAGCCAGGCACTTGGCTTAGGAGCCAAGCTGTCTCCGAAAAGATGTTTTACCTTAGTTCAGGGGCTTTAGGTGCCTAGTGGGTGGTATGGCCAGTTATTCTGTTTGTTGCTTGTCCTTGGATGCTTTTGTCTGGAGCTGGCCCTATCTTTGGATGTAGCTAAAGGAGATATTTGCAAAAGGCAGATACCCAATTCAAATGCTTAAAAGGGAGCAGGGAACAGAGGGCCTGAAGGCAGAAAGCCTTGTCTATGTGACCTTATCTAAGTACTTTGAGTGTGTATGTTCATATACACTATTTTTGAGGAAATTATGAGCACAAGAAATTCATAGCAAGAAGCAGCTGAATATTAAAAGCTAAATAACACCAAATATTCCCTGATAAATGGATTCCCTCCAGAAAGATTCCTTGACCTCTCTAGGTATAGCTTTATTATATACAGCTGAATCTCTATAACATATTCTTGAATCTTGCAGCAAGCATGGGGCTGGGGAGATGGCTTGTTGCTTAGGAACACATGTTGCTCTTCCAAAGGATACATGTTCAAATCCCAGCAACCAGGTCAAGAGCTCATAAATGCCTGTAACTCCAGCTTCAGGGGATTCAATGCCTTTTTCTGACCCTTGCTGACACCAGCAGACAAGATACACACACACACACACACACATACACACACACACACACACACACCCCACATGGATGAAATAAATGTTTTTTAAAAAAGGGATAGTATAATAGTTAAACACAGTGTTGTGCACTTATAATCCTGAATAACCAGGAAGCTGAGTGCTATAAGAAAACAGGCTGAGCAAACTAGTAAGCAGCACTCTTCCATGGCCTCTGCTTCAGTTCCTGCCTTGAGTTCCTTCCATGACTTCTCTGAATGATGGGCTACAAGCTATAAGATAAAATAAACCCTTTCCTCTCCAAGTTGCTTTTGGGCATGGTGTTTTATCATAGCAACAGAAACCCTAAGATAAACTCAATTAAAACAAACAAACAAACAAACAAACAAACAAGAAGCATTTTCTCCTGTCATCAATGGGGAAACTGTGCAGACTAACTTCAGGGAAACTGTATAAATTTAGAGCAGAAACTGGGATCAGGTATTTCCAAGCTCAGAGCTCAGCTCTAGCATTTCCAGTAATATGGTATCATGAGTATTGTAAGTCAAAAACACAGACAAGTATGTTTGTATCTTTCCAGCAATTTATCAAGTAGTCCTAGTTTCCAGGATAGCCAACCAAGGCACACAGGTTCATTTTTTGCCAAAAGACTCTTCTTGGTACTGTAGCCAGCATGAGAGACATGAGACTAGGCAGCCAACTGTTTCTGTCATTTCTTAGTTTAGGAAGTTGTTTCCTCGGCACTTTCTATTTACTTGGGTAATATTATATCCTTCTTGAGTCTCTGATGGAGTTGAAGACTAGATAGTAATAACTATAGTTTTCCTTGTTACCAAATTCAGAAAAGAAACTCACAAAAGAGGTGTAAAGTGTATAAGGTTGAGAGACACAAAAGGATAATTTTGGGTTGGTAATACAAGTTAGGATAGAAAGCAAATTAGGTACAAAACATTGGACTCACCAAGATAGGATAGATAATGGAGTATTTTCTCTGAATTTGCCAAATACAAATGGACTGGATATTGTAATGTAATTCTTGCTTAATAACTGTTTTTGTTATGTATAGTTTTAGTATGTTAAAGATAAAACCGTCTTCTTTAATTAAACAAAAAGGGGGAAATGTTATGGAATAATCCTTTTGTACACTGTAAAGATGTGTCTTTGCCAATGCACCTTCTGATTCGTTTAATAAAAGAGCTGGCTGGCCAGTAACTCAGCAGAAGATATAGGTGGGACAGCCAGACAGAGGATGCTGGGAAGAAGAAGGGTGGAGTCTCCAGAGTCACAAGAGAGAAGTAAGATGAGTAGATGAGTGTGCTGTGTTGAAAGAAGGTACAGCCACATGGCAGAGGGTAGATAAGAAATATGGGTTAATTTAAAATGTTAAATTTTAAACTAGAGAGTTAGCTAGTAACCAGCCTGAGCTATTGACTGAGCATTTATAATTAATAATAAGTCTCTGAAAAGGTATTTGGGAGTGGCTGCCAAGACACAGAGGAACTCTGCCTACAATTTATTCTAATCATAATTACCAATACTCTTGTCATATAATCTCTCTCTGTCTGTCTGTCTGTCTCTGTCTCTTTCTGTGCATTATAACAACTGCAAAGGGGTAAAGAGACCCTAGTAGAGTTTCAGGAGTATCAAGTACAGACTCAAAGAGTCTCTGCAGTTATAAGATAATAAATGGGCTGGAGGTGTGTTGTGGGATATTTTGATCACACTCTGACACTCCCAAGACTACCAATAAAGTTTACCTTGAATCAGAGGGTGAAGCTAACTACTAGATGACCAAAATTAGCCATAGAGGTTTTGGAGGACCCAGGACATATAGAGAGACACAGAAAATAGTAGGGAGGGGTTTAGAAAGAGGCTTGGTCTTCTGGATTGAGGAAGGAGAGAAAGGAGGTCACTGATTGATTCTCTTTTATTTATTTATTTATTTATTTATTTATTTATTTATTTATTTATTTATTTATTTTTTGGTTTTTTGAGACAGGGTTTCTCTGTGTAGCTTTGGAGCCTGTCCTGGATCTCACTCTGTAGCCCAGGCTAGCCTCGAACTCACAGAGATTCGCCTGCCTCTGCCTCCCGCATGCTGGGATTAAAGGCGTGCGCCACCACCGCCCGGCTTACTGATTGATTCTTTATTGTTTCTCTGATCCGTCAGGTTTTTTAACCTGACTCCTGAGTTTTTATTGATGAAAGAATAATTAGATAAATGCTTTAGATGTATGTCTCCCCCACCCAACTCCCAGAGAAGCTGTTCCTGCTACTGAGTCAGGCCAACGGTTCAGAGTTAAGCTGTAGAAGTTGGAGAAGTTGCAGAGAGAAAGGACAGGGTTGGGTCCAGGTGAACAAAAGGACAGATAGGTGGATGGCAGATCCAGAGGAATGAACAAACAGACTGACAGACCGACAGACAGCAATTCTAGTAGGACCAATCAACATCAGGAAACAAGCTGAGCTCAAGCCCCTGGGACACTCCAGTGTTCTCTGCCTGTCAGTTCCTTGATCACTTACTATGTTCTCACTTGACAGGTTGGCATCACAGTGCTTCTTTTCATGGTGCCCAGGAGAGGAGTTGCTCCCATTCCACAGCCCGGTGTGTGTCTGGTAAGTTCTCAGGCCTGGCTTTCCTAATGGTTTTACTATCTCCATGTGCTTCTTTAGTCCCAATTTACTTTGAAAAATGTATAAAGTGGCACCTTTTTTGCTTTTAAGAATAAGTTATTTATCACTGTGTGCCTGTGGGTGGTGCTGAACAGCTGGTGTTGTTTACTGGTCTGCCAAGGTGCAGAGTCATCTTGTCTCCGTGTTTGCACTCAGAATGGAGTAAAAAGCTGTTTATAAAATGGATTCTTTCAGGGCAAGGCACAGCCTGGAAAAACACCATTTTGCATAATATAGAGTAATGCAGGGCAGAACACACAGCCTGATCCCAGCATATGGTAGTATGGTCTCTTATAAAGTAAGTAAAATAACACTTGTACAATGCTTGCTGGAATACAAAGCATTAGTGAATGGACCCACCAAACTCAAACTTCTGTGTGAACAGAAGCTGGTCAGACCTCTGTGACTTCCAACTGCTTTACCTCTGTTATTGTGAATTATTATTATTATTATTATTATTATTATTATTATTATTATTATTATTATCATTTTGTCTTCTCTCTCTTAAATCCCGTAGAATCTCTGGAGTGATAAGAATCTTTAATGTGCTATTGAGGTGGCTGGGGCACCATCCTGAGTGCTCTCAGAAAAGATTGAGGCATAGTTGAAGGTTAGGAGTTTCAGCCCTTGGGCCTCTGGAGGATGAGAGGTGCTGGTGTTTGAGATGATTACTAATGACCAATGGTGGAATCAATCACACCTACTTAGTGAAGCTTCTAGAGTCCATGGAGCTTTAGATTAACTGCACAGGTGGAGGTTTGCAGAGAAACAGGTGTCTGAAAACCCACAGAGAGTAAGGAGGCATCACACCACTTCTCACATGCTTGCCCCATGCATCTCTTCCATCTGGCTGTCCATCTGAATCCTTTGTAGTAAGCAGTCTTTATAAAAAATCAGTAGATGCAAGTAAAATGTTTCCCTGAGTTCTGTGAGCCATTCTGGTGAGCTAAACAGGAGGTCATTCGGGGGTTCATAGGTGACAGACTACGTGTGGATGGCATCTGTTGTCAGGCTGAGCCTCAGCCTGTGAATGAGGCAGCCTAAGGTTAGAGACATCTTGAGGTACCTTCCAAGAAAACAAACCAAATGGAGACCAGAGGAATGATTAAGGGAACTTTTTTTTTTTTCAAGGCAGGGTTTTTCTGTGCGTAGCCTCTGCTGTTCTGGAACTCATTCTGTAAACCAGGCTGTCCTCAAATTCAGAGATCCACTTGCCTCTGCCTCCTGAGTGCTGGGATTGAAGGTGTGTGCCACCACTGACACCACCACCACCACCACCACCACCACCACCACCACCACCACCAGGCTAGTGTTTGAATTCTTGGTCACCTGTGGCGGCACTGTATGGGGAGTTCTAGGAGATAACAGCCTTGAGGGAGGCGATAACTTAGAGTATTTAAGACTCAGTTTACCTTTTAGCTTTATTAACTTTGGGCCATGAAGCCCCAGCTAACTGTATTTACTGTTATCAATTTACCTTTAGCTTTGTGACCAGTCTAGGACCTCAAGTTGCTCTTTTGCTCATTTTTATCTAGGAAGTGACAAATATTTTAAGGATCACTTGCTGAAAATGTTAATGTCTGGACGTTTTAAGGCGCTGCTTTGAGAATCTGCTTCTTCTCCCAGTTCCCTAAATCTTTGCTTATAATCATAGTTCCTTTTCCTGTTGCTGAGATAAAACACTCTGAAGAAAGCAGCTTAAGGAAGCTTGTTTGGGCTCACAATTTGAGGGCATGGTCCATCACGGGATGGTGGCTGTAGCACAAATCTCTAAAGGTCTTATTAATAAAAACAAATCTGAACTCAGGTATTGGGGTGAATGCTGGGAGACCAGAGAAACAGAACAAGCCACAGCCACCTCACCTCGTCAATTCCTCGGCTGATCCTGTTTCCTCAGACCGGAAGCCTCTGAGTCTGCATCCAAATGGATCTCAGCTGAACTGATGCTCAAAAGCCTAAAAGCTTAACCAGGCTCTAGCTCATGCCTTAAATACCTTTCTGCTTCCTGCCATCACTTCCTGGGATTAAAGGCATGAGTCACCATGCCTGGCTGTTTCCAGTGTGGCTTTGAACTCACAGAGATCCAGATGGATCTCTGCCTCCAGGATGCCAGGATTAAAGGTGTATGTGCCACCATTTTCTGGCCTCTATGTCTATCTAGTGGCTGTTCTGTCCTCTGGCCCCAGATAAGTTTATTAGAATGCACAATATATTGGGGGACACAACGTATCACCACAGGTGGCAGAGCTCCAGAGGCTGGCCACTCTGTTTTCTCAGACGAATGCCAATGCTCAGCTCACTTGCCACCTCGGATTCGATCCAGGACTGCAGCCTGTGGAATGGTGCTGCTCATATTCAAAGTAGGTCTTCTTACCTCAGTTAACCTAATCTACACAATGCCTCTCAGACACACCCAGAGGCTGATCTAATCTAGATAACCCTCATGGGCATGCCATAGGCTTGTCTCCTGGGTGACTCTAGAGTCTGTAGCATGACAGTCAATATCTACCATTATCTGTAATCCCAAATGACTCTAACTTGTGTCAAGTTGACAAAAAAAAAAAAAAAAATCAGCCTGCATGCTGGGTGGTCGTGGCACACCCGGATCTCTGAGTTTAAGGCCAGCCTGGTCTACAGAGTGAGTTCCAGGACAGCCAGGGCTACACAGAGAAACCCTGTCACAAACAGTATTTGTCTTAATTTGCTAAGACATCTCTCCAGACCCATTAGTTTCCCCCTCCTTTGACTGGCATCTATTAGTATGGGCAAATATAACAAAAATCTCCCTGAATCCCCAGTAAACCAGGATATTGCTTTGACTCTTTGAAGCAATATTTTCTCTTCTTGGAGGAAGCTCTGTTTTGAGATTTCAAAGATGAATAAGATATTTTACCTTCTAATTTCTGGTAGGGTGGGGTGGGTCTTTCAGAGGTAATGCTGAAACAAAGTTTTAAGCACAAGAAGTTTGTAGGAGAAATGAGATACCAATAAGGAAACAGATGTGTGACGAAAGGGAAGGAAGCCAATAAGGGTGAAGAGTTGGAGCTTAATCTTCTGGGAGATGGTGTAAAGCTCATCTCAGACTTATTCTGCCGGAGGAGCAAAGTTGGGACATTCGTCTACACACTCTCCATCTGCTGCATCTCCATCTCTCTTAACTGAGAGTGAGGTGTGGAATGGCCTTACAGAACCCTGGATATTATAACTACTGTAACTTTTTTAATGTGTATGAGTGATTTGCCTGCATGTAAGTGCACCACATAAATGCAGCGCTTTTGAGGAAGCCAGAAGAGGACAGTGGTTCCCCTGGAAATAGAGTTATAGATGATTTTGAGCCTCCATGTAGATGCTGGGAACTGAACTCAGGAACTAAACTCAGGTCCTCTTCTGAGGGCAGCAAGTGCCTTTAACTGTGGAACCGTCTCTTCAGCTCCTTATTATAACTTTCTTAATGGAGTTTGTGAGAGACTCTATGTGGCATGCCCATCTATGACAAACACCTCTGGGTAACATGGAGCTACTCCATGTGGGCCAAGCAGCAGGGCCACTTCAGCTGTACCCAGACACTGCGGCCGAGCCTGCCCTTGTCCTGAGCCCCCATCTCAGATATGAACGGGAGGTGTTTCGTTTATTTGTTTATTTATTCATTCATTTATTTTTGGTTCTGTCCTTTGCTTTGCTTGTTTATTTGTTTTATCTTCAGTGCTACAGGTACAACCCATGGCTATGAGAAAAATTTAGCCACTGAGAAAAGGAATGAAACAGCTTTATCTTCCAAACCGGTGAATCCTTGGCCTTAAAAAAAAAAAAAGTCCTCCAAATTCTGCCTGCAAAAGGTATCATTTCTTCTTTTGTTCATCTCTCCTCTCCTATGCGTTATTGTTAGTTAGGGGATACCAAATGGAACATTCACATTCAGCCCTGCCATCTCCTTACTTAAAAATCTGAAACAGGGTCGATGAGATGGCTCTGACGTTAAATTGTGCTCTCACTTGCACATGCATGTTATGGTAAGCACATATCTACACACACATATACAGACACACACACACACACACACAGACACACACACACACAGACACATATACACACACACATACATACACACATACACACACACACACACACACACAGACACACACACACACACACACACACACACACACACACTCCCACTCACTCACGCATGCACACACCCCACATCCACACACCACATGTACAATAATAAACAAGTCCAAAAGCTGTTTGAAGCAGTATTAGCTATCTTTTCTCTCTCTCAGTCTGTCAAAGGCCAGTCACGTGAGGACTGCATAACGTGAGTTGTCCTTTCCCCAGCTTCAACACTATTTTCTCTCTCTTTTTTTTTCCAGCACCAGCAGCTGTTGCTCCACCAACCCTTCAGCCTTCCCTCACAGCCTCCCTGGTGTCTTTCCAGTTCTGAGCACCAGCTGGTCCAAAAGCAGAGTTCCAACACCATGACAATGGAGGACACAAGTCTGTAGAGGTTCGGCTCCAGCACCACGTGCCTTCTGCCGCATTTTACAGATCCAACCAAACCACAGGGCTATCTCGGATCCAAGACGTAAGGAAAGTGATTCCAATCCTAACAGAAGGGTTATTGGATATTGGGACAGTGTTTTCCAACTTGTAACAAATGGCTCTTTGCCAACATGTGGACAGAGCTGTGGTAAGTTCCTAAAGGTGAACTTGCTGAGTCAAATGTATTAGGAGTTTGCCGAGACACAGCCACATTACCCTTCACAGAAGTTGTGTTGATTTTGAATTGCACCTTTGATGTGTGAGGCTACCAGACCCGCTTTCCCTATGTCTCACAGTGTGGCATGATATCCAAAAATTTTCCTTTGCCAATTTGGTAGTTAAAAATGACATCTCCCTGTACTTTTAACTCCTACTTCTCGAAGTGTGAGAGGGATTGGATGTATTTTACTTAGCTATATTTTCTTTTCTTGAAATTGGTGTTCACCAGTTTTGTTGTCCTCTTGGTTTACTGGCTTGTTATCTTGTGACATACTAACGAACTTACACATGTTATTGTAGATGTACTTGTTACCAATTCTGGGACAGTTTGCAGTCTTTACTCTGTGAACTACAAGTTTCCTTAGACACCCACCTTTGGTCCTAATGAATTCTATAAATTATCTCTTCCCCTGGGAAAGTCTGATGGTATGAGAGATCATATTGCCTCTTAAATAAGTAAAATATGCCAATTTCACTCATTATGTACAGATTCACTCACTTTTAATAAGCTGGTTATAAATTAGGGGGTTCTTAATGAAAGTTCAAAAATCTTTTGTAACAAGTCAGTAATGAAATGATACAACCAAGAACCAGTCAGTGGATAGGGACCCCATGCCTGCTCCAGCACTGGGAACGCTGAAGCAGGATTGTGAGTTCAAGGTTAGCCTGGGCTACAGAGCCAAACCCTGTCTCAAGAAACCAAAGCAGCCGGGCGGTGGTGGCGCACGCCTTTAATCCCAGCACTCGGGAGGCAGAGCCAGGCAGATCTCTGTGAGTTCGAGGCCAGCCTGGGCTACCAAGTGAGTTCCAGGAAAGGTGCAAAGCTACACAGAGAAACCCTGTCTCGAAAAACTAAAAAAAAAAGAAAGAAACCAAAGCAAACAACCACCCAAAGTTAGAGACACCTACAACAGAGGTCCCAAGTTTTATGTCCTAGGGACTGTGTCATCCTCTGAACTTTGATGTGTGGAGGGTCACAAGGAGCCTACCCTAGCCCAGTGTCTAGACTTCAGGTTGAAGCTTCATTAGGGAAGCAGGCTTAACTTAAGTATTCCCTTCGTGGGTGAACTCAGTTTCACTCATATTCCTTCTATTGTCAGGATGGTTTCATTCCTCCTACCTTTCAGAGAATTTCAAAAGTTCAGAGCAAAGCTCTGAGGAGTGTGAACAAAGACAGACCTTTCCCCAGGTAAAGACAGTTCTCCACAGCACACATACATCCATGTTGTACTTTTTTGAGGTCTTCTAATTTAAAAAAAATTTTTTTCATTGTGCTTTGTTTCAATATTGAGACTCTTTTACTCTTTGGTCTAGAACTTACTGTGAAGCCCATGCTGTCCTTAAACTCATGGAAATCCTCCTGCCTCAGCCTCACAAATGCTGAGATTACTGGTGTTATTGCATATATCTTTCTATCATAATTTTAAAAACAATCTCATTATGTAGGAAAAGAATAAATGGGCCTGGTGCTTGTACATCACAGTTTGTGTGGCCAATGCCCAGTGCTTCTGATGTATTTCAATCAACTTCTTGGTGTATGTCTGAAGGTGCTTGCGGCATATGCTTCCAAGTTTCGTATCATTCTCAATTTAAAAAACTAAGAAAACAACTGAACTATTGTTATTTACAGGTGTGTTGGGGGGTGGGGAGAGAGTGTGTGGATGTGTGTGGAAGTCAGAGGTCAAGTTTTGGGGATTGGTTCTCAGCTCCCACTGTGGATTCTAGGGATGGCACTCAGATTTGCAGGCTTGCAGGGCAAGTACTCTTATTTGTGGAACCATCTCTCCAGCCTCACCTCTGTTTTGTTTTGTTTTTGAAAGGGTCTCACCATATAGCCTGGCTGGCCTAGAACTGACGGTGTAGACCATGGTGGCTAGCCTCAAACTCCCTTTGGATTTCCTGCTTCTGCCTCTGACTGCTTCTGCTGTGTGCGACCACACCCAGCCCACACTCCCCTGCCCCCTGCCGCTTTCTTTTTTTGAGACAGGGCCTCTCCACTATATAGCTCTGGCTGTCCTGGAACTCTCTCTATAGACCAAGCTTGCCTGAACTCACAGAGATCCACCTGCCTCTTCCTCCTGAGCGCTGGGATTAAAGGCTGCACCACCACACCCAGCTCAGCCCACCCTTTTCTAAAGAGGAGTTTACATATTGTTATGTACATGGGAATGGTACATGTGTGAGTGTGGAGACATCTGCCATGGCATACATGTGGGGGTCAGAGGACGACTTTCGGGAGTTGGCTCTCTTTTTCCATTGTGGATTTTGGGGGTCAGACTCAGGTCACCACTGTGGATTTGGGGCCTCCGACTTGAGTCATCAGGCTTGCATGTAAAGTGCCTTTACTCCTGAGACATCTTGATGGCTCTCTTTTCATCCTCTTGCTAATGTGCTGTCATAGTGTTTCAGGAGGGACAGAGTGTGACTTCCACATCTTTCCTCTCTAGCTTCCTTTGTTTGGGTTCGTTCATCCTTCCTTCCTTCCCTTCCCTTCCTTCCTTCCTTCCTTCCTTCCTTCCTTCCTTCCTTCCTTCCTTCCTTCCTTCCCCTCTCTCTCTCTCTCTCTCTCTCTCTCTCTCTCTTAATACAGTGTCTCACTATGTGTTATGTGACAAAGCCTTTCCTGGGGAGACTCAATACACACATCTATTACTCGCCCCAAATAGGGATCCTACAACAGAACAAAGTACAATTTAGTAAACCAATGAGGGTTTTGTTGTTGTTGTTGTTGTTGTTGTTGTTGTTTTTGTTTTTTGAGGCAGGGTTTCTCTGTGTAGCCCTGGTTGTCCTGGAACTAGCTCTGTAGACCAGGCTGGCCTTGTACTCACAGAGATCCACCTGCCTCTGCCTCCTAAGTGCTAGGATTAAAGGTGTGCACTACCACTGTTTGGCTCAAACCTATGAGTTTTATTGGGATTACTGTTAATCCTAAAGTTGGGAGGAGAAAGACCACTGACTCAAGTCATCATGGCCAGATTAATTAAAGCAAGTTTTTTGATTTGTGTAAAGGGCTGCCTCCCCTAAAGCTGGGTCCAAGAGGTCAGCATTGTATGTGAGAAAGACAAGGTTTTATAGTTCGGGAGTAGGGGGTTTCCAAAGGCAGAGTTACAGGAGCAGAATATAAGCATAACAATTAGTCCTAAGGATCTCCTGAAACAAAGTGATAGGAATTCCAGCCATGCCCCCATGATTGCTCATGCCCTGGCAGGACACTTAGTCATTTCCTGGTCATAAGTCCTACGTAGTTGCACACCACGTGACCATGTGATCTATGCGCATGCCATGGAGTAGCCACATGGGCCTGTGTGCGCATGCGCAGGGTGGGCCCCATGAGCCCTGTTCTCCTCCCCACCCCTTCCCTCACGGGTCCTTTCAGCAGGCCTGAACACAGCTATCCCTTCTCCCTTCTTCAATAAAACTCTTGCTAGTGGGTTCTATTGTGTTTTCTGACTGTTCCTCTCAGGATAAGAGTGCCACTAAAAGCCATCACAAAGACATGGTTGCAAGGTGGGCATAACAAGGTAGTCATGTAACCTTCTGAAACAAAGTTAGGGTTACAAGATGGTTATAAACAGCTTTTTGAAACAAAGACATGATTACCATTCCTGGAACAGTCAGTACAGAACCATTTGTAGTTAAGGTTAAAAATCCTTGAAAAACCAAGGTTTAATCATAAACAGGAATGAACCTCCTTTGTCTTTAGTATAAGATGGCTTTTAAGCCTAAGATGAAGGCAGGCTGGTTCTTCATTACTTGCAAGAACATGGCTGAGGGGTTACTTACAGGAGCAGAAGTGACTCAGAGACAGCAGCATCTCCAAAGCCCGCCCAACACGGGTGACAGTTCACAATGCTGGGAACCTGGAACACACTACACAGACTTCAGGCAGCTAAACCACCTGAAGAGTGACCTTTTGTGTCTGGTGGCAGTGTAGTCCTCCCAGATCTGTATGGCACCAGCCCCAGTAGCAGTGTGGTCCCCATATTCCAACATGGCCCCAGGTGGTGGCCTAGAACCTGGGCATCCCTCTTGCCCTTGGTGGCAACACAGACCATGGACATCCACACAGATCCTCACTGCTGTAGGACCATGGACCCAGACAAGGTCCCCAGCAGCAGCCCCATCTGAATGTCACCATGGTCCCAGGTGACAGTGTAGGCCACTCAGATGGGCTTCACCCTGGCTGTAGGGTAGCTCTTGGACACCAACATGGCCTCAGTTGGTGGCCCAGACCTCGGATGTCCACATGGTCTTTGGTGGTAACAGGAGCCATGGACTTCAATGCAGACCCTGGCTGTGGTAGGGCCGTGGACCCCAGTATGGCCCTTGGCAGAAGCCCAGGTCCAGAAGTCACAGGATGCCAAGCAGGCCTCCCATATCAGCCCATTCCTCACCATCTTCGCCTCTTTAGATCTGCCTCTCTCCACAGAACATGAACCATTCTGCCTCTCTCCCTCCCATACCCCACCATATATTCGCTCACCATAGTGGCATCCTACGGCTCAGTGTGCTGCTGGCCCCTGGTTTCTTTTACCCACCCAGGGCAGGCAGTCCCAGGTGAGCATGTGCATGTCTTTCGCCTGCCTGATCCTACCGGTGCCAGCTACAGTAAACTATTAATGCTAGCAATTGATTATAATTCAGATTTTATTTACCTATTTATTTATTTTTTTGAGACAGGGCTTCTCTGTAGAGCCCTGTCTGTCCTGGAACTCACTCTGTAGACTAGGCTGGCCTCGAACTCACAAAGATCCACCTGGCTCTGCCTCCCAAGTGATAGAATTAAAGGCGAGTGGCACCACTGAAGGGCTCTGACAGACCCGAGCATAGCAAACATGGCTCTGACAGGCCTTCCCCTTCCCCGTTCCTGCTTCCTTTCTAAACCGTTGGATTATATTCTTAAAGCTAACCACCAAGGTCTATTCCTTTGTTTGGCCATTTCCTCTACCCGAGACAGGCTACCAGGGTCCAGCTATCAAAGTATTAAAGTCCAGGAATTAAAATCCCCCTTTGGTTCACCTAATTAACATACCCAATTAAAATTAAACACCTCGTCCTAACATGGGGTTTCTCCTTTTACCTTTATAAACTGGTATTTGCCTATGGGCCACGTCTGTCTCCTGTCTATCCAGAGGCAGTCCTCTGTCCTCTGGGGCAAATATTCCATCCCCTCTCCTTAGTTCCTTTTTCCTTCTCCCTCATCCTCTCTCTCCTGTCTTTGTCTCTTACTCCTGCCCTTTGTCCCAATGGGGTGAATCAATCTCCTTTGTGCTGAGAACTTGGCCTTGGTGTGTGTCCTGTGCTGGACTCTGGTCCTTTCCACTACCACCCAGCAGATTTATTTATTTTTTTTAAAGGAATTTTTTAGCCAGGCATGGTGGTGCTTGCCTTTAATGCCAGAACTCCTGAGTCAGAGACCAGAGGATCTCTGTGAGTTTGAATCCAGCCCCTTCTAATTAGAGGCTGGAGAGACGGCTAAGAGCCTGTACTGTTCTTCCAGAGGACCTAGGTTCTATCCTTAGCACT
Source organism: Peromyscus californicus insignis (assembly GCF_007827085.1). Classification (NCBI taxonomy): domain Eukaryota; kingdom Metazoa; phylum Chordata; class Mammalia; order Rodentia; family Cricetidae; genus Peromyscus; species Peromyscus californicus. The sequence continues at coordinate 32,246,056 of NW_026294402.1, forward strand.
TAGTCAGGCAGCTCATAACTGTCTCTAACTCCAGCTCCAGGGGGTCCTGGAACATATGTGGTGGAAAGAGAGAACAGATTGTCCTCTGACCTCTGCATAACCACTGTAGTTCATGTGCCCTCCCTCCAATCAATAAAAAAATATAAAAAGAAATAGATTCTTCCCTATGTGTTGATGGAATGCCCAGCAAAGTACTAGGTTGGAAAAACGGCTCAAAAATTTGATTTTTATGAGTACTATTGTGGTGGTTTGAAAGAAAATGGCCCCCAAAGGGAGTGGCACTATTAGGAGTGGGTGTGGCCTTATTGGAGGAAGTGTGTCACCGTGGAGGTGGGCTTTGAGGTCTCATATAATCAAGCCATACCACTGTCTCAGACAGCTTTCTGTCACCTGCAAAATGTAGAACTCAGCTCCTTCTCCAGCACCATGTCTGCCTGCATGCTGCCTTGCTTCTCAACATGACGATAATGGACTAAACCCCTGAACTGTAAGCCAGCCACTCCAATTAAATGTTTTCCTTTCCAAGAGTTGCTGCAGTCACAGTGTCTCTTCACAGCAATAGAAATCCTGACTAAGACAACCGTGCTGCATTTTAATATGTATTACCTACCCATTGGATTAATGCCATCTAAGTGGCACAATGGTAATATTTTTTTCCTGACAAAATGTTTATATTGTTAGCAATTGAATAAATACAAATTAAATAATGGAATACTATTTTAACCTTTCAATCTGCAAATAACTTAAAATGATAGCATAAGCATGACTTCTCTTTATATTCAGCAAATAAAAGAAAGTGATTTCCATTTCTAAAGCATCTCATAATATCGATTTGACAATACTACTCAGAAATAAAAGGAAATGAACTCCCTGGAGGTGGTGGCAAGAGATTGGCAGTGGGTTGTGGGGAAGGTATATTTCTCCACAATGCTAAAGAGAATGTAAGCTGGAAGAAAATTTCTATAGATGAATTTTGACAAATATCAAAATCTTCAAAACCGTAAGAACCCAATATTCTTCTAAAAATGTATACTAGGAAAAGAAGATCACACTGGAAGATTTAGTTACAAGGTGTTTAATCCTACATGAACAAGGCTGCATTCTACGTAATTATTGCTATATCACATTCTGGAAAAGGCAAAACTGTAAGGAAGTAAAGGCTGATGAGGCGGTAAAGGTACTTGTCACCAACTCTGAGGATTCCAGTTCCATGCCTGGGGTATCTGTGGATGCCAGAGGACAACTTGTGAAAGACAGTTCTCTCTTTCGACCTTACGGGTCCCTGGGCTTGAACTCAAGTCATTAGTGCATTTACCTACTGAGCCATCTCGCTACTGAACTACTTGAAAAATAGTAGTTCTATTGACCTAGAATTAACATAGAAGGAGCTGAAGCTATTTAAAGTGTGTTATTTGTCCATTTCCATTATTCTTTACATTTTGTCACTGTGCGAGTGTGTGTGCACATGGGTACAGGTGTGCTCACCCCTACGTGCCTGCCCCATTAGTGCTACTATGCTTGTCTTTTATGTGGGTTCTGAGATTTGAACTCAAGTCCTTATGCTTGCTGATTGCATAGTAAGTACTTTACCCACCTGGCCGTCTCTCCAGTCCAAACAGTAGCCTCAATTCAACCTCATGTCAATGGGTGCGTCCTCACTGTTCATTGTTTGGTAGTCCTGGGGACTGAACCTAGGGTCTTATACTTCAGAGACAAGCATACCATCACTGAGCCATCCACCTAACCAGAATTAGGTAATTGCTAGCATAGTGCATACATGTGTGAAAACATGATCACAAATCACCCCACAAAGTTGCCTTGTACATCTTCGCAATTTCACTTTCCTGATTTTGTTCCCCCTTTTTCACCAGTCCCCAAGATGCATTCTTTTGGTCATCATAAATTAATTCGCATTTTCTAGAATTTCAAATGAATTAAATCATGAAGTATGTTCTCTTTGGGGGAGGGAGTGAAGGAGAGCACCCTCCTGCACAGTGGGTGCTCTCTCTCGGACCTCGGATTAGGCACAAACCACACTCAAACACCTGTGTTCACAGACAGGTAGATCCTTTATTAAGCAAGGAAGAAAAGTTAAAGCGGGCTGCTTTCTGACTCAGGCAGAAAAACAGCAGCAAATGACCTTGTGGGTACAATTTTTAAGAAGAGGAAAAGGGGAGGTCTGTGTTAGAATGAACTAGGATGAGGTGTTTAATTTTAATTGGGCATGTTAATTAGGTGAGCCAATTGGGGCTTTTGATTGCTGGACTTCAATACTTTGATAGCTGGACCTTGGTGGTCAGCCTCAGGAGGAGGAAGTGGCCGAATAGGAAACACACCTTGGGGGCTGGCTTTAGGAATGTAATCTAATGGTTTTTAGCAAGGCAGAGGGAATGGGGGGAGAAGGACAAGGCTTGCCAGAGCCACACCTGTCACCATGGAGTTTGCCAGAGTCCCCCCATATCCACCCCTCACCTCTGCAGCACAATCCCCCCCCCATAAGAAAATTAAAAAGAACTCAAACCAAACTAAACCCTGTGGTGATATATTTATTGTGTACCCCAATAAAGCTTGCCAGAGGATCAGAGGACAGAACCAGCCACTAGATTAGACATAGAGGCCAGGCAGTGGTGGCACACACCTTTAATCTCATTACTGGGAAGCACACACGCCTTTAATCCCAGGAAGTGACGGCAGGGCGGAGAAAGGTATATAAGGAGGAGGAGACAGGAACTAAAACAGTTCAGCGGAGACCCTTTTGGGTGAGGACTCAGAGGATTTCAGTCAGAGGATTCGTGGAGTTAGTGAGGTAATAGGTGGTAGATGTGGCTTGCTTTGCTTCTCTGATCTTTCAGCTTTCACCCCAATATCTGGTACCGGGTTTTTTAATGAAAAGACCATCTAAGATTCAAACAACAAAACCCAAAGAAGCAAACAAACAAACAGCCCTCCTCTCTCCTGTGTCATTTTTACCTCTCCCACACCTCTTCGTGTGTCCTGGTGGCTTTAGGGGCCCAGGTGTGTCATACAGTATATATACCCTTTTGTCCAGTCAGCTTTACTTGAAAATGTTCATTGCAATGAGCCACTGGGCCAGTTCAAGGCCTCTGGTTTCTGGTACACCATCACCACTGGACCCTCACCAGAACTCCCCTGGGAAATCCCATTGACCCTGAGTCATGGAGATCCTTCGAGTATTATTCCTCAGGACCAGTCCCTTCATGAGCTCCAGTAGGTCATAGATGGGGGAGATGTTAGGATGGGCCAACCAAGGGCCTGGCTGTGGGTCTGGGCGGTAGCTGAGCTGGTCAGTCCAGGCCACTGGGGCTGCCCCCCCTCACGGGAGGGGCAGAACCAGCTCTCCTATGCCCATGGCATCAGGGCCAGTTCTCCCATGCCCATGGTGAGGGGTGAGGCCAGCTCTCCCATGAGGGTCAGGGCCAGCTCTCTTCCTGCAGTGCCCAGTGAGGGGTAGGACCAGCTTTCCCAGGGCCAGTGAAGGGCAGGACTGGTTTAACATGGCCCTCTGATTTCATCATGCACGGTTCCTATGGACTCCTATAGTAGGAAGAGCCACAGACATCAACACAGACCCCAGCTGCAGTAGGACCATGGGCCCAGACATGGCCTCAGCAACAGCTTGGGCTGGACCACACTACAGCCCTGAGTGACAGCACAGGCCACTAAGATCAGGATGGCTCTGGGGGCAGCACAGCCCTGGGACATGAACAAGGTCACAGGTTGCAACCCAGACCCCTGGCTTCTGTGTGACCTTTGGGAGCAACACAGACCTGGAACTTCAACACAGACCCCAGCTGTGACTGGACCCCGGACCCGTACATGGTCCTCGGCAGCAGCTGGGCCTGGATGTCACCAGGGCCACAGGTAGTAACGCAGGTCATTCAGATCAGCACAGCCCCAGTGGCAGTGTGGCCCTTGGACACTAACATGGCCCCAGGTGGCAGCCCAGACCTTGGGCATCTGAATGGTCTTTGATGGTAACAGGAGCCTCTAACATCAACACAGACCCTGGCTTGCTGTGGAATAATCCTCTTGTACATTATAAAGATTTGTCACTTCAATTGGTTTAATAAAATGCTGATTAGCCAGTAGCCAGGCAGGAAGGTGGGGCGATGGAATTGAGGATGATGGGAAGGAGAAGGGCTGAGTTGGGGGAAACAAGCCAGCCGCCCAAGGATGGGATGCCAAAGCACTGGTTAGCCACGGGCCACTTGGCGATGCATAGATTAATAGAAATGGGTTAATCCAAATGTAAAAGCTAGCTAGTAATAAGCCTGAGCCATTAGCCAAATGTTTATAATTAATATAAAATATAAACTATGTATAGCTATATATTTTATAATATATAGTTTACAATATAATATTATTATATTAATATAATTAATATAGAAAACCAAAGGTCATATGTTGTGGCCTAGATCCCAGCCTTCTGTGTGGCCTTTGGTGGCAACATGGGCCATGGACTTCAACACAGAACCACCAGAAGCAGTAGGACCATGGACCCAGACATGTCCTTGGCAGCATCTGGGCCTGGGTGTCACCATGGCCCCAGGTGGCAGCACAGGTCACTCAGATCGGCACCAAGGCATCATGGCCCTCGGACACAAACATGGCCCCCAGGTGGTGACCCAGACCCGGGAATCCTTCCATGGCAGCAGGAGCCATGGACATCAAGACAGACCCTGGCTGCAGGAGGGTCACGCAGCCTCGGCTTTTGAGTGCTGAGATTTCAGGTGTTCAGTGTACACCACTCCTCCCGGCTCTTTTCTTTCTCTTTTCTTTTTCTTTTTTTTTTTTGAGAAATTTTATAGTGTTAGGTTTGTGTTTATGTCTGAAGCAGTCCCTTCATCCCTTTTTCTTTCTTTCTTTCCTTAACAGTTTCATGCATCCAAGCCTGGCCTTAAATTCCTCATCCTCCTGCCTCCATCTTCTGAGTTCTGGTATTACAGGTGTGCACCACCGTGTTCAACTTACATGTTGCCTGTGACTGAACCCAGGGCTTCATCCGTGCTAGGCAGGCACTCTACCTACTGAGCTACATACACAACCCAAGAGTGCTCTAAAAATAAGGATATATGACAAGTCCAGCTGGGTGTAGTGGTGGCACACGCCTTTAATCCCAGCACTTGGGAGGCAGAGGAAGGGGGATCTCTGTGAGTTCCAGGCCAGCCTGGTCAACAGAGTGAGTTCCAGGACAGCCAAGAGTTACATAGTGAGATCCTGTCTCAATAAAACAAACAATAAACAACAAACAAACAAACAAGCCAAGTCCAAAGGCTCTAAAATAGAAACAAATGTGGCTTGTTCAATGACACAGATAGATACAAGGCCAGTGAAGCTAGGAGGCTATTTGAGGTGAAGAAATTGTTACAGGAGGCTGAACTCAGAGTCAGCAGCTTAAAGCAACAACAGTCATTACTCTGTGTTATGACTTGAGGCTGCCTAAGGCAGGCTAGGAGGCTTTCGCTGAGGGTCTCCAGTGTGATGGACAATAGAAGCATCCAGGACCTGGTCATCTCAGAACTTCTGCATTCACACGTGAGGATTTGGGCAACCTAGAGAGACATTTGGGAGCTTTAACATTTTTGGTTCTCTGGTGAACATTCTCAAGTGCAGTCAGAGATCTTAATGCTTTTTTTTTCTTTTCTTTTCTTTCTCTTTGGTTTTTCAAGACAGAGTTTCTCTGTGTAGCCTTGGCTGTCCTGGAACTCGTTCTGTAAACCAGGCTGCCCTCAAACTCACAAAGACTCCCCTACCTCTCGAGTGCTGGGATTAAAGGCGTGTGCCACCACTACCTGGCTTTATTTATGCTTTATGTGGTAGGTGAAACTAGCAGAAGTTGTGGGCGTTTTCAAGTGTGACCTTGGACACCACTCAGCAGTTCTTTCCTAGAATTTTATTCATCAAGGGAGTTAGAAGGCAGTCTCACATCAAAGAGTGTTATTTTGAGGGAACCGTGTCTTAGCTAGGGTTTCTATTGCTGTGAAGAGACACCATGACCATGGCAACTCTTATAAAGGAAAACATTTAAACGGACTTGGCTTACAGTTTCAGTTTAGTCCATTATTGTCATGGTGAGAAACACGTCAGCATGCAGGCAGACACGGTGCTGGAGAAGGAGCTGAGAGTTCTACATCTTGATCTGCAGGCAGCAGCAGTGAAAGACTGAGCCACACTAGGCCTAGCTTAAGCATCTGAGACCTTAAAACCAGTCCCCACAGTGACACACTTCCTCCCAGGCCACACCTACTCCAACAAGGCCACATCTCCTAATAGTGCCACTCCCTACGGGCCAAGCATTCAAACACACGAGTCTTTGGAGGCCATTCCTATTCAAACCAAGACAAACCATATACTCAAATTTTTGGGAGAATGTTAGTGTTCAGATGTATTTCAAAGCCAGCATAGAGGCAGAGAACTGGTTTAGCGGGTGAAAGCACCCCTGAGGCAGGCCTGAAGACCCAACTCTGATTCGTGGAACCTACTTCAAAAACCTAGATGCTGTGCGGTCTCTGTAATCCCAGCCCTCCTACAGTGAAGTGGGAAGCAGTCAGGAGGATCTGCCAGAAGCTTGAGGGCCAGTTGGCCTGGAATACACAACACAGCAGCAGCGGCTGAAGAGAGACCATAACTCAACAAGGCCAAAGAGAACAAGTGTGTGTAAGCCAACACACACACACACACACACACACACACACACACACACACACACTAAATAATTAAAAAACTAACAGACCACCATAGTGCTGACAAGGGATTTGGAATTCATCCCACATGAAAGCCATCAGTGGACTTTTAACTAGAGAATAATGTATAGTGACATAGTAGCTCTTTTTAAAGTTTTAATGTCCATATATCAATTATATGCAGGATTGGACTTCAGTGTGACCTGTTCATACATGCATACATGTATGTTGATCATGCTCACACCCTGATCAAAACCCCCTTTATCCTGTCTTGTCGCACTCAAACCCACGGATCCTCTTCTCAGCTGGAGTTCCTTCTACTTTAATGTGATTTTGTGTGTGTGTGTGTGTGTGTGTGTGTGTGTGTGTGTGTGTAGTTAACTTGGATATAGTAGGTTCTATGATGAAATTAGGGTAGTCACTAATCTGATTACAGGGGAAGGCCAGTTCAGGCACCCCCTCCACTGTTGCTAGGAGTCTTAGCTGGGGTCATCCTTGTGGAACCCTGGGAATTTCCCTAGCACCAGATTTCTCCCTTGCCCATAATGACTCCCTCTATCAAGATATCTATTTCATTGCTCTCCCCCTCCATCCCTCTCCCAACCCCTGCCATCTTGATCCTTCATGTTTCCTGCCCCCATCCCTCCCTTTTACCCCCACTCCCAGTTTACCCAGGAGATCTTAACTATTTCCCCTTTCTTAGGGTCCTCCTTTTTACCTAGCTTCTTTGAGGTTGTGGATTGTATTCTGGTTATCCTTTACTTTTGTGTCTTTCTGGGTCTGGATTACCTCACTCAGGACGATTTTTTTCTAGTTCCATCCATTTGCCTACAAATTTCTTGATGTCATTGCTTTTACCACTGAGTAGTACTCCATTGTGTATATGTATCACATTTTCTTTATCTATTCTTTGGTTGAGGGGCATCTAGGTTGTTTCCAGGTCCTGGCTATTATAAATAATGCTACTATTAACATAATTGACCAAGTGTCCTTGTGGTATGATTGAGCATCTTTTTGGGTATATGCCCAAAAGTGGTATTTCTGGGTCTTGAGGTAAGTTGATTCCCACTTTTCTGATAAACCATACTGATTTCCAAAGTGGCTGTACAAGTTTGCATTCCCACCAACAGTGCAGGAGTGTTCCCCTTGCTCCATATCTTCTCCAACATAAGCTGTCATCAGCTTCTTTATTTTAGCCATTTTGACAGTGTAAGATGGTATCTCAGTGTCATTTTGATTTGCATTTCCCTAATGGCTAAGAATGTTGAGCAATTCCTTAAATGTCTTTTGGCCATTTGAGATTCTTCTGGTGAGAATTCTCTTTTTAGATCCATTACCATTTTTTAATTGGATTATTTGGTATTTTGATGTCTAGTTTCTTGAGTTCTTTATATATTTTGGAGATCGGCCCTCTGTCAGATGTGGATTTGGTAAAGATCTTTTCCCATTCTGTAGACTGCATGTTTTATCATGTTTTACCTTATTGACTGTGTCCTTTCCCTTACAGAAGCTTTCAGTTTCAGGTCCTATTTATTAATTGCTGCTCACAGTGTCTGTGCTACTGGTGTTATATTAAGGAAGTGGTCTCCTATGCCAATGTGTTCCAGGCTACTTCCCACTTTTTCTTCTATCAGGTTCAGTATAACTGGATTTATGCTGAGGTCTTTGATCCACTTGGACTTGAGTTCTGTGCATGGCGACAGATATGGATCCATTTGCAATCTTCTACATCTTGACATCCAGTTATTCCAGCACTGTTTGTTGAAGATGATTTCTTTTTTCCATTGTACGGTTTTGGCTTCTTTGTCAAAAATAAGGTGTTCATAGGTGTGTGGGTTAATGTCAGGGTCTTCACTTTGATTCCAGTGATAGACAAGTCTGTTTTTATGCCAATTCCAAGCTGTTTTTATTACTGTCATCTACAGTACAGCTTGAAGTCAGGGATGGTGATGCCTCTGGAAATTCCTTTATTATACAGGATTGTTTTGGCTATCCTGTTTTTTTTGTTTTTTTCCCTATGAAGTTGAGTATTGTTCTTTAAAGGTCTGTGAAGAAATGTGTTGGGATTTCAATGGGGATTGCATTGAATCTGTAGATTGCTTTTGGTAGGATTGCCACTTTTACTGTGTTGATCCTACCTATCCAAGAGCATGGGAGATCTTTCCATTTTCTGATATCTTCTTCAGTTTCTCTCTTCAAAGACCTCTTCTGATCTAACACACCAGACATGCAAATGGCCTCTTGATTCGCTGAATCAGCAGACATTGGGGCAAGGTTCCTAAATTCTAGCAACCTACCCCAGAGTCACTCAGCTGTAATTGTTCAACATGAGGCCTGAAGTGTGTTTTCTAACAGGTGTCCCTGACATCAACCCTTACATCTACTGTAGTTTGGGATCTACTGAGGATGGATACTCAAGTAGAGAGTGTCTACAGTGTGAAGAACAGAAAATGCCAATTTATGTTTATTTCTAAAGATACATGAACAGTTGTAACAGAGAGGCAGAGGAGGAGGCACAGGAGTGAGGGAAAGTAGAGATAGTCACGGACTTTGGTCCTTGGGCAGCTTTCCAAGGAGGTAGCCCAGAACTTCTTTGACTTGCCTGTTCTTCAGCCTGTCAATCACCAGCTGGGTTGGGGCTTGTCAACAAGAGGACAGGTGGAGAGATACCCGAGTCCCACTGGAGGGCTGGTCTAGCAGGATGGATGTATATAGAAGGGTCTGTGCCGTTCCTCCCTCTAACGTTGCCTGCATGTGGGCTGGCTACTCCAGTGGACCCCAAGCAGGCTCCAAGCATCGGAGAATGAGGCTGCTTGCTGCAGAGCGCAGAATAAAAGCTTGGCGTCTCCAGTTCCATTTTGTGTCTATGTCCTCTGCTCTGGGTAATTTTGTCCCCCAAACACTTCAGATTCCAGAAACAGGTCTGATGCATAAACATCTTGTACAAGCATCAAAACTAGTGATCAGACAACTTTGTATGGACAAAACCTACCTGTGCTGGAAAATTTATGTCAGCTTGACACAAGCTGCAGTCATCTCAGAGAAGGGAAGATCAGGGGGAAAGTGCCTCCATAGGGCTGTAGCCAGGCAAGCCTGTGGGGCATCTTCTTAATTAGTGATTGATGGGAGAGGATATAGCCTATCCTGGGCAGTGCCACACTCGGGCTGGTGCAAGAAAGCAGGCTGAGCAAGCCATGAGGAGCAAGCTAGTAAGCTGTGTTCCCCTATGGCCTCTGCATCAGTTCCTGTCCCGGGTTCCTGCACCGCTTGAGTTCTTCCCTTGCTTCCCTCTGTGATGGACTGTTGCCCGGAAGTGTAAGCAGAATGAACCCTTTCCTCCCCAAGTTGCTTTTGGTCATGGTGTTTCATCAGAGCAACAGTCACCCTGAGACACACTACCTGAGCGATCTTGCAATAATCGTTGATCAGGCCTTCTGTCGGTGCCTTAGAAGACAGGGCTGATGCCATGCTGAGATGCTTGAGATAGCTTCACTCACTGAATTTCCCACCCTGCTTTTTAATCAGTATCATTTCTATTTTACTCCCTTTTATTAAACATAGATTCTTTTCTCATACAGTAGAATCTGAATATTATTTTCCTTCCTTCTCCTCCTCCTCCCAGTTTCTCCCCACCTCCTCTTCCATCCAGATCCACTCCCTTTCTGCCTGTCATTAGAAAAGAAACGCTTCTAAGAGATAACAACCAAACATAACAAAGTAAAATACAGTAAGATAAAACAAAAAACAATCCAAAGCAACAGAAAAGTCATCATAGAGCCTTCATCCAGTAACTGATGGAGGCAGATACAGAGATCCACAGCCGGGCACCAGGTCCAGCTCCAGGAGTCCAATGGAAGAGAGGGAAGAGGGATTACATGGGCAAGGGGGGTCAAGATCATGATAGGGAAACCTACAGAGACAACCAAACCAAGCTAGTGGGAACTCATGAACTTTAGACCAACAGCTGTAGAGCCTCCATGAACTGGACTAGGCCCTCTGCATAAGCGAGACAGTTGTGTAGCTTGATCTGCTTAAGGGGACCCCTGGAAGTAGGATCAGGATCTATCCCTGGTGCATGAGCTGGCTTCTTGGAGCACAGTGCCTATGGTGAGACACCTTGCATAGCCGTGAGGCAGGGGGAAGGGCTTGGACCTGCCTCTACTGAATGTACCAGGCTTTGCTGACTCCCCATGGGAGGCTTTACCTTTTTGGAGGATGGAATAGGGGGGTGGTCGGTTGCAGAGGGGAGGAAGGCTGGGAGGGAGCTGGAGGAGAGAGAGGGAGGGATCGGTGTTGGTATGTAAAATGAATTTTAAAAAATCTCTTAATTAAGGGGGAAAAAAGCAACAGGAAAGTAAAAAAGCCCCAAGAGACAGCACAAGACTCAGAGTCCCATTCGTTCATACTTTCAGAAGTCCCATAAAAATACTAAACTGAAAACTCTAGTATGTATGCAGAGGACCTGGTGCCAGCTGGTGTAAGGCCCTGGGATTGCTCCTTCAGTCTGTGAATTCATGTGAGCTTTGCTCAGTGGCTTTACAGGGTCTTGCTCTCTGGGTTTCTTCTGTCCCCTCTGTCTCTCTGACTCCTGCTCCCCGCTTCCTTGGGGTTCCCTGAGGTCTGAGGGGGTTGATTGAGGGAGACATCTCATTTAGAGCTGTGTGTTCCAAGGTCTGTCTCTCCGTGTAACGTCTGGCTGTGGGTCTCTGTATTTGTTCTCATCTGCTGGAGGAGGAAGCCTCTCTGATGATGGGTGAATAAGGCACTGATCTAATCATCATTTCTATTTGGTTTTTGGGAAAGTTGCTGATCTGGTTTGTTGGCATCTTCTTATTCAATGGCCTTGGTCTCTGGTAACACCACCATAGCGCCAAAGCCTTCAATACCTGGGCCTGTGGGGAAATTAAAATTTTAAACTACTGCAAGCTGTGGTGATAATGTCAGCAGGGAAATCCCTGGTGACTTTGAAAAGAATGGGCAGAAACCAAAGGGCACTAAGTCCAGACCTGAATAGCTATTGAAGTAGTGGAGATATCTTGTAAATTGCTCATGGGAATAAGAGAAGATGATTAACAAGAGAAACAACACCATGACCATCATTTATGTTGTACTGTGTCACTTCTGTTCCCATTTGATGTTTCCTCCCAGCTCAAAAACATTTTTTTCCCAGGATATTTTTCCCGAGGAAGATCTATTTTGTTCATTTATTAACCCTAAGCAGTTAGTGTATCTAACATGGCAGGTGCTTCATAACTGTCAGACAACTGAAGGAATGAGTTTTCTAAGAAACCAAGAGGAGAGAGGACATAGAAGGAGCCACTAATATAGTGCACACCTGTTTCCACAGCTCTTTCACGCCTGAAAGTGAGGTAGACTTCAGTACCCATTGGTTTCCCAGCTGCTGTGGGTAAGAAGGGTGAGGGACGTTAGAATGTCAGCTGGATGAAAAGTAGCCGGGATATAATATCCCCTTGATACTATGATGTGCACAATCTCTTTTCCATTTAGTTCAGAACTGTGATTTAAATATCGACACATATTCATCTTGTGCTGACTGAACTCTTCGAAATAGCTTAAACATATCTGTTAGGTCTTTGTACTTGGATCCAAGTCTGGCACACGACGTCTAAAACAAGCCTTAAGGTGCAGGTAAAGCTCTACTTGGCTAAGCCCCAGGTGATTTTGTGAAACACTACCACGCACAGATTTCTCAAGAGGACTTGCTAGGTCCTTCATATGTGGACTGTGGTGATAAGACAGGCAGGAGGGAAAGCTTGAATTCGAGAAAGGGGCCCGCGTGGCCAGAAGCCGAAGTGGACTATATCAGTCCATGGAAAAAGCAGCTCTGGGGATGTAAGGGCTGAGCAAAAGGCTTGAGCGAAAGGCGTGAACCCGGCTGCGCCTGCGCGGATAGCCCGGGATAGCCTAGGGGGCGGGGCTAGGCTTCGGCTGGCGTCACGTGGTGTAAGGCCATCCGCCCCGCCCCGCCCCGCCCCTTTCCCGCCGGTAGGTTGGGAGCCGCCCCGAAGTGCGCGGGGCGGCCCGGGGCAGTGTGCCCTTCCTCGACCCGGACGGCCCAGGAGGGGCGCGGGCAGCCTGTGTTGCGGGGCTGAGGGCACGAGATGGCGGCGGAACACCCTCCCACCTCCTCAGGCACCTGGGCGTGTGACCGGGGAGGGGAGCCGTGGGGGTTGACCGGGGAGGCCCGGCCCGGGTAGGGAGGGTCCAGCCGGCCCTCAGCCCCAGTGGGCTGTGAGGGTCTTGGGACCGTGAGCTCCGTCCCGGCCGGGAGCGAGCCCCGGGCAGGATGCTGTCTCTAGCAGGTAGTCCAGGCTTCTGGCATGTCCCTACCGCGGGGTCCTCACCTCAGGAGCTTCTTGCCTGCCTTTGGCAGTTGACCCCGTTAGCATCTTTTCCGCCAGGGGTTGGCCACACTTCCATGAAACTTGATTCAGGTCTTAGCTTTCTCAGGGGAGCAGGGGGTGGAAGAATTTATTATTTTTTTCTTTCCCATTTTACAAATGTTTAACCTGGGGTTGGGGATTTAGCTCAGTGGTAGCAAGCGCAAGGCCCTGGGTTCGGTCCTTAGCTCCGGAAAAAGAAAACAAAAAACAAAACAAATGTTTGACGTTGGGGCCTCGGGTGCAAAAGGAAGGTCTCTCACCTGGGAGCCTCCTGCCTCAGTGTCCTCACCCCAGGAATTTGTTAGCGCCTCCCATCTGCTCAGGTTTGCTCAAGGAAGCAGGGTAGAGTCAGTAGCTGACTGCAGAGAGCTTTGAACTTGTTAGAAAGCAGCCAGAAAATTGCTCCCGCAGCAGCACCTGCTGCTGTCAAGAGGCTCCCTCTGAAGAGGGCCCCTCAGCCCTAGGGCTGCTTCCTGCTGCTGGTAGACTGTATTTCTCAAGTGTGCCAAGTTATTGTTCACGAAATAGCAATTCACTACAATTATCTTTCCTAACACAATGATTCCTTATGTATGTACCACAATTTACAGATTGTTTTCATCAGCATCACATGGGGGAAGAAGGAGATAGGGAATGTGGACATTTATGAATAGGGAACCTGGGGCTCAAAGAGGTTGTGACTTACCCAGATCACTTGTTGGTGATGTGTTAGAATCCTGAGTTAAGGTTGATAAGCACAGCGCTAACCTACCCTGCCTTGGTATTTTTTTTCTGTTAAACACGACTTTCTGCAGAATGCTTGCAGATTGACTTAAACACACTGAAATGACTTGAGAATGTCCACTGATATCTACCTTTAATAGAGTCATATTTATTTATTTATTTATTTATTTATTTATTTATTTATTTATTTATTTATTTATTTATTTTTGTTTTTCGAGACAAGGTTTCTCTGTGTAGCTTTGTGCCTTTCCTGGATCTCACTCTGTAGACCAGGCTGGCCTCGAACTCACAGAGATCTGCCTGCCTCTGCCTCCCGAGTGCTGGGATTAAAGGCGTGTGCCACCACCGCCCAGCTAGAGTCATTTTTAAATGTCACTTGGGAAATGACGTTGGTGGGAGAAAGTGGGGTATGGTAGCATTGAAGGTCAGAGTCTCAAGTGCACCTTGTCCTTCAGCTTCCCTCATTTGGATACCATCCACCTCATAAAATTGTTACCAGCAGAAAATGATTGTTTCTGTAAAGAACTGCATAGCAAGCCTTCAGCAAATGCTCCCTTCCTACTCTTTCCCCCATTCCCTTGAGCTGCATCTGTAAAATTCTCCTAGTTAGTCTGTTGGGCTGCTATAACAAAAGACCTTAAACTGAGAAGTGTATAGAGAACAGGGATCGATTTCTCACAGTTCCGGTTGGGGAAGTCCCAAGATGAAGGTGCTAGCTAATTCTGTGTTTGGTGATGACCTACTTTCTGATTTTAGATGACACCTTCTCTACCCCTACACGAGGACGGACAGGGATCTTCCTTCAACCTGTCTTATAAGGACATCAATCTGTACAGATTTGGCTAGAGCAATAGTTTTCAACCTGTGGGTCATGACCACTTTGGCAAACCTCTGTCTCCAAAAATATTTACATTACAATTCATAACAGTAGCAAAATTACAGTTATGAAGTAGCAATGAAAATGATTTTCATGGTTGGGAGTCACCACAAGATGAGGAACTCTATTAAAGGGTCTTGGCATTGGGCTAGAGAAACCACTAGGCTGGAGGAACCTTAACTGAGAAAATACCTGCATCAGAGTACCTATAGGCAAGTCTGTGGGGTATTTTCATGATTAATGGTTGATGAGAAAGGGCCCAGCCCACTGGGAGGTGGTGCCACTAGGTGGTATAAGAAAGCAGGTTGAGCAAGCAAGCCATGGGAAGGAAGCCAGTAAGCAGCAATCTTTAATGGCTTCTGCTTCAGCTCTTGTTTCCAGGTTCCTGCCAAGTTTCTTAGTCTAATCAGACATTTTTCTCTTTCCTATGAAACACTAGCTTGTAGATTCATGATCTTATCTCTTTTCTAGATTATTTTTTAATGTTCTATTTTGATTTTTAGTTTCCTTTTGGATGTCTTTGAGTTTTGATCTTTTTCTAGACCCTTGGGTTGTGTAGTTAGGTTATTTCTTTTTTCTTAATTAGGCATTCATTGTTTTAAAATTTCCTTTTATAACTGCTTTTACCATGCTTATATGAGTTTATCACTTTAGAGGCAGTGGGACCTGGGAGGATGGAACCGATAAGTGAGGCAGACTACGGTCTTATGCAGTAGCCAACTTTATTCAGAGCATCAGACGATTTATACTCTGTGGGTTAAAAGAAGTCACATGATTAAAGTATACAATCACAGGGGCAAGCCACACATGGTGGGCGAGACACATATGGCAAAAACATATTTTTCCACAGAGGCATATAAATAAATAACAATAGCCAGTCATAATGAATATCCTGAAGTAAATTCACTCCTATCTGCTACATCTGGGAGGGGCATGAAAAATCATTCCAGGAATGATTCTATGTTTTTGAAGAAACTGAGATCACAAGACTTGTGTCTTGTCTTCTTGGAGTTTTCTCACAAGCACTTAGAATTCTCCTCACATAAATCCATTCATGGACTTTGTTCTGACACATGCTTTGCTATTTATATTTCCATTTTAGTTTATCCCAAGGTGTTTTATTATCTCTCCTTTGATTTCTTCTTTAAACTATAGGTTATTGGGGAATGTGTGACTCAGTTTCCACATATTTGTGAATTTTTAAATTTTCTTCTCATCAGTGATTTCTATAACAGTGTTATACCATCTGTGGTCTGAAAATTAATAACCACTTAAAACCTTGACTTTATTAACATTTGTTTTGTAGCTTATATAATCTATCCTAGAAAATACTCGATTTGTGATTAAAAATAGTATATACTCTGCTGTTGAGTGTAATATTCTAAATATGTTGGCTTAGTTCATTTGATCTGTAGTATTGTTCATGTTAACCTTTTCTTTAATGATTGTATGTCCAGATCTATCCTTTCTTTAAAGTTGGGTATTGAAATCCCTAGTATTAGATTACTGTAATTTTGTCTTCAATTCTGTTAATATTTGCCTATCTTTTTAGTTACTCTAAGTTTGGGATATATTTATAATTGTTATATTTTCTTGAGAATTGACTTTTTATCATCATATGATGACTTTTTTGTGGCATTTTTTGACTTAAAATCCTTTTGTCTGGTAAAATACCTCTGCTTTCTTTGGGATCTCATTTACATGGAATATCTTTTTTTTTTTTTTTTAAGATTTATTTATTTATTTAGTATACAGCATGTATGCCTGCAGGCCAGAAGAGGGCACCAGATCTCGTTACAGATGGTTGGGAGCCACCATGTGGTTGCTAGGAATCGAACTCAGGACCTCTGGAAGAACAGTCAGTGCTCTTAACCTCTGAGCCATCTCTCCAGCCCGGAATATCTTTTTTAATCCTCTCACTTTCAGCTTATTTTCTTCCTGAAGGCTGAAGCTGCTTATTGGCAATATGTTGTTTGTGATCATTTAAAAAAATTATTTAGCTATTTTTATCTTTTGATTGGAGAATGTAATCCATTTATAGTTAATGATAGATTGAAAGCCTTTACTACAATGATTATGTTCTGATTTGTAGTTCTTTCACTTTCAGTTTCTATTTTGATATTTTCCTTTGTGATTTTATTTGAAAAATGATAATTTTTGATTTTTTGGTCTTTATTTATTGTGTATCTATTCTGGATTTTTCTTTGTGGTTATCATAGGCATACATAAAACATCCTGTAGTTATAGTCTGTTCTAAGATGCTAAAAATTTAACTTCAGTTGGTTTACACATATAGTCACAGCACTCAAGAAGCTGAGGCAAGAGAATTACATATTAGAGGCTAGCCTTAGTAAAATAGCAAGACCTCTCCAAAAACAAAAACATGCCTTTAATCCTAGAAGTTGGGATGCAGAGGCAGTTGGATCTCTGTGATTTCTCGGCCAGTTTGGTCTATGTAGCAAGTTCCAAGACAGCCAGGAATACATAGAGAGACTCTGTCTCAAACCCCTCCTCGCAAAAAAGAAAAACAAACAACAACAACAACAACAACAAAAGAAAACAAAAACACCTACCAGGCAAAAAATAAACACAAAAATAAAATTGCATTAACATTTTATGTTAATGATGTCACAGATTACATCTTTCTTATATTGTGTATCTTAATAAATTGTTGGAATTAGTAGGGGTTTTTTGGTTTGTTTTTGTTTTGTTTGTTTGTTTAGTTTCTTGAGACAACATTTCCTCTATCATCAAGACTGGTACTCCTGACCTCAAGTGATCCTCTTTTCTCAGTCTCCTGAGAATATGAAATTACATGTGCCATTCACTCAGCTTCATTTATTTTTAATGTTTGTATTTTACCTTTCTTGTTAGAGTTAAAGTTATTTTCTACCATCACTGTGGTGGTTTATTTTTCATGTGGTTAGCTCCCTTTCATTTCTTATAGGCTACTCTGGTGGTGATGAACTCCCACAGCCTTGTTGTTTAGGAGGGTTACAATTTTAAATAGGGCTCACCGAGAAAGTCACATTTGGCAAAGACAGAGAGAGGCCCAAGTATAAACCCCTGAGACTCAAGTCTTAAAAAGCATAAAGAGGCCAGTGTGGCTGGAATGGAATGAATACTGGCAAGGAGTGGTGAAGGACAGGAGAAAACTTGGGGTGAGATAGCTGACTATGAAGACTGTCTTTCACTTGAGCGAGGTGGGGTGGAGCTGGAGGTCTGTGAGCCTGGGCAATGTACGTAAAGAATACAGCACTTTACCCATGCCTAAATCATGTACCACGCCATTCACCTACTTAAAACTCGTCTATAACGTGTTCACAGAGCTGGGTGTCTACACCACAGTGGATTTGGGGACATTGTTACCACCCTGAGAGGTAGCCTGTTCTCTTTCGTGGTTACTTCCATTTTCTCCCCATTCCTCTACCTTTTGACTCCATGGATTTGATTATTCTGGACAATTCATATAAATGAAATCATACAATATGTGATTTTTTATAACTTTTTTCACACAATGTTTTAATCTTTAGCTGATGGTTATGCATGCCATTTTGATTATTGGTTAATGATGCTATTATGAGCATTTATGGTTAAGTTTGTGTGTGTGTGTGTGTGTGTGTGTGTGTGTGTGTGTGTGTGTGTGTGTATGTATGTTTGCACTCGAGGTGCTGCTTTAAAACTGTATTTTCTTTTTTTTTTTCTTTTTTAAGACAGGGTTTCTCTGTATAGCCCTGACAGACCCGGAACTCATTTTGTAGATCAGGCTGGCCTCAAATTCAGAGATTCACCTGCCTCTGCCTCCCAAGTGCTAGGATCAAAGGCGTGCACCACCACACCCGGTTAAAACTATATTTCTTATAGTGCAGGTAACTGAGTCCAGAGTCTCAAGTATACTAGGCAAGTACTCTATCATCCGGCCACATCCCAGCCTGGAAGTGTATTTTAAAAGGAGCATATTCACCTTGACTGAGGCTAAATGAGGAGGTTTTTAGAATTAGAATGTTTGGTTTCATCTGCTACTTTCTTTTATTCAGTGGTTCTTGTTACAGAGTTTAGTTTCTTTGCTTTGTGTTTCTTTTGAGTGAAAATTTGACTACATTAAGTAGGTTTCTTGAAAGGTAAGGTCTGTTCTGTGTGGACACTAACATAAAAGGTGATTAAAATATTCTGATAAAATTTCTGTTTATTGAACTTCTTTTCTTTTTCTTCTTTTTCCGAGACAGGGCTTCTCTGTGTAGTTTTGGTGCCTGTCCTGGATCTCACTCTGTAGACCAGACTGGCCTCAAACTCACAGAGTTCCACCTGCCTCTGCCTCCTGAGTGCTGGGATTAAAGGCGTGTGCCACCACCACCTGGCTGAAGTTCTTTTCTTAAAGATTTGTTTTTATTTTATGTTAATGAATTTGCCTGCATGTCTGTATATATACCATATGTGTCTGGTGTCCATAGAAGTCAGAAGAGGGAGTCAGAATCCCTGTATCTGAAATTATGAATGGTTGTAAGCCACCATGTGGGTGCTGGGACCTGCACCTAGGTCCTCTGTAAGAGCAACAAGTTCCTATAACCTTTGAACCATCTGTCCCACCTCCATTTTATGGAAATTCTTAAGGAGGGGTTACACATTATTTTCTGTGTTAAGTGGGGCTTATTAGCGAGCCATGTTAATAACATTATTGAAAATGAAATGGAACAGGGAAGGCAGGAGTGGATTTCTCACAATAGGGATAAATGTTCATGGAAGCTTTCTTTTAGTTAAACATTATGAATCCGGTCAAGATAGGAAATTCGGGGCTAGATAGATGGCTCAGCAGTTAAGAACACTTGTTGCTCTTGCACAGGACCCAGGTCTGATTTCTAGTACCCACAAGGTGGCTAGTAATCCTCTGTAATTCCAGTTCCAGGGGAGTCTGATGCCCTTTTCTGCCTTTACAAGCACATATACTTTGTGCATATGAATTACATTACATGCAGGCAAACACACATATACATTACATAAAAATAAACCTTCAACCAAGCATATAAAATACATGTGTGTGTTTTGTGTAAAGAGTTATACTAAAAAGAAGCTTGACCTCTGGATTGTGATATACTATGGTAGTCCTGTAATTGGCGTTGATTCCTTCCCATTTAGTTTTTATATTTTGGAGTATTGAGGTACTATTCAGTGTGGAGTATTTAAAGCCTGCTGTATCCTATGCATCCTAACAGACAATAAAATGTGGTTTTATTCATTTTTTTGTATTTAATGTAATGAGGAACACAGAGGGTGAGATTTTATCTTTTAATGATTACATATGATTTTGTGATAACACTATGACTAAGGATATATATTTTAATTGCAGGAATTATAGCCCATGGGATTATATGGCAAATGATCTTGCCAAGGAAAGAGACTTACAAATGACGGTAAGTACAGCCATTTTTAACACATTTATTTGTTTGTCAGTGTCACATGTGCCATAGTGTGTGCATGGGGAGATGATCGAACAGGTTTCAGGAGCTGATTCTCTCCTTCCACTATCTGGGTCCCAGGGGTTAAACTTGGGTTTTTTGGCTTGGCATCAAGTGCCTTTACCCACTGAGCTGTGTCCCTGACCACTGGATCAAGCTGCTTTAAAAACTGACTTTAGGTTTTCCGTGTTTGCTGTTTGCTTCTCTTTTTTCTACTTCCTGCCATCTATTCTTCATCTGTAAACTTCAATCTTAGTCACTGTTTCAGGCACGGCTGCTGCCTCCGTCTGACACTTGTGGAATGTGGGATAGGAAAACAGATGAGGACCAGCCTCTCTTGTTACAAGTAAATCCAAGCTAAGTTCCTGGGCTGCCTTATCCTGGATGGGTGCTGAGGTAGGGGGATCTAAGCATGGAAGCAAGCAAACGTGCTGTCCTTCCTGACACTTTGACAACTCAGTGTCTCCAGGCACTTCTATATACCTGAAATTACTCAAATGGAGGGCTTAGGAAGAGGGAATGTAGTCTTGCCCAAGTCCCTCCTTGGAAGATTTGAATATGGGAGCAAGTCTCAGAAGTATGTAGACTGTGGTGAACATTCTGAGTAATTGATTTCTTAGAGTATATCGGGCAAGATTTGAATATAACTTAATGCTGATGTTTATTGCTTTTATTTGAAATGTTAAGTATTTGAAAAAGCCTATGTAAAATCTCTATGTAGCACTAGGTGGCACACTATGACTTGGAGGCAAAAATTTGTTGAGATCTGTAAGAAAAGAACCTGAGTAAGAATGCTGTTGAAATACACATCTATAAAGTGATTATGTATCTCTACTCATTGATTGTATTTCAAACCCTGGTGCTTATACTAAACTGATTAAAAGCATTATGATACTGACATGTTTATAAGAATTAAGTTGTTAAAAATGATCAGATTTGGGGTTTTTACTGAAAGGAGCACATTCAGCATGTTACAGAAAGCATCCGTCATATAAAATGAAAGCTGTTTCAGGCATATACAAGATTAATAGTAATATTTTTGCATGTTAAATATTAGAATAAAGAATAAAAACAGTCCTCGAGCTGGTGGCTTTTTCTCTATGTCTTTCTGCATTAAGTACAAAAGAACTAAGTTGGTAATAGTGATGTTCCTAGGAGAAAGGAGCATTCAATCCAAAGGTTCAGGTTTAGTATTACTGCAGTCTTGGGACTGTGAGGCCATCTGTTTTGGTTCTTGGAAGCTCGTTACTTTATGAGGACTCGGGTTAGACAGGACATAAGAGTAGTGAGTTTTATGCCATGATGTCTATACCTGTAAGATTTTCTACAGGGGAACAAGGAAATTATTTGAAAGAGCTAACAGTATGACATACATTTAAACTTGTTCATTTGACCTGGAGTCCTAGTGGTGCTTTTCTTTAAAACTATGTTTGGGTAATCTAAGTGATAGCGGTAAGTTCAGACAAGTGGAGGAGGTGTTTTACATCATTGGGAAGCATGAGAGTAAACAGAGAAGCGGTTTGGGAGTTTTGCAAATCTGGAGAGCATAGTATAACAACATAACTCCCTGTGAAAGCTTTAGCTAGTTAGGTAGATGCTTCTGGGAATTTCAGGGCAAGGCCAGAAGAGTGAAGAGATGCAAACACAGACATTAAGTAGAAGGCTAAAAGTTCTGGAGAGAAGATATGAATTAGTCTCTGATCAGAGTATTCTAATAGGTGGGATCATTTTTTTCTAGTAGTTTAGATTTTTTAGTAGTAGTTAGTTCCTTCATTTGTGTACTGAAATTTTATTTTTGTCACTCATAGATTTAGCAGGCATGTTTGTCCTCTTTCCCCCATATATCAAATTTTCTATCAGATCCTTCCCATGAGCATAAAAATATGATCTGTCTTTTAAAAAATCTCATTTTTTGTTTTTAAGGTAAAACTCCAAGAGGTTTTTATTTATTTTTTTATTTTAGCTTTATGTCTTTTCTCTATTTTCAGTCTTATGTCTCGTCTCTCACTTGCCATTCTCTTTTGAACTTTTTTCGGTTGGGATTTTGATTGTTATTCCACCACTAGACTTGTTGATATGTAAGATGTGGGGCTGGCATAGGTGCAGATTGGTGGTTCTGCTGCGTGGTGTAGCTGTGTAGACGAATTTCTAAGCAGTCTTATTAAATAAGAAACACAGAGCCAAATACAGGGGTGAAAGCCGTAGAGATCAGGGAAATAACGAGAGCCACCAGCTAACCTTAGCTAACCGTGCTGCTGTAGCTTCCCAAGAGAGAGCTACTTCCTGTCTAACCTGTGCCTTTATTGCCTTGCTGTTCTGTCCTCTCATTGGTTCTTAGCCCAGCTACCTCACTTCCTTCTCACTTCCTTGTCACTGCCTGTCAGTACAGACCTCCAGGTCTCTGTGGTTGGTACTGGGATTAAAGGCATGTGTCACCATGCTTGGCTGTTCCCTATTATGTCCTTGAACACACGGAGACCCTGCCTGCCACGTGATCAGAATAAGGGTGTGTGGTACTACTGCCTGACTTTTGTTTATGGCTGGTTATGTCCTCTGATCTCCAGGCAAACTTTATTTATTAACATACAAATAAAATATCACCACATAGCTGTTCAAACTTTAGACCATATTTGTTTTAGAAGTAATTTAAAATTTTTATTTTAGATTTTTTAAACCTTAAGACATACTTGTGCCACATTCTAAACCTCAGGTTGGTTTGTGTGTTCATGATGTGGAGGCCAGAGTTGACAGTTGATGTCTCCCTCTCTCTCTACATTGTTATGGCGCATGTGTGGGAATGTGTGTGTGTGTGTGTGTGTGTGTGTGTGTGTGTGTGTGTGTGTGTGTGTGTGTGTAGAGACCAGAAGTCAGCACTGGGTGCCATGCTCTTGCTTTCCACCTTATATTTGAGATAGTGTTTCTCACTGAACCTGGAGCTCACCTATTGGCCAGGGGCCCTTGGGAACTTCCTGTTTCTGCTTCCAGTGCTGGGTTTTAGCTTTTCTACCTGGGTTCTGGTGGTTAGAACTGATATCCTCATGTTTATAGATTTAACTAGCATGTTTATTCCCTTTATCTCACATAACCAAAAATTTCTCCCTACAGGATTCTTCCCACAAGCTTAAAAATATGATACGATCTGTCTTAAAAACTGTAGCTACTTTTACTTGGTGTCAGTAAGCACTTTATACATTAAGCCACCACCCAAGCCTTTCCCCTTTTATATTTAAATCATTATGTATTCATTTGTGTGTGTGCGTACACGTGTACATGCAAGTGCTTATGTGTGGAGGTCAGAGGACAAGTTATGGGAGTCAGTTCTGTTCTTTCACTATGTGGGTAATGGGGATTGTACTCAGGTCTTCAGACTTGTTGGCCAGAGCCTTTCCAATTGAGCCATCTGCCTGTCTCTACCTTATCTTTTGAGGCAGAGTCTCTCACTGAACCTAGAACTTCCTATTTTGACTAAACCGTCTGGCAGTCTCTGCCCTTCCTGTACTGGGATTACAGTTGTGTTCCACATCACTCAGTTTTTACGTGGATCTTGGAGATCTGAACTCTTTTTTTTTCATGCTTATTCAACAAGTACTTTATCCAAGGAGCCATCTCCCAAGCCACTCAAATTAGTTTTTAAGTATTTGCTGTCTGAATAAATATGAAGAATAATGACTTTATTAAATATATGCAAAATGGTGATTGATACCTAATAGTGTCATAAATATTACTGTTTCAATATATCTAGGCTTCCTTCCAGCGCTCCAATAGTCATGACAAAGTGAGGAGAATTGTTGCTGAGGAGGGTCGTAATCACGAAACCGGACCGCTTGGAGTGTTCCACTAGAAGGCAAAGATGATGATGGTATGTATTTTAGAAGTTGGCTTTCCCCTTTGTAAATTGGGAGGACAGGTGGGTGTGCTGGAAGACTGGAGGCAGGAGGATTACCTTGAGTTTAGGAGCTCAAGGATAGCCTTGGCACTATAACAAGGTCTTGTCTAAAAAAGAAACAAAACAAAATGTATAAGGATATATTTAGTTCTGGAGACTAAGCAGATTTAAAGTGGATGTACGAAATTAGATCTCCTCAGCAAATTGGCATAGTAAATAAAATTGATTTTGTAAAAAATATTTTTAAACTGTTATTATTCATTTGATTTTTTAAAAAATAATGAAATTATTAAGCTATTATTCTGGTAGTTGAAATGCTGATTTTCTAACTTCATAATTTCTTCCACGTTTGTCAATTAGCCTTCTAATATAAAGAATAGCTCTTCCTTCTTCCTTTTATTTTAAAACATATGTGTATTTATAAATTTAAATTTGTGTAGATTCTTGACTTAGTATTAAAGGGGGTATAATATATGACTCTTTTTTGATGTTCAGATTGTCGTAGATTTGATGAATGGGAGATTCTTGGTGGTCTGTTTCCTTTGCTCTTTCTTTGAGAACAATCTTATATGATAGGACGTTTCAAGCTAACTAAGAGTGCACCTAGGCTGTGGGTAATATCTTAGTAGTAGAATGCTTATGTTTAAAGTCTTGGTTAAAAAAAAATTCCAGGGCTGAAGATTCCTCTCCAAGAAAGCCACTGAATAAAGCAGTCTCTAGGACTTAAGAATGTAGGTTTAAAAATCAAACAAAACAAAAAACTTCATCAGTAGTTCACATTCATTGATGATGAATAAATTGTTCTGTCCTGTGGTTTCTGCATGGAAATTAGGTACTAGAGATGCCAGAATGCATTGTGTTGTAAATTATAGATCCCCTGTAGTTTAGTTGTATGTTATCTCTTTTCATTTTATGTGTCTATTTCCTTTCTCATGCTTTGAAGGAAAACCTGAATGTCAAACTGGTGGAAAATCTAAGAGGACAATTCAAGGCACTCATAAAACCACTAAACAGGTACAGCATACACTCCCTTTTTTTAATTATTAAGAAATTGTCTATTCATTTTACATACCAACCACAGATCTCTCTTTAACTATCACCAGAGGCATCTAGCTGTACAGGGCTTGCCTAGCGACTGAGCACACTTTCCCCCACCCTGCAGAAAAACTGAGCACACTTTCTCCCACCCTGCAGATCGCTTGGACAGATAGGAGCCACAGGAAAAAAGAAGGCAGTTTTATTTTCCCCTCTGCCCTCCAGCCTTCCCCTCCAACCCCCCCCCCCCCCATTCCCACCTCCTCCAAGGCAAGGTCTCTCATGGGGAGTCAGCAGAGCCTGGTACATTCAACATATACATCTTTTTACTAATTTGTTTTAATTCATTTCCTGAGCATATTATTGGTTATATATATGGTGGATACTGAATTCACTATTTACCTAGTCCTAAGTACTTTATAAATAGATACTTTTTTGTTGTTCTCATAGGAACCCTTTGCTGTAGGCCTTATTTTCTTCACTTAAAAAAGTGAAGTTATGGGCTGGAGAGATGACCCATTGGCTGTGTAAGCATGAGTACCTATATTCAAATCCTCATCATCCACATTTAAAAAAAAAAGTCAGATATGGCAGTGTGTGCCTGTAACGCTGCTTTTGAGAGGCAGATACAGATGGATCCTAGGAGCTTACGGGGTGGCTAGCTAGCCTGCCTACCCAAAACAGCAATCTTTCAGTTTACTGAGATGCCTTGTCTTAGTAGGAATAAGGTGGATAATAGTAGATGAAGACACCTGTGCTCCTCCTGTGGCCTCCCCCTGTGTGTACATAGGTGTGAACACCTGAACACATGTGTGTACCCTCCAACAGTATCACAAGAAAGTGAAGTTACTGTATGAAGAGAAACAGATGCTCAGAGAGCTGTATAATAACCCAGTGAGTGACAGCCAGCTGGCATTTCAGCCCATACTGTCAGCTTTCAGTTTATAACCTTAACTTTTCTGCTACCTGGTCCATATTGGGAATTTGTGATATTCTTTCTGTAAGTAATGATACTGTTAGTTTGTAGAAGTCACAATTTAGTGACTTTAAAAGTTTCCAAATAGAGTCACTAAAGCTATAGAGAATCCAGTGCTGCAAGCCGCAGAAATACACAAAGTAGGATTTCAGCTGATTATGACAAAGCTAATTCCTGGAAGTAGCCAAGGGCCTTCCAGGGGTCAAGCTGAGGCTCACGGAACCTTGGTGATATTTGGCTTTTGATTATCAGCCATTTCCTGCTACAAGTTTCTTGTATGCTATTGTAGCTTTTCCATCATTTATTGGGCACCATTTCCCCTCTACTAAAGGAATTTTTGTTAACCTTGTGTGCTGACAGCTATGCACAGCCAGAACCCCAGTTCAAGCCTCCCTGTAATTATCGTCATTGGCAGCATCTGGCCAGGTCCATCCCCGGAAGGAGGAAAGTACCTTATCAGAGATACCTCTGTACTCTCTAAGGACAGACTTAAGTGTCCAGACTACCTGTTTGAGAAGGCCTGGCCGATGTGCCAATTAAGCTTAACTTCCTCCTTTCCCAAATCTTACCTCTAGTTCCAGATCTCCCTTTAACTATCACCAGAGGCATCTAGCTGTGCATGGGTTGCCTAGCAACTGAGCACACTTTCCCCTACCCTGCAGAAAAAAACAGCCCATAGCTTGGACAGATAGGAGCCACAGGAAAAAAGAAGGCAGTTTTATTTTCTCCCATTGACCTAGCAACTTACAGATTCTTAACATTTTCTACCAATCACATTGAGGACTATAGTGGAGCATATAAGATCCCTCTTCTTAGATATTACCCAAATTTAGCCTTTAGTTTATTCATTTCCCTATTAGTCACTTCCCTTTTGGGTTGCAAATGATAATTAACAATTACTGCCCCTCTGTGTGATTCTTATCACCCCTCCATTTGACCCTGGAAGCCTGATGGTCACTGCCTGAGGAAAATTCTTACCAGCCTTTATGACCCTGTAGAATTCAAGCCTGGTGACCTTGCTTGACCAGGCGCTTGCTATTGCTTGGGTTTATAACTGGATACCTGGGAAACTTAGGAGGAACGAGGAGAACGGAGAGGGATAAGGAGAATACCTGTGGACAAGATGGAAGATGAGGAAGAGCCAGATGGGGAAGTACTAGCTGGGTAAGAACAAGATGAAAAGGACCTAGATGAGGCAGAATTAAGATGAGAGAATTAAGATAGACTTAGAGGAAACAGTAGATAAAGGTAGAGAGAAATCAGGCAAGAAAGGAGTTAGGCACGAGAACAGAACTGAAGCTGTGTATATAGGATGTTATGCCAGAGGAATTAAAGCAAGTGGACTATAGAGCTCAGTGTGCTGAGATTCTATTTCCTGAGAATAGTCCTCGCCAGTAGTAGTTCTCTCTCCTGAGCCCCTGGGATGCATAATATTAAGGCTGGTCACTCTAAAATTATACAAGAATCCAGAACTACCTCTTATTTTAAAATTGTTCAGGATAATTATAGTTAGCTTTTCATAGTTTTTTCTTTTTATACTTGTTATTTTAACTTGATATTAGTAGATATATTATGTTTGCATAAACGGAAAACTTGATGTGAAGAAAACAGAGTTTAAATCAGGCTATCATTGTGAGTTCACAAAGAGTGCACCTTACAGAAGCATCAGTGACAAACTTTCTTTTCAGATAACAAGATAACTATCTCCAGATAGAAAGAGAACAGAACTTCCTCTTTAGAAGTGAGTGGATTGGGCACACAGACTGAGTGGTCAAAGCATCTAGAGGATGAGTTCCAATGGATAAAGAGCCTGGATGTCATTTGTGGTGGGAAACATGTTCAGGGTCTGATTTGAAAACTGAGGTGTTGTTTCAATCTTAGGTGGTCTTTCAGTAAAATACCCAGAGCCAGATATCAGGGTGAAAGCTGAAAGATCAGAGAAGCAGACCAACTCTACGAAATCCTCAGTCTAAAGAGAGGGAGTTCCTGTTTCCTCACGCTTTATATATACCTTTCTCTGCCCTGCCATATTACTTCCTGGGATTAAAGGCGTGTGCGCTTCCCAAGCAAAGGCATGAGATCTCAAGTGCTGGCATTAAAGGTGTGTGCTACCACTGCCTGACCTCTGTGTCTAATCTAATGGCTGGCTCTGTCCTCTGATCCTCAGGCAAATTTATTAGGGTACACACTATATCACCACACTTAGGCCTGTGTGGTGGAATACTGTGGCATACTAGAATGAAAAAGACATACAGAGGTTGACAGGACACACCCTGCTGGGGTGGTGGCTGAGGGCAGCGATGTCTGGAGGCTGTCTGCAGTGGGGACTGCTTTCAGGAGTAACCCTCTGATTGAAGACTCAGTCTGTCATACTCCCTGAGGGAAAGCTGTAGGCTTCAGTAGAAAACCTCGGGAAGGAGAACTATAATGGGCCAGATTGATGGCATCTAAAGGTGAGCTAGTAAGAAAGTGAAAGACACAAAACTCAAAATAAGTTTGCCAAATAAAATATCAAAGCACATGAAGAAAATGCCATGAAATACCATCAATACTTGATACAAATGAGAATTTCCTCTTTATGTAATGAAAAGTTAGATACTATTCTAAAGAGAACTTTCAAATAAATGAGTTTAGGTTCCTCACAGGAAAGAATAACTCTACAAGAAATTTGGTAAATTATGAAATAAAGAAATTAACTATTGCCGGGCGGTGGTGGCGCATGCCTTTAATCCCAGCACTCGGGAGGCAGAGCCAGGCGGATCTCTGTGAGGTCGAGGCCAGCCTGGTCTCCAAAGCAAGTTCCAGGAAAGGCGCAAAGCTGCACAGAGAAACCCTGTCTCGAAAAACCAAAAAAAAAAAAAAAAGAAATTAACTATTAATTTCAAATATTTATAGATGTGTCAGTGAAAATGTGAAAAACTACAATTAATAAATGGGATACTGGAAGGAGGATAGTGAAAGACCCTCCAAGCTGGAGGGTGCTCTGAGGGGATTTAGACTAAGAGAGGACCGAAGACGAGGAAGATGTGAGCAATCTACGGTGGAATTTCTAGTACACGTCTTCTGAGGCTTCCAAAAGTAGAAAATAAGTCTGCCTTGAAGGCTTTTTTCACTTGCTGACTTCTCAGGGGCGTTAGAACGTAAACTGGAGCTAAGTAGCATAAATAAAAGTAGCTTTATACTTAGATCTATTTTACAGTCTTCAGAACAGCAGGGCAAAAGAAAGTCTTTAAACTTACCAAAAAGTAACATCACATAGGATTACAGGTCACTAGCAGTCTTTGGAGCCACAAAAAGACAAAGGAGCAGTAGCTAAGAGTTATAAGGCAAGTGAACCCACAGAACTCTTAAGCTCAAGTTCTGTGCTCAGTCAGATGATTATTCCATTACAGAAGTGAAGTAAAATCAGTTTCAGATACACGAAGACTTAAGTGTTTACATTGTTTTAGTCTATCTTGTGCTGCTTTAACAAACTTCCACAAAATGGGTAACTTAAAAGCAATAGCCGTTTATCTGGTATATAGTTCTGAGTTCTGGAGGCTGAGAAATCCACGATCTTGGGCCCAGTCTGGTGAGAATCTTCTTGCTGTCTCAGCCTGGCAGAAAGTATCATGCCAGTATCATGGGAATGGGTTTGTTATTCCATGAATAGTATCCTGAAAAAACCTGACATCAGCTGGGTCGGCAGGATGATGGGGTAAAAGTGCTTACTAACAAGCCTGATGATTTGACGTTGATCTTGGGAACCCACACGATGGAAGGAGAAAACTCACTCCCACAAATCGTCCTTGGCCCCCACACTTGCACTGTGGCATGTGTGCAGATGGGTGCATGCATGTGGACTCTTCTTCTCTCAGCAGCCTTTAACTGACATTGGCTCCTCAGCTAAGGGTGGGGCTTCGGGACTCCCTTCCCTCTCCATGCTAGGATTGTTACTGGAAAAACCTGCCTCTTGTTCAGGGCAGAAATTTATTTGATGGACTCAAGTGTGATGTAAGCTGAAAAGAATGTCTTAAATATTCGTGTTGAAAGGTGTGCTTTATAAAAAATCTAATTCCTAGAAGCCTTTTACTTACCTTTTTGAACGTTTGATTTATTTCATCAGAGTACTGCAGTAGACTGTAAAATAACATCCACGACCGGAGAGAAACATTTTGATGAGAGTCCCACAAAAGCAAGGCACCCCCGGAAAATTGACCTAAGAGCTCGCTACTGGGCATTTCTTTTTGACAACCTTCGCCGGGCAGTGGATGAAATCTATGTGACTTGTGAATTGGATCAGAGTGTGGTGGAATGTAAGGTAAGGTGTGCAAGGGGCCATTCATCTAAGGTCAGATGCTTTAGAAGTTGTCCTACATTGGACTTGTTTACCTCCCTTTTTTGAGTTTTAGTTGTCTACTTTTTACTTCATTAAGTGTAATGAGAATTGTTCTTTTTTTATTTATTTAAGAATGTTTTTATTCATTTTACATACCAACCACAGATCCCCCTTCATCCCTCCTCTCAATCCCCCAACCCCCAACTAGCTGCCCCCTCCCAGGCCCACACCTCATCCCCTCCTCCAAAAGGATAAGTTCTCCAATGAGGGGGACAGCAAAGCCTGGTACATTCAGGTGAGGCAGGACCAAGCCCCTCCCCGCTGCATCAAGGTTGAGCAAAGTGTCTCACCATAGGTAATGGGATCCAGAAAGCCAGCTCATGCACCAGGGATAGATCCTGATCCCACTGCCAGGGGTTCTTTAAACAGACCCAGCTACACAACTGTCTCCCTTATGCAAAGGGTCTAGTCCAGTCCTGTGGAGACTCCACAGCTGTTGGTCTATAAAGTTCATGAGTTCCTATGAGCTTGGTTCAGTTGTAGATTTCCCCATCATGATCTTGACCCCCCTGCTCGTATAATCCCTCTTCCCTCTCTTTAGCTGGACTCCTGGAGCTCAGCCTGGTGCTTGGTGTGGATCTCTGCATCTGCTTCCATCAGTTACTGGATAAAGGCTCTATGATGACAGGGCATTCACCAATCTGATTACCAGGGTAGGCCAGTTCAGGCACTGTCACCACTATTGCTAGTAGTCTAATCTGGGGTCATTCTTGTGGATAATTGATGTAAAGCAAAAGATAATCAGACTATAATCCACACCTCCAGAGAAGCTAGAGAACAAGGAGGACCCTAAGAGGGACGTACAGATTATTGTGGGAAGAGGAAACAGAGGAGATCTCCATGAGTAAACTGGGGATGGGGATGAGAACATGAGGGAATGGAATGGTTGAGCTGGGGGAGGGATGGAGTGGGAGAGCAATGAAAGAGATATCTTGATAGAGGGAGACATTATGGGGTAAGGGAGAAACCTGGTGCTAGAGAATTGTTCTTTTGACCTTTACACTAAGATTGACATATGCTTGAGGTTTTCTTGATTTTTAAGTTTTTAAAATTTTTTTTTTTTTTTTTTTTTTTTTTTTTTTTTGGTTTTTCGAGACAGGGTTTCTCTGTGTAGCTTTGCGCCTTTCCTGGAACTCGCTTTGGAGACCAGGCTGGCCTCGAACTCACAGAGATCCGCCTGGCTCTGCCTCCCGAGTGCTGGGATTAAAGGCGTGCGCCACCACCGCCCGGCAAAGTTTTTAAAATTTTTAATGTGTTGTTTATGTTATATATGTCCTCTCATATTCTGTGAAAGATTTAGTGGAAATCTGACTTAACTCATAGTCTTAGGAGGGAATCAGATGGTACACACACACACACACACACACACACACACACACACACACACACACAGAGAGAGAGAGAGAAAGAGAGAGAGAGAGAGAAATACAAATGTGTGCTCACTCGAGAAAACACACAAACACACACAAACAAGATTTCAAAAGTCATATCTGCATTTTCTTTGGCTGCTGTAGGTGGTTATGGTGAGATTTTTCATGTTCATTTTTGGTATCATGGTTCATGCCTTAGTTAGAAATTGCTCCCTTTCTGCTGAGATAATTAGCATGCTTCTAATTCATTCTGGTTAGAGAAAAGAGATTGATTGTTATCATAAACAATCCTAGGTATAATTGGGATGTCATTGTAAGGTGTTTTCTGATTTTAGGTAACTGTGTGATTGTAAGAAGACTTTAAACAATTATATAGTTTAATCTGTTCTGGAAACTCACTAAACAGCCTGCTGGCCTTTTAGTAAATGCAAGCTATATACTATGTTAATTTTCATTTAGTAAAATATTAAGAAATTCAATGGTATATTTTCCTAGAATTATTAAAGAGATAACTGAATTTATATTTTTAAAATAACTGTGGTTTTAATGATGACTATGGTTTATTATTTAGCCTTTGCAATACATGAAAAGTTAAAAGTTGCAGGTTGAGATAGCATTTATTTCCTCTTTAATTGGAAACAGCCAAGATAAGTTTGATACTAGCTTGAAAATATGGTTCATTAGAAGTACATTCGCAAATGAACAATAGTGGAACTATTAAAGTACGTAGCATGGTGGTTACAATTAATATTGTTACCATTGTGTAAAACTTTTTATGTTTTAAGAAAATTTAATCTTTTTTTTTTTGGTTTTTCGAGACAGGGTTTCTCTGTGTAGCTTTGCGCCTTTCCTGGAACTCACTTGGTAGCCCAGGCTGGCCTCAAACTCACAGAGATCCGCCTGGCTCTGCCTCCCGAGTGCTGGGATTAAATGCGTGCGCCACCACCGCCCGGCGAAAATTTAATTTTTAAAAGTTAAATTTAGTGTGTGTATGTACCATGACACATGTGTGGGAGTTGATTCTCTCCTTTTACTGTATGGGACTGGGGACCAATGTCAGGCTGTTAGGAGAGATAACCAGTGCCTTAGGTTCCTCATACATCTTGCTGACCCAAGAGGAAATAGTTTTAATTAAAATCGTATCATTTGAGTACACTGAGTCATCATCTTGTAGTAGGAAACATTACTAAACATCACTGTATTTGGTTTGGGGTTCAGGTTCTTTTACAAGGTGAATGTATGAGTCTAAAAGCGAGTGTATGAGTCTAAAAGTGAGCATATGAGCCCGTGTAATTTCTAGGTCATCCCTAGAGCTCTTTGATTTTTGAGATTTAAAATAGCAAATGTCTGATTGAAGAAATCAAATTTGTTTGTGAAATTGGCCAGGTGCAGACACAGCTCATGTGATGACTGAAACATTGGCACCTCCCTCTAGTGTTCCTGTGTTTGAGGGACACTCCTTGGTGTAAGCAACTGTGGCTTTTATTTCTGGTTCTGTCACTCATTTATCCAAAGTTTTGTGCAAGTTTAATGGTTATAAAGATTTGCTGGGGCTGGATAGTCCTGAGTTCAATTCCCAATTCCCAGCACCCACATGGGAGCTTACAACTGCCTGATGCCTTCTTCTGGTGTGCAGATATACATGCAAACAAAGTACCCATATACAAGAATAAATAAACCTTTAAAAATAAAGGCATATGCCACCATAAAAAAGATTTGTTATGTAAGTTATAGGTTAAGAGGGAAAAGGGGTTTGAGAAAATTAGTGATGATTGTACTGTGACAAGATGCTTGAAGACTCACCTGGTAACTTAGTTATTTTCATTTTATCTTCTACCCTTCTTCCTATATTCTTTTTTGTTTTTGTTTTTGTTTTTCGAGACAGGGTTTCTCTGTGTAGCTTTGCGCCTTTCCTGGATCTCGCTCTGTAGACCAGGCTGGCCTCGAACTCACAAAGATCCGCCTGCCTCTGCCTCCCGAGTGCTGGGATTAAAGGCGTGCGCCACCACCGCCTGGCTACTTTTTTAAAATTTTTCCTGCATGTATGTGGGTGCCTGATGCCTGCAGATGCCAGAAAAGGGCATCAGATCCCCAGGGACTGGTGTTTGAACAATTGGGAGCTGCCACGTGGGTGCTGGAAATTGAACTCCAGTTCTCTGGAAGACTAGCCAGTGCTCCTAACTACAGAGAAATCACTAGCCCCATCCTCTTATTTTTCAGCTGATTTAACCTGTGTTTTGTTAAAGCACTGAAGGCTTTATTTCCATTGGTGATTTTTGTTCCTTAACTGAATAATCACAGTTCCATTTGGTGTCCATAAGTAAAATGCAGTTAATAACACCTATATTATGTAGTTCACATGAGAAGTTTAGCACAGTAGTGAAAGGTATTTTTTATTTTACTCAGGACTATTGACTTGATTTTTGTTCCAGTCAGAAAGCATATTTATTGTAGTATCAACCATTTTACTAGAGGATTTTCAAAGCACTGACATTCCAGTACAACCACACTCCAAGCATCACCCCTCCATTTCTCTTGCTCTCTTACAATGTAGGCTAAAAGGTGGTTTGAAGAGGTGTTGTCTTTTGTCATTATGCAGTTAGTATAGTGGTGGCCAGCCCTCTTATTTGCTCACAGTTTGAGGTAAAGACTAAGAGAATCTTGTTGAGACATTTGTAGGTCTAAACACACAAAGAGGAGAATGATATAATCTTCTCTGGATGGATATTTGCCTTGATTATGATGTGTCTGGAATGCAGTAAAGAGTTTTAAGGGAAAGAATGCTGAGAACACATTTTATTCCTTTCCATGCTTCCCATTTGAATCTGGAGTGTGGGGAACTAGACATAAATTTGTGGTACTTTGGGGGGTTTTGCCTATAGAGATTGGTGTTACCTGTGTCTTAGAGAGTTTATGGTGTAACAAACTTGCTGTAGTAGCCCATTCCCGCTAGAAGGACACTTGGGCAGTATGCTTCTGAACATTTGGCCAAGTGAATGCATAAAGAATTCTGACAGATTTGAGCAGAGAGATCCAGTGTGAACTTGCACACTGCCTGGAGATGACATATGGTACCTGTGCAGAAACCACAATCTGTGCAGTGATGAGGTTGAGGCCACTGACTTTAAATTGAGTCAGAGAAAAGACCCTGAACATGTCCTGTCCTGGGAGCACTTTTGTTGGCAGCTACCATCAGTTGAGCTCCTAGAAGAGGACTGGCTGATGACTATGGTGGACCATAATAACGTCTGGCAGGATTAGTAAGTAGAATATTGCTGTTTCTATAGGTACCACTTAGGGCAGAAGATAGAAGTTTGTGAAGGAAAGAGATAAAGAGTTTAGTAGAATGTTATTTTAAAGTGTGTTACTTTTGTTTATGTTGCATTTGTTTAACTCTGTGAAAATGTGTTAGTTACTGTGCCTGTCTAAAACACCTGACGGTCTAATTAAGAACTGAATGGCCAATAGCAAGGCAGGAGAAAGGATAGCCAGGGCTGGCAGGCAGAGAATATCTATAGAAGGAGAATACTGGGAGGAGAGATCGAGTAGCCAGAGAAGGAGGACTCCAGGAGCCAGTCACCTAGCTACACAGCAAGCCATGGAGTAAGAGTAAGATTTACAGAAGTAAGAGAAGAAGGAAAAGCCCAGAGGCAAAAGGTAGAGGGGATAAGTTAAGTTAGAAAAGCTGGCTAGAAACTAAGCCAAGCTAAGGCCGAGCATTCATAAGTAAGAATAAGCCTCCCTGTGTGATTTGTTTGAAAGCTGGGTGGTGGGCCCCCCAAAAGAGCAACAACAACAACAAGAAGGGAGAGCTGTGGAGGATGAAGGAAAGAGAGAGCCAGTAAGAGCAAGTTATGCTCTTTCCTGCCACTTGTGCTAATGAGGTGTCAGTAGATGAGATTTAAAAACCATGATTTTACAAATGTTAATTAACCTTTATTGATTACCGCACTATATCCCATTTATGGATTATTATAAGTATATATCAGTTGAAATAATTAAAATAGATTTTTGTTAAGTTTTTTGACGATTTTATACATGTATATAATGCATTCTAGTTACACTCCCCTCACACATTCTGATATTTCCCTCCCACCTCTCTCAATACACCCTCCCTACTTGTTCTTTTCCCAGATTAATGACTTTTAGTTTTCTTTTGTGACTTAGTTTACCTGGAACCATCTGTGTAATCATTGCATTGGGACTACACTATGTCAGTTTAGCTGTACAGCCAAATTAAGTCCCCCTTAGGACCTATGACCTCTCCCACCATGGGGCTTTTAAGTGTGTTTACAGTACCAGGCATGAATTTCCTCCCCTGGAGTGGGCCTCAGATCCAATCAGAGAGCCCCCAGCTACTCCTATAACAGTTATACCACTGTTGCATAAGTGGGTGCATCCTACCTGTCAGGTTTGAAGTTTGTGGGGTTCACAGATGAGTAAGACCATTGATGCCTCTTTCCCCACAGCAGCCTGCATAGTACCTTCTAGCACTATGAAAGCTAGCCATGAGGGGCGATCATCCAGCTCAGCTCCAGCTTGATTTCTCTGTATTATGTAACCAAGATGTGTGATGTCTTCAGATGACAAAGTTATCTTCTTCTTGTTGTACCCGGAATCTCCCAAAGACCACCAAGAGATTGAATCTGATATAAAAGCAAAGAGTCTTTACTATGAGTTAACTCAGGACTCTCCATCCATCTGATGCAGCAGCAGAACTGGAGAGACCCTGAGTATCTGGGGGGGCAGGGTGTTTATAGGGAGTAGAGTGGGGCGGGGGGGGGTGAAGCAAGGGGAGTCTGGGGTCTATTGCCTACATAGGAGCAGACTCGGGTTTGATGTTTTTCTCTCATCCAGAGGTGCTGTCCTTGGTCAGTTTGCAGCTGCAAGAAAACTATTATCTCTTTTAGCAGTTGTTGTGGCTACTACATATTTTCTTTATCCTGACCTTGCTTGCTGTAACTTTTAATTGGCATCTTTTACTGTATGAGGACATCTGGCAGGGTTTTCCTGTAACTAGAGCTAGGCTCAAAGTTGGGGCCTCAAGGGCATATTGTGCTATGCCAGGGGCCTACATTCTGTTGGGTGTGTTCCACAGCCTGTCATGGCTGCAGAATAGTCAAGGCAGGGATCCAGGCAGGGTCTTGGGTACCTCATTCTTATCTAGTTCTTGTAACTGAATATTGCTGAAAAAAATGGCATTCTAGTACTCACACTCAACAAGTTGAGGATTCAACTGAGTAGTTATGGGGAAAGCTAGATTTATTTTATGTTTATATCTCAATAAGTTGAGATTTCTCAATTCAATAAGTTAAGTTCAAACTGTACTGTGAGCTAGGCCAGCTGCCAGAGGCCTATAATCCCAGCTACTCAAGAAGCTGAGGCAAGGGCATAACAAGTTTACATCCTTCTTGGACTACAGAGTGAGTTTAAGGCTAGCCTGGGCAAATTAGTGAGCACCCCTATCTCAAAATAAAGAGTAGAAAAAAATAGAGAACTGGGGGCATGGTTTCATGCTACGGTGGTTTCTGGCATGTGTGAGGCTTTAGGTGCAATTCTCTGTGATGTTTGCCTTTCTGGGCTGGGTTACTTCACTCAGGAAGATTGTTTCTAGTTCCATTAATTGACCTGCAGATTTCATTTTTCTTACCAGCTGAATGAGACTCCACTTTTTAAATGTACCACATTGGCATTGTTCATTCATCTGTTGATGAGCATCTAGGCTAGTTCTATTTCCTGGTTATTGTGAATAGTGTAGCAATGAGCATGTGTGATCACCTATTTCTGGAGTAGGATATAGAGTCTTTTTGGTGTATCCTCAAGAGAAGTGTAGCTGGATCATATGGTAGATCTATTGCAGTTTTTGAGTAACCTTCACACTGGTTTCCATAATGGCTGTGCCAATTTGCTTTATTTAATTATTCACTCACACCAACAGTGAAAAACTACCCTCTTTTCATTATGCACCAGCCTTTACCATCATTGTTTTTGTCCTTTTTAAAAATCTTAGCCATTGTGACTGGAGTAAGATGAAATCTCAAAGTAGTTTTAATTTGCCTTTCTCTAATAGCAAAGGATTTTGAATATTAAGAGCATATTCCTCAGCCATTTGTATTTCATCTTTTGAGAACTCTCCGTTTAGATCTATGCCCCATCTTTTGATTAGGTTGTTTGGTTTTTTATGTTTTTATATTTATTGTTTAGTTCTTTGAATATTCTAGACACTAACACTCTGTCAGATGTTTTGCTAGTAAAGATTTCCCCCCTCATTCTTCAGTCTGCCTTCCCACTTGAGTGATGATATTCTTTTGTGCTGGCTAGTTTTATGTCAAGTTGACACAAGCTAGAGTCATCAGAAAGGAGGTAGCCTCAGTTGAGAAAAAAGTCTCCGTAAGATCAGGCCGTAGGCAAGCCTGTATGGCATTTTCTTAATTAGTGATTGATGTGGGAGGGCCCAGTCCATTGTGAGTAGGGTCACACTTGGGGTGGTGGTCCTGGGTTCTATAAGAAAGCAGACTGAGCAAGCCGTGAGGAGCAAGCCAATAAACAGCACTCTTCCATGGCCTCTGCATTACTGCATTAGCTCCTGCCCCCAGGTTCCTCCCTGTTTGAGTTCCTGTCCTGACTGCTTTTGATAATGAACTGTTATATAGGATTGCATGTGAAATAAATCCTGTTTTCCCCAATTTGCTTTTGGTCATGGTGTTTCATTACAGCAATAATAACTGCAAGACACCTTTTGCTGTACAAGAACTTTAGTTGTTTTTCTTGTCATAATGTTTCTTTGATTATGGGGAAATCTCACATCATGAACCCCAAACACAGTCACTTCATAGGCCTCCCAGGCCCACCCTCCCACCCTTGTGACTCCCCCCTCTGACAAATAAAGAAGAAAAAACATTCCAATTCGCATTGCTCATATATTCACTGACGCATGGTCAAACTCCAGGTGGCCAGCCCCTTAAAGAAAATAGAGTTCTTCTCCACCTGAACTTCCACCAGAAGCCCTCAGTTGTGGAGATCTACACATCAGCATCCTTATCACAAGTTTTAAGAGTTCTCTTTGATAGATTTCTGTCTAGGCTGTTACTTTTTGGGGGGTGGGTTGGGGTGGGGATAAGGTTTGTCACAGAAGCCTTCTATGTCCTTCTGATGTGAAACTCAAAATATGGATGGCTTAAGAGCACCAGAATCCCAAAGTGACCAGGGGGAGTTTTCTTTTGTCTCCAGGCAGAAGTGCTTCCCCATCTGGAACCAAAACTTCTAGGTCAGCAGAAGTTTTGGTCATCAGAACAGGAAACAAAGATGTTCTTCTTAGTAGGCCACTAGGGGTGATACTGAATGGAAGCATTCCTACTCCATGATTCCTAAATCCATGAATCCTGGCCATGTGGGAAAAGTATCATATTAAAAAAATATACTGCCCCATCCTTCTAGGCCACGGCCACCTAATTGGTCCTGTAACTGGGTCTTCAAAAGGCTATGCCACTGTTATATTAGGCCAGCTTCTCCAGGATAGTGGGGAACATGGTGAGACTAGTGGATTCCATGATCATGGGCCCACTGCTGCACTTTTCTGGCTACGAAGTGAGTGCCTTTCAAAAACAATGCTCTATGGAATATGATAATGTTAAATAAGGCATTCTGTAAGTCCATGGTTGATAGTTTTGGCAGATGCATTACGTGTTGGAAACACAAATTCATAACCAGAATAAGTCCTTATTTGAGCAAGGAGAAAGCATTGTCCTTCCCACAGTGAAAGTGGTCCAGTATAGTCACCCTGCCACCAGGTCATTGCTATGCATGTTCTACATTATGGCTTGGTGAGTCAGATCATACCCATCACATGATGGGCAATTCAGTCTCATGGTAACTTGGTGGCTCATTGTCAAATGTTCAGTTTTCACTAATGCCCAATAGAATGCCAAAAACTGTCTCTCAAAGGGAGAATAGTTATTTACAGGTGATGGTAGGACATTGCTCCAAAATCCCCCAAGTTTTTTTCTGTGATTCACCTATAGGGGCCCGCCAAAGTTTCCAGACAGCATCTCTATCTGCCACTGACACCTCGGGTACCATCAGGTCTTTTGGATCATATGTTTTAAATGGTAGAGTAGCCATTGAAAAGCCTGGTCCAGGATCTACTCAAAGCTAGCAGCATTCAGAGTTACTTGGTGTATTAGTCAGGGTTCTCTAGAGAAACAGTAATGATAGAATAAATTTATCAGAATATTATCAGAATATCTTTAGGAATCATTTCATTTATTTTTTATTAATTATTATTTTTAAGACTAGCCATATTTGTTCCTACCCTGGGTCTCTGGGCTATCCAGTCTCTGGTTCCTGGCAATCCAAGCAGTATCACCTGGGTTCCTTCTTGAGAAGTGGGCCTCAAGTTAAATCAGGCATTGGTTGGCCACTCTCAGAAGGTCTGTATCACCATTGCCCCAGTACATCTTGCAGGCAGGACAAGTTATAGGCCAAAGGTTTTGCAGCTGGGTTGGCATCTAGGTTTCTCTTTCAGTAGCCTGCAGAGTACTTTCCCACATCAAAGAGACTAGAATGTAGGGGTGAAGGCTCCATGCGGACACCAGCTCAGCCTCTCCACGTTCAGTGAGCTGTGTGGATGTTGTCCTTGGCAATGAGGCCCCACTGTCAGTTTATGGAGAGCAACCCTCTGCCTAGCATCAGCCTGGGTTGTTTGCAGATCTCCATGGGATGCCCTCAGCCAAGAACTGGACCTAATGAAACACAGTCCGGCCACTGGGAGCCTTGCCTGGCTACAAGAAATGGCCAGTTCAGACTCCATATCCTCCATTACTAGGAATCCTCACTAGGATCACCCTCATAGATACCAGGAAGTTTCTACTACATTAAGTTTCCCCACCACTCCCAAAGCCCCCAGTTCCAGCTGCCTCTCACTGAACTCTTTGCCTCCATTCCATTTCCCCCTAGTCCCACCTTTTGGCTCCCATTCCAACCTACCCCCAGTCTACCCACAAAATCTATTCTATTTGCCCTTCTCAGGGGGATCCATGCACCCTCCTAGAACCCCCATCTTTACCTAACCTCTCAGAATCTATGCGTTGTAACTTAGTTATCTTGTTGTTGTTGTTTTGTTGTTACATTCATTTGTCTGCAAATTTCATGATGTCTTTTTTCTCTCTCTCTCTTTCTTTCTTGCTTTTTCTCTTTTCTTTTTTTTTTTTTTAGCAGCTGACCACATTTTCTTTATCCATTCTTGAGGGAAATCTATGTTTCCAGTTTCTGACTATTAAGAATAATGCTTCAGTGAATGTAATTGAGTAAGTGTCCTTGTGGTAGGACGGAGCATCCTTTGGGCATATGCCTAAGAGTGGTATCACTGGGTCTTAAGATAGATTGATTCCCAGTTTCCTGAGGAACTGCCATATTGATTTCCACAGTGGCTGTAGGAGTCTGCACTCCCACCAGCAATGGAGGAGTGTTCTGTTGTTACTGATATCCAGCTTAATCCATGGTGATTTGATAGGACACAGGGAATTATTTCAATTTTTTATATCTGTTGAGACTTGCTTTGTGTCTTAATATGTGGTAAGTTTTGGAGAAAGTTCCCTGTGGTGCTGAGAACAAGTTACGTTCTTTTGTGTTTGGGTGGAATGTTCTGTAAATATCTGTTAGGTTCATTTAGTTTATAATGTCCGTTAGCTTCAGCATTTCTCTGTTTAGTTTTTGCTTGGATGGCCCGTCCATTGGTGAGAGTGGGGTATTGAATTCTCCCACTATCAGTGTGTGAGGGTCAATATGTGATTTAAGCTATAGAAGTGTTTATTTTACAAAAGTGGGTGCTCTTGTGTTTGAGACATAAATGTTAAGAATTGAAATGTCATCTTGGTGGATTTTTCCTTTGATGAGTATGAAATGTTCTTCTCTATCTCTTTTGATTAATTTTGGTTTGAAGTCTATTTTGTTAGACATTAGAATGACTATAACAGTTATTCTATACTAAGTTGCTTCTTAGGTCCATTTGCTTAGAAAATCTTTTTCCAACCCTTTGTAAGGTCTTTTTTTTTGTGTTGAGGTGTATTTCTTGTGTGCAGTAGAAGAATGGATTCTGATTTCATATTCATTCTGTTAGCTTGTGTCTTTTTATTGTGGAATTGCATCCATTGATATTGAGAGATATCAGTGATTAATGATTGTAAATTCCTGTTGTTTTGTTGTTGTTGTTCTTGGTGGTGGTGGTGTGTGTGTATGTTTGTGTGCACGCGTGCTTCCCTTCTTTTGGTTTTGCTGGTGTGACATTATTTATTTCCTGTATTTTCATGGGTGGAGTTAACTGATTTAGGTTGGAGTTTTCCTTCTAACAACTTCTGTAAGGATGGATTTATAGATAGATATTGTTTAAAGTTGACTTTATCATGGAATATCTTATTTTCTCCTATGTGATTGAAAGTTTTGCTGGATACAGTAGTCTGTGTTGGCATCTGTGGTCTCTTAGAGTCTACAGGATATCTATCTAGGCCCTTTTGGCTTGTAGTGTCTCTTTTGAGAAGTTGGATGTAATTCTAATAGGCCTTCCTTTATATGTTACTTGCTTTTTTCCTCCTGCAGCTTTTAATATTCTTTCTCTGTCTGTACATTTAGTGTTTTGGTTATTATGTGTCAAGGAGATTTTCTTTTCTGGTCCAATCTATTGGTGTTCTGTATGCTTCTTGTACCTTAATAGGCATCTCCTTCTTTAGGTTAGGAAAATAGGCTGGAGTGTTCACAGGGAATGCCTTCTGGTGTTGGAGGGTGGGATACAGAGACAAGTGGGGGATGGCGGGGTCAGGAGGAGACAGTCTGTGGGATCTACAGGATGTGTAGGGATGGGGGAAGGGAAGTTGCAGCTGGTGTTCTGTTGCAGTGCTAGGCAGGAGTCTGAGGAATTGGAGCAGCTTGGGTTTTAGTTGATTCCAAATATAGTAAAGTTGACAACCAAGAAGAGCCATTATACTTCTTATATGGGCTGGAAATACCCAAATAAGAAACATGCTTTCTTCAAAATCCAATAAGCCCACCAAG
This sequence comes from Peromyscus californicus insignis, assembly GCF_007827085.1. Lineage (NCBI taxonomy): Eukaryota > Metazoa > Chordata > Mammalia > Rodentia > Cricetidae > Peromyscus > Peromyscus californicus. The sequence goes on from NW_026294402.1 coordinate 32,288,908, forward strand.
TGTTCTTCTTTCTTGGTGGTGGGAGGGTCCAAGTGCAGTAACTTATCCTTTGACTAAGAAGGAATATCTCGGGGTTGGGGATTTAGCTCAGTGGTAGAGCGCTTGCCTAGCAAACGCAAGGTCCTGGGTTCAGTCCTCAGCTCTGAAAAAAAAAAAAAGAAGGAATATCTCTGCATGCCCCACACCACTGCACTCCTTGAAATTTCCTGATGTTGGAGACCCTTGGATTTACTTATATCTTAGTCACTTCTTAGTTACTTTTGTATTGCTGTGATAAAAACATGAGCAAGGAGACTTATAGAAAGCAGGGTTTATTTGGTGCTTACAGTTCTGGAGGGATAGAAGAGCACCCACATCATGGGGGGGGGGAGCATGATGGCAGACAGGCAGGCATGGCACTGGAGCATTACCTGAGAACTCACATCCTGGCTCACAAACAGGATGCAGAGAGCTAACTGGGAACGGTGGGAGTCTCCTGAAACCCAAAGTCTGCTCCCAGGGACAAACTCCTCCATCAAGGCCACATCTCCTAAATCTTCTCAAACAGTTCTACCAAATGGGGACCAAGCATTCAACCCTATGAGCCTCTAGTGGCCATTCTTCAAACCACCACCACTATGTGGTGGAAAGAAAGAATTCCCACAAGCTGTCCTCTAATGACAGTGTTAATGCCATGGCAGGCAAACATTCCTCCTAGACCACACAAGTAAATAAAAAGGTTACGATTCAAAAATCCTTCTATCTGAAGTATAAATTGTAAGTTCAGTTTTAGTGCTTAGATATGTAATATTTCCAATAGTGTCAGCTGTAGCAGTTTTGATTGTTTTAAGGGTTGGTTTTCTTTGTCCAGGTGGATAAACTGAAGGTGGCAAAGTTGTCTGCAGGCTTCCTTTCTCATCATTTTTGCTTCCATTGACAGTCCTCACAACATTCACTCTATTACCAGTACTGGGATTTTGCTGAAGGTCAGCGCATTTGCTGGTCTTTTCAAAGAAGCAATTATGCTTTTTGTGTATCAGTTTGACTGACTGCTACTCTTACATGGAGTATGTCTGTTCTTAGACTTGCCTGTTGTACATTTTATAGAACTCTCTTGGTTATTGAAATGAGGTCTTACTGATTAGAATTGTTTTTCTCTTGGTTAATATAGTTATATTATACTTAGGGCAACAAAATTCATTCTCAGTAAACTTTTAGCCATGTTCTGCAATCTCTTTTTAAAAGTAGTCTTGGGGTTTGATCCAGGGCCTTGTACTATGCAAGTAAGCATTCTACCACTGAATCTTGTCACCAGCACCCTGCAAATGTCTGCTGGGCAGTTCTGCAGCATGGCCTTGCTGTGGATGATTGATTGATAAATAAAGTGCTGATTGGCCAGTAGCCAGGCAGGAAGTATAGGTGAGACTAGGGGAGAGGAGAATTCGGAGAGGTGGAAGGCTGAGGCAGAGAGACGCTGCCAGCCGCCATGAAGAGAAGCATGATGTAAGATACTGGTAAGCCACAAACCACGTGGCAAGGTATAGATTAATAGAAATGGGTTAATTTAAGATATAAGAACAGATAGGAAGAAGCCTGCCATGGCCATGGAGTTTATAAGTAATATAAATCTCTGTGTGTTTACTTGGGGGACACAAGCGGGAGAGAGTTGTCCCAACTGCTGGCAGGCTGGGACACAGGAAAACTCCAGCTACAGGGTCCATGGGACAGTCATTTTTCTATGAGCTACCCCTTATGATCTCTCTTCGTTTGGTCTTGTGAGTTAAGTGGCATCAGGAAGGAAAGTTCTTTGCTTCCTTCTCACTGTTTTCAACGTGGCTCAGGTCTGGGCTGTTCCTCATTGTCTTTGAAGGGCTTCCCTTTAATGAGATAAACATGATCTCCTGAACATACGTCCTACTCCTTCTTGTATTTTCTTTCACTTTGGGATCTTGACTTGTGAGTATGCTTTCTAGATGTGCTGTCTTTAATTAATTAATTTAATTAATACTTAATACAGAATTGTCTTTTTTCCCTTGTACCTATTCTGTTATTGCCCTTGTACAATGATTGCTAGTGTTATTATGGCACATCTATGTTAACACAATATTTCTAAGTCATGGATTTGGTTTTTATAGTGAAATTTTGATAGGCCCCTGTACTGGCTGGTTTTGTGTGTCAACCTGACACAAGCTAGAGTCATCAGAGAGGAAGGAGCCTCAGTTGAGGAAACGACTTGATGAGATCCAGCTCTAAGGCATTTTCTCAATTAGTGATCAATGTGAGAGGGTCCAGACCATGGTGGGTGGTGCCATCCTTGGGCTGCTGGTTCTGGGTTCTATAAGAAGGTGGGCTGAGCAAGCTAGGGGAAGCAAGCCAGTAAGCAGCACTCCTCCGTGGATGCTGCATCAGCTTCTGCCTATGGGATCCTGCCCTGTTTAAGTTTCTGTCCTGACTTCCTTCAATGATGAACAGCAATGCTGAAGTGTAAGCCAAATAAACCCTTTCCTCTCCAATTTGCTTTTTGGTCACGGTGTTTTGTTGCAGCAATAGAAACCCTAAGATAGCTCCTTAGATGAACTCTGTTATTATTCCAGACATATGTGAGTTATTAGTATTAATGCCCTTTAGTCCTGTGCTATGAAATACCAGGAAGAGGACCTTCTCAGAATTATAAACCAGCACATATACCCTACTTTTTCACTTACATCTATTTTGGGAAAGGTTATATTTATTTATAAGAGCTTGTTTTCATGAGCAGATCACATGAATGTTTGGGTTTGGATGGCCTTTATGCAAATGCATGCATGACCAGGTGGCCTTTATAGCTAGGTTACACAGTTAATTCTACATGGTGAAGGTTATTTGAGATAATATATTGAGCCATATTATAATTATGTTCATGCCCTTGACCATTAACCTGTCAAAAGAATGATCTCAGGAAATGACTTTTCCTATTATTTCCTCAGGGAGCAGTAGCTCAGCCTCTAAATTCACTGGTAGAAAAATTCCTCCATAAATTCAGAAGTTTAGACAAAGAAGCTCACAGTGATAACAGATGAGACAAAACATGCAGTTTGGTAATTGCATTATTAGGGAAAGACTGTGGACCACAAAAAGCCATGTATAATAACCTCTTCTTTAAAAAAGTATTATTATTGTGTGGTGTGTGCATGTGTGTGTGCTGACTACAGGTACAAGTATGCCATGGTACATGAGTGGATGTACGTACATAAAGTGCATGGTACACTGGAAGATGACCTTTGGAAGTTTCATCGTGGGTTCTGGTGACTGAACTCAGGTTGTCAGGCTTGAACGACACTTAGAGCTGAGCCATTTTGCCAAACCATTAACTTATTGATAGATGTGGTCTTGAACTTGTATTTTAACTCTTGTAGCAGCTGATAGATGTCACAGTATAGATTGTGACATCACTCTTCAAAGTTCTGTAGCACACTGTTGCCGTGGTTATGTGATTATATATGTTTGTGCCTCAGTTTTGAATTTCAGTGTCGTTGAGACTTCTCAACTAGCACCTGGGATAATATAGACTGTTGTATTTTGATTGCGGTAAACGTTTAAAATGGGCAATAACTGTACCGGCAAAGGCAAAGGTATGATATTCGCCACTGGATGCTATGCCTTTAGGTGGTTAATAGTTTTAAAAATATTTTGTTCAAATATTTCTTTCTTTATACATATATATTCATATAGTTTTGATTATGCTTTATACTTTTATTCTATCTCATGTATATGATTGTCCTGTAAAGCAATTTGACTTTAATCTTTCTCTATATGTTATAAAAGGGGTTCTCTGAAGGAACAGAATAGAGAGAATATATGTATACATCAAGGGGACTTATTAGATTGGCTTATAGGATGCTGTCTGGGTAGTTCAACAAAGGCTGTTTCATCCTTAAAAGACTGAGAATCCGGCAGTGGTTGGGTCCAAAGGCTGGATGTCTTAGCGTTCTCAGTCTGGCACTGGAGTCCTGGAGGATTCCTGGAGAGCTGCTGATCCTCAGTCTACATTGGAGTCCCAAGGAAATTGGTGCTAAGACTGGCAAAGGAATGCCTCAGCAGCAGGGTCGCTGAGCTCACCAGTGAGAGTGAGGCAAGCAGGCAAACAACAGACTTTCCTTATTCCACGGCCTTGTACCTGGGCCACCACCAGAAGGTGCAGCCCAGACATAAGCTGGATCTTACTGATTCAAATACTTAAATCAAGAAAATCCCTCAGGCCAGGCGGTGGTGACACAGGTGCAGAGGCAGGCAGATCTCTGTGAGTTTGAGGCCAGCCTGGTCTACAGAGTAAGATCCAGGACAGGCACCAAAACTACACAGAGAAATCCTGTCTTGAAAAACCAAAGGAAAAAAGAAAAAGAAAAAAGAAAATTCCTCATAGGAATGCCCAGCAGCTTGGGTTATAACTGTTTTAAGATGTAGTCAAATTGACACCCAATATTAGCTATTGTATATGTGTGGGACTTGTGTGTGTGTGTGTGTGTGTGTGTGTGTGTGTGTGTGTGTGTGTGTGTGTAAATTCCTATTATAGCATATGTTGTTAAGCTTTTCCTTACTAGATGCTCTGTGGTATAAATACAATAACTTTTGTAAAGTATATTTTGATAAGATTTAAGTTATATGTATTTAAATTATTAATCTCAAAGAATTATGGAGATGTTTTGAGGCATTTCATATAACAATGTGTGTGTATCTGTATTTTATTTTTTGTTGTTTGTTTGGTTTTTCGAGACAGAGTTTCTCTATGTAGCTTTGCGTCTTTCCTGGAACTCACTCTGTAGCCCAGGCTGGCCTCGATCCACCTTCCTCTGCCTCCCGAGTGCTGGGATTAAAGGCGTGAGCCACCACTGCCACGCTGTATCTTTATTTTTACATTCCCTTTTTTCCCCTGAAAGGTTCATTTTATTCAGGAAAATGTGGATATGTGTTTTCCATGTATGTGATGGTTCATAGGAGCATGCACTTTCTATATTTCATTAATCTGAAAACATTTACTTTGTGAGCTGTCTGAATTTAGGAATATCAATTAGAGGTAATTTTTGAGCCTACTTCCCCACAGAGCTAAGCATTGTCAAATGTGGTAATTTCTTTTTCAGGATGGAGTCAGTTTTAATACACAAAAGTAGAGGATTAGGGTCAATTGTAAAGACTGATGAATACGAGCATAGAAACTTAATATTGTTTTACAATCAGCAATTAGTATATAATGTATACATATAATATGATGATTAGAATTATTCACAGAGAGAATTGTGGTTACCTATAGATTTGAAAAGATGTTAATGGCTGAAACTGTTTCAGTGTGTTGTGTGGCTTAGTTCTCCTGACCCTTCATTTTGAGCTCTTTCAAAAGTTGAACTCTAGACTTTCCTATGACTTTCTCAATAGCTAAATGGAGATACTCTCAAATTTGTGACACATTAGTAATGTAAGATGGTGGGTTTTCCAGGTCTTAAAATATTACATGTTTTAATACATAATGTTAGTGCACCCAGCATTCTGGGACTGCCTTATTGAGAAAGGTATTGCAACTGGGACCTTCTGAAGAACAATGCTGACCTAACTGTGGGAGTGGACAGTGAGTGTGTACTTAGGCCAGCATAGGCATAAGTTTTAAACTGTTAACTCGTTTTGTCTACCCGAGTCTGCATGAAAGAAAAATGGTTGCTTTCAAGCTAAGTAGGAGTATGTCATAGAAGAATAATGGCTTTGGAATTTAGAACCCAAGACTTTCATGAGTCTGTGGTTGAGGCTAAGCTGGAGGAACTGGGCAGTTTATTTTGCCAATAACTTAACATGCCTGAGGATTTAAACCACATGCCTTGTGTTCATTAAATCACTTACCAACAGCACAGATGTATGCCCTTATGGGTAGAATCAGAGAGAGAGAGAGAGAGAGAGAGAGAGAGAGAGAGAGAGAGAGAGAGAGAGAGAGAGAGAGATGGAAGTATTCAAGCTCCTCTACTCTTAGGGCCAATATAGAAACAGATGTGTGGCCCTCATGTGATACCCTAAATGTTGACTTGTGCTCATCATTCAGCTGTGGAGTTATTAGCTACCATAGAAGAGAGCCATCATCTGAGGATGGATTTCTGCTGGCCTACATAAATTATACACATTATCCACTTCATACTCATGCTTACAAACCCCAGGGCAGATATCGCTACACAAATATCAGATTTCTTTCTAGTTATTATGTGCAAAACACAAGGAACTGATGGTTTTGATTAGTTCACTGATACTGAGTCCTTAATCAGTCTCCAACCCTGCGATAAAGTCAGTTATAATTGGGCATATCTTTTAGTGATATCTGTGAAGTTAAGTGCTGAGACCATATGAGCTGCACTCCTGAGACAGGGATGTGTAAGAACTCAGAATAGCATTCCAGTATTAATGTTCTATAGCATTCTAGTGACAACTCTGATATGGAGTGGTCAACAGAGGCCAGATACTCATTCTAACCCACTACACTGTGGGTCCACTGATCCGAATATGGGCAGCCACACAACACCACAAAAACAAATGGATAGCATATTAAAGGAAGATCAGAAGAATTGCATTATATATAGTTACTACTTAGAAACTGTATTAACATCAGTATCTTCTACTGTTCAGTAATTTTATTGTGTATCAAAGGATGAGTGGATGAATATATTTACATCTTGTGCCTGCTACCAAATCTATTTCCCCAGTACAGTATGTAGACTATTGAGTTTGAATTCCCATTTGCTTAATGACAAATGCAAATTCTGTGTATTTCGTTTGTGGGCATTGACATGGATTTGAGAAATTCCTAGAAAGGAAAGTCAATCTTCTGGGCTTCAGAATGGTCTGAAGACATGGTAGAGCTCCTATATAATGTTAAGATTCATTTTAGTGGTCACACAGTCAAACATGGATTATTGCACATTGTCTTAGATTCCCAATACTTAGAGAGGCCAAAATTATTGTCCCTCATTTCTCTTCTTGTATTCTCCTACTTTCCCTTTCCTCTTGAAAAGATTGGTCCAGCAGTAGCCCAATCATGCTCATTAATGAACTACATCCATTCAGTCCAGCCATATGAACTAAAGCTATAGATCTTTGTCCATATAAAGCAAAGCTTTCTGGGCAATTACAAATTGTACCTTGAGCTGTTATTTTGTGTTCTACTTTTTCCAGAGGACAGACAGTTGACAGCCCCACAAGAAGAGTCGGCAAGGTCATCAAAGGTAAGATGGACATCACATTTTCTAAGATAGAAAGGCTACTTTCCTGATTCCTTTGTTTTTAATAGATACTATATTTGAATAATATAAAAGATCATGTACACTACACATTAAGTTGTTTACTTAGGAAGTGAATGAAATGAAATTGTACCAAGTCATCCCTGACTCAAAATGTCACTGTTAGGTGTGTTTTAGGAGGCTTATTTTCCTTGAACAAGTGTTCCTTTTTATATTTAAAGTTGTGTAATTTACACTCAAAAGGTAATAGATGGGGTTGTAGCAATGTCTCAGTTGTTAAGAGCACTTGCTGCTCTTCCAAAGGACCCAGGTTCAATTCCAAGCACTCACACAGTGGTTCACAGCCACCTGTAACTCCATTCCCAGAGGATCTGACAACCTACACCCTTTTCTGGCCTCTCCGGATGCCTGCACACATGTGGTGCACATACATATACTTGAGCACACATACAACAAATACATGTTTTCAAAGGTAGCTGAGTTGTTGTTTATGAAGAATGTGTATTTTCTGTAAGTGTCGTCTCCACTTCCTCTTGCAGGGTTCTATGTTAGATAGTGTAAGTTGGTTTTTGAAACTATTGTGGCAGAAGTTTCCTGTGTCAACTATAGGAACATTGAAGTCGCCAGACCTGTAAAACATGAGTTTAATGTAGCTAATTGGGGCATGGAGGCACTTCTCAAAGGGGACTCTTTTTTTTTTTTTTTAAAGAATTATTTATTTACTTCTGTATACAGTGTTCTGTTTGCATGTATCCCTGCAGGCCAGAAGAGGGAGCCAGATCTCATTAGAGATGGTTGTGAGCCAGTATGGGTGCTGGGAACTGAACTCAGGACCTCTGGAAGAACAGCCAGTGTTCTTAACCTCTGAGCCATCTCTCCAGCCCCTCAAAGGGGACTCTTAAGAGCAGGTTTTAAAAAGATTTCTCTGCCATGTGACAGTGTATTCTAAAAACCCTTAATAGAGTGATAGGGAGACCTGATTTGGGTTGAATCAGCAAAAGTGTGAAAGATATTTTTTCACAAAGTATCCAAGGTCAATTGTTTTCTGACAGCATCATATGACAGACTAATAATCTTTGTCTTGACTATTCTTCCCCATCCTAGTTACAATTACCCTAAGTACTAGGAGAGGAAAGAAACCTGTGGAAATAGAACTCACCTTGTTCTGTACCTGAGTGTTTCTTTTCTTTAAATTGTAGGTGGAGCCAAAGAGGAAGCCATATGGTATGTATTGTGGAGCCACTTTCTTTTTTTTTTTTTAAAGATTTATTCATTTATTATTTATTATGTATACAGCATGTATGACTGCAGGCCAGAAGAGGGCACCAGATCTCATTACAGATGGTTGTGAGCCACCATGTGGTCGCTGGGAATTGAACTCAGGACCACTGGAAGAGCAGTCAGTGCTCTTAACCTCTGAGCCATCTCTCCAGCCCGCCACTTTATTAAGACACATTTTACATAAGAAATTTACAATACTGCCTGTCTTTTCTCAGGTGTACTCTACAATTTCTACCACCTGCTCACAGTAACACTTGAGACTTTTAGATAAAGAAAAAGAAACACACACACATACACACACACACACACACACACACACACACACACACAGAGTGATATCCCAAATAACAAATTGTAAGAATGTTTATTATGCATGCATTTAGTTGTGATCATTTTAGTTTGAGATTTTATGCACCAGGATGTGTCTATATCTGTATTTCTCCTAGGTAGAAATCCCAGTTATTTAAACCCAATATCAATTTCTCCAATGAGAAAAAAATTAAAGTGCACATTTTCCCTATATTAGTTTAGAAGTCTTCATAGCCATGCATGCTGGCATTATTTCTTTGGTACTCTGTTATAGAAGAATCAACCAAGACACAGAGTTAAGTGGTTGAGATGTGTGACTACATAGGCCAAGACCATCATTGTGTACATAAACGTAGGGTCCAGTATCAGTGCTATGAGATGAAACTTCCACTTACTACCCTGTCAAGATGCCAATAGTCACTGTAGAAGGCTTCCAGCCCCTAGCTGGACTTCAAACACATCAAATCTCTAGAGATAGAAAATAACAGCAACAATCAAAACCTATTTCAGCATCCATGCGCCTGGGTACAGACTTCCACAAGTGTGAAAGCCAGAGAAAGCCCACATGTTCTGGGAAAATAGCTCCCTTGGTAAAATGTCTACGTATGACATAGGAGGCCCTCAGTTTGATCTTTAGTACCACATGAACCTGAGTGGTAGCACACAAATCTATAAGGAGTTGGTGTTTATTCTCCCTGTCTGACAGTTTCTGGTCATCCTGGGCTGTATAATGAGGCTATGTCTGACGACGACAACAACAACAACAACATGGGAATGAAAAATGACAAGTGGGAAAAGAGCTGACCTTCCACCAGTGAGAGCATTGATTCTAACAGTGAAAGTCACAGAAAAAACAACCACCAAATTGTATATGTGTCACGACTGAAATTCTAGAAACAACAGGTTCCAGTGAGAACTGGTGGAATGCTTTAGCTCCTTCTCAGGAGCTCAAAGCACCACACAATTTAGGGTGTATGTCTACTAAAAAAAAAAAAAAAAAAAAAAGAAGGAAGGAAGGAAGGAAGGAAGGAAGGAAGGAAGAGAAGCCTCTCATCAATATAGTCTCATTCTTTTAACTGACCATATTTAAAGATGAGTTAGACTTTGCTCCAAAAGTATTTGCTCTTACTGATGGTCAGTCTCCATGTTGACTGGTGAGAACATAGGGAGCCTATCCATTCAGTGTATGTAAACAGTCAGGACTGAATAGTGTGATTGTGATATGTCTGTATGTTCAGGCATTTGCTAAGGAGGGCTTTAGTTCAGAGCAAGCAGGACTGTGTGTCCTGCCCCTGGTAGCCAGTGAATGGAAACAAAATTTGTTTAGTAAAAATTGGACTTCATTGAGGAAAAAGTGAGTAGGGATTGCACATACTCAGTGATAATGCAGCCCCCGCCCTTCTCAGAGGCAGGCCTGGTCTGGCTGTAGAGACTGTTGCCAAGGGTAACTGTCAGTGAGAAAGTGGAATGCACACACTCAGTCCATTAAGTCACAATGATCTAGGCATCTTGTCCTGTCACTTTATGTTGAAGGTTTATTCAGGGCTAATCAGTTGAAAGATAGTGTTGTTTTCCTCCCCACCATCAAGTGACAACTGTGGTAGCATGATCTGGCCTCTGAGTCATTGTGGTAGACAGATAGAAGGGGTCCCATGTCCATGGACTTAACTATTAGAAACTACAGGGAGGCATCGTGAAGGAGGTGGCAGAGACAGGTGCACATTTACACCTCTGAGCTCTCTGAATGACTTCTTTTGCAAACTCATATTTTGTGTCAGGGATTCAAAAGTAGAACATTCATCTCTATTTTTTTTCTGTCAGACAATTTGTTCACAATGACATAAAATTAAATACTCCAGTAGTCTGAGGTGAAACGTAGACAGCTCCATGACCTGTAAAACACCGTGCTGTGTAAAGAATGAAGAGTAAACATAACTGTCCATTGCCCCAAGGCCAGGCTAACACCCTCTCTGCAAGTAGCCACTCAATCGAGCTGGGGTCTTGTTTGTGTTTTACATTTAACAAATGTCATGACATTTCTGTAGTCCAGTGCTTTTAACTAAGCCTTTATCGTTACTTATTTTCACACGCATGAGGTTTATGAAAGATTCTTAATTTTTGGTGTCCCAGTGCAAAGAGTAGAGAAGCAAGGAACTGTACAAATTTCACACTGCTTTTCTGTTGCTACTGTGCCATAGCCATGAGAGAACTTACCTCTCTTGACCATGTAATGCCTATATTAAGTGTACACTAATCTCTATGATGTAAAGAAAGCTCCTCTGCCCGTCCCCCCCCCCCCCAGTCCCCGGACCCACCCTGAGGAGATTTCTCCTAGAGTCCTGGGGAAGATGCTTACAGAGGCTAGGATTCCGATCTGAGGGATGTCAAATGAATCTATACAGATCTCTTTCAGTCCATTCATTTTAGTCTTCTAAGTCAATTCTAACTACATAGCTTCTTTTCTGCTCTCATACTTAGCTCCTCTCTTTCCTGGTTCTCTGTACCTTTTTTCTGCTGTTCTCTCTTTGTTCTTAGTTTTCTCTCTCATCCCTCTCTCTTGCCTGACTTCTCACATGTCTAACCGGAGACGCCTTACAATTCTGAAAATAATTTCACAGCCCTCAAGGTCATAGCACACTCCTAGAATAGACAATAAGGAACAGAGCCATTACCATAGTAATGCAAGGTTCCAAGGTCTCAGGACCAGAGGGAAAGGGCACAGTACCCAGTGCCACAAACTCTGAGACATAGCTTTTTATCAGCAGACTGCTGATGGTACTTTGAAAATTCAATAATTACTTTGTCATCAACAATAGTTGTAGATTATGCTGCCTTTTATTTATGAAAAGAATGAAGATTTCTTGCACTATTCTTTTGATATGTGAAATATTAACCTCCCTAGTTCATCAGTAGAACTACAAACACAGAATATAAAAACACACTTAAACTTCTACTGTGGTTCTCAGAGAATAATGTGAACAAACAAAAAACTGAGTTTGATTCTGTTTAGGCAGTATGGCTTCACCTACTACAGTCACCTAGGTATGAGTTACTCAATCTCTCCACTTTTTTCCTTCCAGATATGGATGAGGGCAAAGATGCCAATGTCTTGTGTAAAGACAGCAGCCTTTAAAGCGATGATCTTGGTAGTGGTAGGTCATTTCTGGTCACATCCAATTCTTCACTGGTTTCTTCCAGATTCAAACACTATAGGTGGTGACACACTGAGGATGACTTGGGTAGCAAGAACAGCCTTCAAGGCAATGGACTTGGTGGTAGGTCATTCCGGGTCTGATCCATCTCTCCACTGACTTTCTTCCAGATACTGATGATCCTGACGAAACTGACTCTGAGAAAAAGACGAGCAGCAAGAAGAGAAGTTTTCTTGGTTGTAGTACTGGTAGGTACTGGCATTCCTGGTCAGATCCAATGGGAGGGTCTAGGATTAGACATGTTATTCCTTCTCCTTGGATGACAGAGAAAATCAATTTAAGGGTCTTCCTAATAGGCAAAAGCAATGATAAGAGTCTATTAGTGAATCTTCCTTGGTTGATCTTCTCAATGTTATGACTCAATATTTTATTTTTGTACTCCTTGGACAAAGAAATGACCATGTCATCTGGTCCAGAGTTTAATGTAGGTTGTTGTCATCATCTAGTGGTTAAAACGAAGATGCTTCCTTTGCTGTGTCATTGTCCAGCTGGTGCAGTCATTAATAAGTATTTTAATTATATTCTCCTCCTACATTTTGTCAAATGCACATATTATAATTTGTTTTCCATTGGTATGACAGACATATTGACCAAAAGCAAGCCGGGGAGGAAAGGGCTTGTTGTATCTATCAGATTATAGTCTGCCATCAAGGGAAGCAAAAATGGTAACTCAAAGTAGCAACGTGGAGTCAGGAAGCTAAGCAGAGACCATGAAGGAATGTTGCTTACTGATTTGCTCTCTCTAGTTTGCTCAGTTATTTTTCTTAGACAGTGCACCCCCACCTGCCTAAGGAGTAACACCACCCACAGTGGTCTGGGCCTTGGTATATCAATTAGAAGTCAAGAATATTCTCACAGTCATTCTTACAAGCCAATCTAATGGAAGCAACTCCCCAATTTCGATTCCCTCCTAGGTGTATGAAGTTTACAAAGAAGATTAAATAGCACAAGTCACCTCTTGTCAACTTGACACATAAGCAGGCCATTGTTAGATTATAACATTTTCTGGTTTTCTCCAAGATCTCATGTTTATATAATATAAAATAGTGTACAACGTTAAAGAGTTTGTAGTTTAGAAACTGGACATGGTTGAGGAAGCATGAGTGGGCAGGTGCACACTTAGAGCTAGTGAAGGCTCTGCCCTTCTCTGCTCTGGTCTTTTTCAGGCTCCACAGATAGTGCCAACGGCAGTTGTCACCTAGAGAGTGATGTGCGCAGACACATCCATTAAATCACCAAGCCACCAAACTTCTTGTCCTGTTCACTGAGTTTGAAGGCTTATCCAGAGTATGTCAGTTGTAGGGAAGTGTTCCCCTACCCCCACCACAACTGTAATGTAACATCAGTGTTAGAATGACTTGGAGTCTGAGTCATTATGTGGTGTCTGGTCAGCATGGTTATCTTATCATTAGAAAGACAGTGTAGAAAAGATGGAGACATTTGAACTAACCAAACTCTCTCATATCACTCCTTTTGGAGAAAATGGTCAATATTCATACCAGGGACTGAAAAGTAGAACTTCCTTCCCTGTTGTGAGGTTTTTCTGTCAGGGCAATTATGTCACAGTGGCATGAAGATAACCCGTTACCTACTTCCCTACTTCGATGTGATACACAATCTTCATGCTCTGTAAAACACCACGGTTAGGCAAAGAATGAAAAGAAATTGCCATTGTCCACTGTTCCGGAGCTGTCTCTGGATCCACCCATTGCTATCTTGCTGATTGTTCTAGCATTCAGTAAACCCCACAGACCACTTCTCTAGACCTAGTACTAGTCTATAAGTCTTCATGTTTGCTTACTGTTTTAGATTCATCAGGTTTAATGTAAGTGCTTAGGCAGTTGGAGGGTCAGAGTGCCAAGAGTTGGTGTCATAAGCAGCTGCATAAATTTCATAGGTTTCCATGGATCTTAAAATGATTTGGATGCTGGCTATCTCACACACTGAGTCACATTGCTTCTCTGCTAATACTGTGCCATTCACATGAATTGAGACCTTAGTGACCATACCATTCTTGTGTTAAGTGGACACTTATGTTTGTGATCCTCCATTCTGAGTAACATTCTGAGTCATGCTTGAAAATCACTAATGAGATCAAATGTTTATACACAGAACAGTTGTTAGGTTTCCCGGGGGCGAGGGTTGTTTGTTTATTTGTTAAATGCAATTGAGCTGACCTCTTTTTGTTGTGAATGCGTTGCAGTGAGGTCCATGATGCGAAAGCTGGGCCTTGGGCACAGCAAGTCCTTCAGTGTCAGACCTGAAACAGCAAATGGGCATGTGAAGGAAAAGGCATGCGGCACCAGTGACGGTACTGTGGATATTCAGTAGTTAGTCTGAGTTATTAATAGTCATCGGTGATGATAATTGTACTAGTTACTTTTCTGTTGCTACGATAATATACTATGACCAAAAGAAACTTAGAGAAGAAAGAGTTTATGTTGACTTATGTTTCCAGAGGGATAAATATCAATCATGGTGAGTGAAAGTCATGGCAACAAGTGGCAGGCATACTGTCAGGAGCAGTAGGCTGAGAGGTCGCATTTTCAACCGCAAACATGAAACAGCAAACTGGAAGTTGGGTGAGGCTAGAGATTCTCAAAGCCTGCCCACAGTGATGCATTTTCTCCAGCAATGCTCCACTTCCTAAACATGCTACAACTTTCCCAAACAGTATCAACTACCAGAGACCAAGGTTTAAATTGCAGGAGCTTAAGAGAAACATTTCTCAGTATACCACCACATTCCACTTCCTTGCCTCTGTAGGCTAATGACCATATTATAATGCAAAATGCCTTTAGCTCAACTTGAAAAATCCCCAGAGGGTGCCCAGCCCCAAATGATATGTCTGCAACACACCTAAAGCTCAGGGACCATTAAGGAAGAAGGCACAGAAAAGTTGTAAGAGCCAGAAGTCCAGGAAATCTGCTGTGAGATCGTCTCCTAGAAATGGCAGGGAAGCTTCACCCATGATACCTCAACAGTATGGCTGCCTAAACAACACTGGAAGTACACCACCAACAGACATGCTAACGTGGAAGTGGGGGATCTCATGGAGCCCCACTCATAGAAAAAGAAATATGGACAACTAAGGAATACTGAGAGCAGGAGATTTAGTCTTCTTCAGAGGCGAAGCCCCAGTTGCTTATTCAATAACAAGTGGTCAACCCTGAAATCATATACATACAAGTAACAACAGATGGACTGAACAAGTTGTATTTATATCTGTAGGCTGAGAAGTCACATGTTTAACTACAAATAGGAAGGAGAGAGAATGAACTGGAATTAGGGTGAAGCTATGAGGCTTCAAACCCTACCTCCAGTAATACAATTCACTCAGCAAGGCTAGCTCCTAAAGGATCCACAGTCTTCCCAATTGGTGCCACAAACTGGGTACCAGATATCCAAATACCTGAACCTAAACAGGACATTTCTGATTCAAACCACAGTCTATATCTCTTATTAAAAAGGTGGAAAATGCCTTGTGTATTTTTAATGTGTGAAGTATTCAACAGTAGAGCTGCAACGATAGAACTTCAAAATGCATTTCAATGACTGTTGTGCTTCTCCCTGAATGATCTGAACCAAAGGGAAGCAAAGCGAGTTCTCGTGTGAGGCAGTGTGGCTTCACCCACTATAGACAGTAGTATGTAAATCACTCTCCACAGACATAGTTCCAAACATTGACATCATGGATGATGGCAACACTGAAAATGAGTTGTCTCCTGAGACCAACGTGTATCGCAAAGACCATGGTAGGTCCTGGCATTCTTGGCCAGATCCAATGAAAGGGTGTATCAACAGTCAGGTTGTTCCTTCTGCTTGGGAGGCAAAAGAGGAAAGTCAATTTAAGGACTTCCAGATGGGCAGAAACAATGATGAGACTCTATTAATGATTAGTGGCTTTTCTTATTTCTGTGACCAAATAACTGAGAAAAGCATTTTAATGGAGGAAAGGCTTATTTGGCCTATTATGACAAGGTGGTCATTATGGCAGGGAAAATGTCTCAGCAGGTGTATGGCGCTGGCCGGTCACATTGCATCTGTACATGAATACATGCACATGTACTCAGGAAGCAGAGACTAAACAGAAGTTAGACAGAGCTCTTTCCCCAGTGGCTTGCTTTCTCCAGGGATGCTCCATCTCCTGAAGCCTTTCTTAGGCAGTACCATAAGCTGGGGAGAGAGTGCTCAAACTCATGAGGCTATGCGGGACAGTCCCTAATCAAACCAGAACACACAGTATATGACTGAAGGCTTTATGTAGATTGACCATTTCATGTCACATAATCTGAACTCTAGGCAAAAACACAAGAACCTGCTTTCTTATGTTTTCCTCTTTGTCATCTTTTCTCAGAGGACTAGGGTATGTTTCAAGAACAAAGAAATGACCATGACATCTGATCAAGAGTTTAACATAGTTTGTCATAATCTTGACAATTGATTTGAAGTCTGCTTGCTCTCCTGTGTCTTTATCCTGCCTGTGCTTTCATTAATAAGTGTTTTAGTAACTTCCTGTGTACTTCTTTTTGCTGAGACTGCACAGTGATGTAGGGAATGTGCTTGGGTACTAGGGAAGTTAGACAAAATGAAAATGTAAAACACAGACATCTGTGTACACTTAAGATTGTTGTGCATGTCTAATGGCATAGAAAGCAAATGACCTCATTCGTTATGTAAAAGGACCATTTTTCATTCAGAATCATTCGTTCCTGGATCTTTGCATCCTTCTAGACCAGTAAGTGGCTAGCTTAGTTGACACAGTGCTTGCTTTCAAGCACAGAGACTTTCCCATTCCTTGACCAATGGAGAGTTCAAGGGAGACATGTACACATTTCTGAGGCAGATATAAGACAGTGGATTTTCCAAGTCTAAGAGTACTAGACATTTAAACAAACAATGTTAACCTACTAGTCTTTTCTGGTCCATTTCATTCAAGATCTACTAACTGAAGTCATACAATTGGAACATTTTAAAGAACAATACTGACCATACTTTAGAAATGGAATCTGAATATGCACCTAGGCCAACACAGGACAACATAGGCATTACTTTTAAAGTTTTAGCTGTCTCTGTGCAACAAATGTCTGTGTGAAGTTAAAATAAATACTTTTAGGAAAAACAGGATCTATCTAGAACAATAGCTTGAGGATTTGTTACAGGGTTTTTGTGAATCTGTGGAGTATGTGAGGGTGCACTGTCTATGGCAGTACATTGTACTGACAACTAGCCTTTCTCAGCATTTACACCAATATGTTAGGTTCACTAAGTTGGTCGGGAACAAAACAGACACGTGCATTGTTTACTTCTTTAATGATGATGCACAGGAATTGAAGAGATGTGATGATGAATAGACCCAAGGTCATGATGTTCTTAGGTGAAAGTGCCAAGGTTGAAATCAGATATGTAGCCCCCTAGTATGAGGTTCCAAACTGTTACCACATACTTATATTTAGGCTATGAGGACATTAATAACCATACAAAAGAGTCCATCTTCTATATACATTTCTTATTTGCTGAAGCAAGTAGAAATCCAGGGGACAGATGATCAGTGTTCTCTGCCTTAATGGGAGTTGGGTAGTCTGAACCTGGACATTCACCTCACAGAATGAATACAAAGGATGACCAGTAAAGAAAAACTAGCAGGAGAAAAAAAAACAATCTATGGTGGATCTTTAAATGTAATAATGTCAGTATCTTGCACTTATCAGTAAAGTATGATTATGTATCAAACAGTGAAAAATTTAGTGTCATTACATCATGTTCCTGATACTGCATGAATTTTTCTTGAACAACGTGTACATTTTGAAGATTAAAATTCTATATGCTAGGACTGACAATATGATTCAAAGGATAAATGTATATTTCTTCCAGTGGTTAGGACCTGAGTGGCATTTCTCAGATCCATATGAAAGTAGAAAGAGAGAATCAACTCCACAAACTTGTCCTTTGACCCTTGGACAGATGTCACATAGTATGTATTCTTGTACATACACTTTGTATATGCATATACACAAGCAACAATGAACAAGGAATTTAAAAAATAAGATCATCGTAAATGAATGTAGAATCTGTCTATGTTGATCTGTAGTGGCTGAAAGAGGTTAGCAGAGATCTAGAAAGACTTGAAAATGCTCATAAAGAGATAGAAATCTGTCATTTAACATAACATTTATTTAAGTGTAACCTAATCCAAGATGGATTATTTCACAGTGCATTAGACTCCCTTTATTTAGGAGAACAAAAAGTCTCTACTTCATTTCTCTTGAGGTCTTGCCTTGTTTTCACTTTTCCTAGCAGGGAAATCTGTCTTGCAGCTCTTCAACCATGTTTATCAATTCTGTGCACTAAGGCTAGGCATAGGGACTAAATCCACATGTCACTGTCCCTAGCAACATAAAAGCCCTTGACATATAACAAGTGGTACCATGAGCTGAAAGTAATATCCTGTTCCCCTAGATTTGAGTGAGGAGCATCCTCAGGCCTCAGAAGAAGGGTCAAAGTCATCGTTGGTTGTGGTAAGATGACCTTTCCATATTCTAACATAGAAAGGTTACTTTCATGATACTTTATTTTTATGGGCATCAGATCTCAGTAATAAACTGCTCACACTCTACAGGTATTAGAGTGTTTACATGGGAAGAGGACACAAGTCACCCATGATACGACACAGCATGAGAAGAAATTATAAAGCATGTCAGTTACCATAGTGGGTGTCAGGAGCTTTTCTTCTCACATAAGATTCCCCTTCAGACTCAAACATGTAGAATAAGCCAACAGGCATATTGGATATGAAAAGTTCCTGTTTCTTCTGTGAGTGTCTTCTTGTCTTTCTGCTGGGGTCTCCTAAGGTTAACACAGTTGGAATGTGTTTCCCCAAATATTGATGTGGCAAAAGATTCTGGTGTCCGTTAAGGGATATTGAGGTGGTGAGACCTTTAAAGCATGATGTTAGAGTAGATATTTGGGCAACAGGGACACTCCTTGGAGGGATTCATTCACAATACCAGATTCTCATAATGTTTCTCTGCCACGTTTCAAAGAAGCTTTGAGGAAACCCTCAGTAGAGAACAAAGGGGTGAGTTTGCCTGATGTGGACTCAACAGGCAAAGGTGTAAAAATCACTTATTTTTTTCACACAGTAACTAGCTGCAGGGATTTTGTAAGAGAATCACATAACAGACTAATATAGAGTCTTCAAATTGGCTGTTCTTCCCAGTCCTGTTTACAAGCTGTCCTAAGTCACAGGAAAAAAAAAAACAGAGATCTGTGCAAACATAACTCAGTGTGATTTGATCTAAGAGTGTTTTCTCTGAATTGCAGGTCCAGTCAAGGAAGCACAGATACAGTATGTATCTTGGAATGACATTTTTGGATATACTGTAGATAAGAACTCTGCATCTACTTGTTGTCTTTGTCTGGTTCACAACTTCTATTTACTTGTTTATGTACAAATCTTTCTTAATTTTTAAGAAATCATCATATTCCCCTCTCCCATTTCTGTTCAGAACGTCCCCACATACCCACCTGACAACTCCATGCCTCCTCTCTCTTTAGAAAGCAAACAGGCAGGGCGAAAAACAATGAAAGTAATTAAAACAAACGAAAAAGCACACACACACACACACACACACACACACACACACACACACACACACTGCATATACACACAGAATCAGAAACTATAATATACAAGCAAAAGCTCAGTAAGACAGAAAATGCCCAAACAAAGCAATATAAGACACAAAAATCTAGAAGAACACCATTGAGTTTGTTTGGTGTTGCTCACCTACTGCTGGGCATGGGGACTGCCCTGGAGTGTGGTTGATACACCATTGGGGAAAAGTACTTTTTCCTTTGTGAGAGCTTGTCAGCTGAAGATAGTTTTGTGGTTAGGGATGGGAGCCCATGTCTACTTCCAACTCTCAGCTCTAGGAGCCTGTCTGGCTTAAACCTACAGGCTCTATGAGGTCATATTGGTTTCTCATTCTTTTCAAAGCAATCTAATGGCAACAAGTTTGTAAACTTAGGTAAGATAACAACAGATATCCCAAGAGACATATCATGGTCCTGTGTATGTAGTTCTCTCATTTACTCTTGTTGCCTTGGGATTTCATATATCAATAAACATCTTTATGTGTTTTCTCCCAAAAGATATTCCAATTACACATGTCAATTTTGTCAATGAAGAAATCTGAGGTCATGCCTTTCCTACATTACTTGGTTCAGAGCTCATCATAGCCATGTATGCTGTATTCATTTCTCAACATACCCTGTTGCTACAGGAGAACCAACTAGGATAGGGATGTGAGTGACCAAGCTAGATAGCTAGGGACTACAAGAGCAAAACATGTTCCCAGATATTTGGGATGAAAGTGACATTTTTAGAATAAGCTCAAATTTTCTCCTCATGGAGACATGAGCTGTCATTTTGCATGAATCCATTCACCTTTCCAGCATATACCCAGAAATAATCCTGCCTATAGAAAACACAAACAGTACCTTTTCTACCTCAGTGATCAAAAACCATAGATAACATCCATGGATCAGGTGACAGTTATTCACAACTGGGAAAGACAGAGAAAGCTAAGGTGTACTGGGTTTGCGTTTTTTTTGCTCTGTCATTGGAATAGCAGGTTTTCATTCAGGAGTCTGTGGGTTTGATATTCAACAGTGCATAAAGTGTGATGTGGACACAACATAGGTTGGTTAATCTGATACTCTAGAAGGGGCTGCATGGTTCTCATGAACTCAATCTCATCTCCAATCACTGGCCAGCCTAGGCCGTAAGAAAATGCCTGAAAGACTCACTGAGAGGAGTTGACCATGTGAAGTAGTGGCAGAGGAATGCCATACAATTAAACAAACATTGTTCCCTTACACCACTCCTTTGTGAGGAATGGTGACTTTTTGTAGTAGGGATTGAAAAATAGAACATCTGTCCTGTTCTTTTTTTTTCTGTCCTCTACTTGGGCACAATGTCATTAGTAGGTAACTAACACAGTGCCTTCTGGTCAAAAGGAGGAGATGTTGATTGTCTTCTTCTCTAGTGCCTTTCTGTGAAGGTAATACTAGATATGTCTGTGAACTTTAAAAAGCTGTGTTGTGTAAATGATGAAGCAAGCATATGCTCTTTCCAGAAGTCATCCAAACAGCCTCTCTGGTTGTAAGCATCACCGTCCAGGTGGTGGTTCTGGAGAGACCAAGCGCCATAGAGCACCTTTGTGGCACTAGTGCCTGTTACCAGTGTAGCTGAAGGTTTCCTGTGTTCCACCTGCAGGGCGCATGGTCAGTACAAACCTCTCTCAACTGCCAGTCCTATAGCCACTTGGACCCAAGTAAACACAGAGAGCCTTATATTAATTAAAACTCCTTGGCTTTAGCTCAGGCTTACCACTGACTAGCTCTATCATTTAAACTAATCAATAATTCTCATTTATGTTTAGCCACGTGACTTGGTACCTTTTCTCAGTTCTGTCTTCACATCTTGCTTCCTCTGTGTCTGGCTGGCGACTCCTGACTCAGCCTTCCTCTTCCCAGAATTCTCCTCTCTGCTCACACCGCCTATACTATACTTCCGGCCTGGCTACTGGCCAATCAACACTTTATTTATTAACCAATCAGAGCAACACATTCACAGTATACAGAGCACTATCCACAGCAGACCAGAGCTCTTCCTTCATTTACCTTTTTAGATTCATTAGGTGTGATGTGAGTTCTTAGGAAATTATAGTGCCAAGTGTCAAGAATGCAGAACTGAGCAATTGCATTTTCAATGTGTTCACATGCCTCTTACAGGGATTTGGATGCTGGTCACTTCACACAGTCACACTGCCCTTCTGTTGATACTGTCTCATCCATGTGAATTGACACCGCACCTATACTGACCATGTCATATCTCCAATAAGTCAACACTGATTTCCAGGATTTTCCAAAAGTGATATTCTGAATTAAATGAGTGTACTCGCAAATCAGTAATGAGATGGAATGTTAAACATAGAACAGTTGTTAGTTCCTTATTTGTTTTTGTTTTTTTAAATGAATTCAGCAGAACTAAACATTCTTGTTTTGATTGCATTCAAGTTGTAGCCATATTGAGGAAGCTAGGCATTCGGTGCTCCGTTACCTCTACAATCAATGACATGTCTGAAACAATGCTGCAAAAGACCTGTGGCACTAATGACGGTACTGTGGAAATTCAATAATTAATTATAGTTATTATCAGTAGTTGTAGATTATATAGTATCCCTACTATAAAGAGAATGAAGAATCCTTGTAGTAGTTTTAAAGTGGAAATTAATTTCTCTAGTCCACCAGTAGAACTACCACCACAGAGCATAAAACCACATTTAAATGCCTATTTTGGTTCTGGTGAAATGATATGAACCAAAGGAAAGCAGAGCTGGTTCTTGTGTGAGGCAGTGTGGCTTCACCTATGGCAGACACTGTGTGTGATTCACTCTCTCTGCTGGCTTTCTTTCAGTCATGGGTGGCGATGATGGGAACAGTACTGAGAATGACTTGTCTAGTCAGACCCACCTGAAAAACACAAGACTCTTACCTGTAGGTCATGGACTCTGGGTCAGATGCAGTGTGAGGCCTTCTAAACAGACAGGAACCATGATGAGACTCTCATGGAATCATTCATTGTTTTTTTCCCCCCTTGATATGACCTAAGCAGAATCACTGAAGGAAGGAAGTGTTCATGTGACTTATTGAAGGGGATCATTCTGTAATGTTTGAGAGTACCTGGCAGCTGGCAGGGAAGGTTGGGTGGCTTCATTTGCAGGAGACGACTTTGGTATGTTGCATCCATACCAAGGAAACAGAATGAGCAGAAGTGGAACTGGACTCCAACACCTAGAGGTTGGCCCTAAAGGACTCACTAACTCAGGATAGGCCCCACACCCCAAAGCTCCCAAACACTCCACATGCAGCACCACCTGCATACTATTCAATCCAGAATACACATAGCCATGTACATTGACCGTGTCCTGCCACTTAATATGGGTCTACTTAGAAAACTGAGAGGCTACAAGAACCCACTCTATTTTATTGCCTCTTTGTCATTTTTTTTCACAAAGGAAGACAGTAAATTCCAAGTACAAAGAAATGACTGTGTTGTGTGGTCAAGAAATTAATGTAGTTTTTCATCTGTGTTAGCAAACCAAAGCCCATGTTCCTGCCGCCTTCTCTTTCCAATGCTTTCATTTATAATTATTTCCTTTATGTCATCACTTATGGAAAACATGCATGTGAAAATAGGGACTGATTGTTGACAAGGTCAATCAGATGAACACATGTCATACAACAAAAATCTTTGAAATCTTAAAAATTATTGTTTAGGGGCATGTGAATAAATAGAATGGAAGAATTTATTTGTTATATAAAGATCAGCCTGTCTCTGAGCAGTAAGTTTTCCCATGTCCCTTTCTATATCTTTTTGAGGGCCAAGGAGGTAACTCATTTGATAAAGTGTTTGCTTTGCAAGCCTGAGGCTTCCATCAATTGGCCCACATCTAAAGGGAATCACCTTCATATGTATAAGGCCTTAATGATGTAAGATGATGGCCTTTCTTTATCTTACAACACTTGAAATCTTAATATATCATGTTAATCCATCCTATGTTCTGGAGTTCATTCGAGCAGGATCTATGGATCTTAGGCAACTGGAACACTCTAGGGAACAATGCTGGACTTATTCAAGAACAGGCACTATGGCCAGTAGTAGACTTATTTGTAAACCTTTCTCTAAGTCTTCCAAACCTGAGTCTGTGTGAAAGTAAAATTAATATCTTCAGGATCATCATACTCAGACAGACAGTCAGACAGAATGAATATACATCACACAGATAGTTTGTGGAGACTGCCAATGCAAAAACTTACTTTTATAGAATGGGTAGAATTTCACCAAAAAAAAAAAAAAGGCATTGTCGATATCCCTGTTAATATTCATCTTGATAGGGTGGATTTTTCAGGTGATGAGGTGCTTGCCTTGCTAACATAACAGTTTTGCCATGCGTTGGTACATCAACACACTGGGCTCGAGTCCTGACTAAGGGTGTTAGGGAATGAAGAAAGGACAGACACACAGACACATGTACAGAAAAATGGGGTCAGAGTGTAGGGTTGAGGTGTAAGCTCTGATGCAGGGCATCTACTAACTCTAGCAACCTGAAATTTTGGTGTGTTTGTTAGGTACATCACAAGGGGAATGACTGACTCACTGGCAGGAAGTCTCCATAGGCAAGCAGTCTCAGGCCTAACCTTCCAGAGGAGGAAGATGCAGCTGCTAGTTTTTGTACACACTGATCAGGCACCAGGAAACACTTGCACTTGGACAAGAAGAAGGCTTTGCCAACTTCCAGCCTGGCCTACCTGGGAGAAAGGCTTTGCCAATTTCCCCTGGGCTGTGCCCTTGTCAGTAGTACACACGTACTCAGGACTTCACTCACTCAGGGTTTCTTCTGCTCCTACAAAGAGAGCAGAGGCTCAAGGGGAACCCTCATCTTTGTGGGGCATTACTTGTAACACTCATCTTAAAAGGTCTTGTAATAAAACATCCAGAGTCAGATATTGGAATGAAAGCTGAAAGTTCAGAGAAGCAGAACAGCCAGGTAGGTACTAGCGTACCTCTATGAAATTCTCAGCCTCAAGAGAGCAAGTTCCTGTTTCCTCACACCTTATATACCTTATATACCTTTCTGTGTCCTGCCATATCACTTCCTGGGATTAAAGGCGTGTGTCATCACTGCCTGATTCTGTTTCTCTCGTGTGTAGTCCAGTGTAGCCTTGAACTCACAGAGATCCAGACAGATCTCTGCCCCCTGAGTGATAGGATTAAAGGTGTGTGCCACCACAGCCTAATAGCTATGTCTAATTTAGTGGCTGCCTCTGTCTGCTGATCCCCAGGTAAAGTTTATTAGGAAGTGGACACTGACTTTGTGCTAAGGCAGACATAGGACCCTAAATATTTCAGGGGATCTAGACTGTGTCTCCACAAAATACTTGCCCTCACTGATGGTGGGTCTCCATGTTGGCTGGTAAGGGAGAACATGGGGAAACACGTGTACTCAGTGGATCCACACAGCCAGCATTGACAAGTCATCATTTCTAAGATCCTTTTTTTCCTCGAGGCATGTCTATGTGATTAGGCATTAGGTAAAGGAGGGCTTTGGTTAAGGGAATGTGAGACTATCTTGCTCATGGGTACAATATGAACAGAAAATTTTGTAGAGCAGAAACCAGACTCTGAGAAAGGAGCAAGCAAGGTAAAGTACATACTTTGAGCTAGAAAAGCCATTGCCCTTGTCTTAGGCATGTTTAGTCCAGGCAATACAGACAGCACTGAGGGCAGTTGTTACA
This sequence comes from Peromyscus californicus insignis, assembly GCF_007827085.1. Classification (NCBI taxonomy): domain Eukaryota; kingdom Metazoa; phylum Chordata; class Mammalia; order Rodentia; family Cricetidae; genus Peromyscus; species Peromyscus californicus. The sequence continues at coordinate 32,314,301 of NW_026294402.1, forward strand.
GAGAAAGTGGTATGTACAGATGCAGTCCATTAACTCGGCAAAGCACCCAGATTCCTGGCCTGTCAGTCAAGATTGAGGGCTTATGCAGGGTTTGTTGACTGAAGGGAAGTATCTTTTCTCTCAGTCATCACGTGACAAGTGTTTCAGAGTGACTTGGAGTCAGACTCCTGGTGAGAGCCTTCTCCTAGTGTGGTTGTCTGATCATTAGAGATTTGCACTGAGAGAGGCCTAAAAATTACTAGTCATGTGAACTAACCTGGTTCCTCATATTGCTTCTACTGAAAGAAATGGTCTTTTTTTTTTTTTTTTTTTTTTTGAGTCAGGGTTGGAAAAGTAGAATAGCGATCCTTGTTTCAGTTTCTTTGTTCTGTCAGATAATTTGGTCTGTAATCTTAAGGTGACTATTACAGTGCCCTCAGACAATAACAGGAGGTAGAGATGGTCCCTTACAAGTGCCTCCCCTTGTTGGTGTTCTTATATATTTTACATGGACTGTAAAACATCATGAGGAATGAAAAGTGGTGAAGCAAATAAAAAGGAAATTTAATATTTCAAAAAAAAAAGAAAGAAAGAAAGAAGAAAGAAAGAAGAAAGGAAGGAAGCAACCATTTCCCCCTGATCTGGCAGTGTACATACACTATCTCTGTATCTGACCGTGGCCTCTTGCTGATTTTTCTGGCCTTTGGCAAACCCCACTAAAAATCCCTTTTTGGTGCTAGTGATTTTCTTTGGGGCTTGACATTCATTTAATTTTGTAGATTCATTAGGCTTAATGGGAGTCCTTAGGAAGTCATACTGTCATAGTTTCAAGAACAGAGAAGTGAGGAATTGCACAAATTTCACTGTGTTTACATAGCTCTTAAGATAATTTGGATGCTGGCCATCCTGCACACTCAGTCAAATGCTCTTCTGTCAATACTGTCTCATCCACCTGGATTGAGATCTTACATACACTGACCATGTTGGATATGCTTTAAATGTTCCCTGATGTCCTTGATCTTCCAGAAGTGACATTCTGAATCAAAACAATGTGCTTGTAAATCAGTAATGAGATCAAATGTTTATCGTAGAACAAAGACCAATTTTCCTTTTATTTTATGATTCAGCTAACCTATTTTTGTTTTGATGCATTCTAGTTTCTGCTATACAGGAAAAAATGGGTTTCAGAAGTGCCAAGGTTCCTGAACAGCGTGACATACCTCAAAAAACGACCTTGCAAAAAGTCGAAAAGTCCTGTAGCACTTATGACGGTACTGTGGAAATTCAATAGTGTGTGTTTTAGATTTAAGCAATTTGAATGTATTTGACCTGCCATGTATGTTGGTACACCACATGTTGCCTAGTACCAGTTGAGGCCAGAGAGGGCATTGGATCACCAAGAACTGGAGTTACACATGGTTGTGAACCACTGTGTTGGTACTGGGAATCAAACCCTAGTCCTCTGGAAGAGCAGTGCTCTTAACCACCGAGCCATCTCTCAAATCCCTAGTTTGTTATTAACAGTAGCTGCAAGTAAGATGGTATCTCCTCTGTAAAAAGAACGAAGATGTTTTGCAGTATTTTTAATACGTGAAGTGTTACTTTATCTCATGAGTAGAATGTCTATTGTGGTTCTCAGTGAATGATGTGAACCAAAGAAAAGCTGAGTTTGTTCTTGTATAAGGTAGCAAGGCTTCACCTACTACAGTCACCGAGGTATGAGTCATTCACTCTCTCCACTTTCTTCCTTCCAGACATCGATGATGAGGAGGAGGACACCAATGAAGATGACTTTGGTAAGGATAACAACCTTCAAAGTGATACTCTTGGTAGTAGTAGGTAATGGTATTCCTGGTCACATCCACCTCTCCACTGACTTCCATGTATTGATGATAGTGATGAGGATGACACTGAGGATGACTTGGGTAAGGAGAACAGCCTTCAAAGCAATGATGTTGGTGGTGGTAGGTCATTCCTGGTCAGATCCATCTCTCTACTGACTTTCATCCAGATTTCAATGGAATGGATGAGGACAACATTGATAATGACTTGGGTAGAAAGACCAACCTGCAAAATGCTGAACTTGTTAGTGGTAGGTAAAGGCATTTCTGGTCAGATCCAATGTACAATCTAGCAGTGATCAAGTTATTCCTTCTGCTTGGAAAGCAGGGGAAGAAAGTCCACTCAAGGGTCCTTCAGTGGACAGAAGTGTCAGCCAGGGTCTATTCCTGAATTGTTGTGTTTCAACTTCTTTTCTCATTGCTATGATGAAATAAGTGACACGAAACAGTTTGATGGAGGAAGGGTTTATTGTGGCTTATTGTTAAAGTGGATCACTGCATCATGTTGGTGGAGACATGGAAGCTGGCAGGGAACGGAGGGCTGTAGGCACAGGGGACAATAGTTACATCTTGTAGAATATTATTTTAGGGTGTGTTACTTTTGTTTATTCTCTGGAACATTTGTTTAATGATGCAAAGCTGTTTTGCATTCTTTTATGTTGCATTTGTTTAACTCTGTGAGGTTGTGTTACTTTGTCTGTCTAAAACACCGGATGGTCTAATAAAGAGCTGAACAGCTAGGCAGCAGAGAGAGAAATGGGCGGGGCTGGCAGGCAGAGAGCATAAATAGAAGGAGAAAAAGAAGAAAGAGCAAGAGAACAAGGAGAGAAGGATGCGAGGGGCCAGCTACTCAGCTGTACACCTAGCAACAGAGTAAGAAAGAAAGAAAGACATACAGAAATAGAAAAGCATAAAAGCCCAGAGGCAAAAGATAGACTGTGGTTGATATATTGTGCACCCCAATAAACTTATATGGGGGTCAGAAAACAGAATAGCTACTATATTAAACATAGGTTTAGGCAGTGGTAGCACACGCCATTAATCCTAGCATTCTGGAGACACAATGGAAACAGCCAGGCATGGTGACACATGCCTTTAATCCTAGGAAGTGATGGGAGGAAGCAGAAAGGTATATAAGGTATGAGGACCAGAAACTAGAGCCTTTTTAAGCTTTTAGCTTTTAGCAACAGTTCAGCTGAGATTCATTCGGGTGAGGACTCAGAGGCTTCAAGTCTGAGGAAACAAGCTCAGCTGAGGAATTGGCAAAGTGAGGTTGGATGTGGCTTGTTCTGCTTCTCTGATCTTTTCAGCATTCACCTCAATATCTGGCTCCTGGGTTTGTTTTTATTAATAAGACCTTTTAAGATTCGTGCTACAATAGACCGGTTAATTTAAGAAAAGCTGGTCATAAACAAGCCAAGCTAAGGTTAGCCATTTATAATTAAGAATACACCCTTGTGTGTGATTTATTTGGGAACTGGGCGGTGGACCCCTCAAAAGAGCAAAAACAAACAACATTAACATTGCATTCACATCCACAATCAGAAGGCAGAGAGTTAACTGAGGTGGGAATGGGGTCTTCCCAGAACCTCACTTCATCCAAGGATGCTCCACCTCTAAAGGATCCAAACCCTTCCCAAACAGCACCACCAGCTCCATACTACATGTTTAAACACACAAAGCTATGGGGAACATTTTACATTCAAACCAGAACACATAGCCATCAGTTTATGTTCTTGTATGAATTATCCACATCATGTCATGAATGTGAATTGTGAAAAAGAAGACTCACTTCCTCATTTATTCCTTCTATTTCATCTTCGTCAAAAGCATCTAAGTACAGAGACATTGTTGTGTTTCTGTTTATCTTTATTTAGTTCCTTAGACTGAATCCCATTTTCTCCTGTGTCCTTGACCTGACAGTTTTCAGTATTATGTATTTTAGTTATTTTCCACATGCCACTTCTTACTGAAACAGAAGGAACATATATCATGTATGGTATAGGGAAATGCAGAGGGGAGGAATGTATATCACTTATGGTATAGGGAATGCAGATGGAAGGAACATATATCATTTATGGTATAGAGGATGCAGGCGGAAGGAACATATATCACTTATGGTATAGAGGATGCAGGCGGAAGGAACATATATCACTTATGGTATAGAGGATGCAGACAGAAGGAACATACATCACATATGGTATAGAGGATGCAGATGGAAGAAACATACATCACGTATGGTATAGAGGATGCAGACGGAAGAAACATACATCACGTATGGTATAGAGGATGCAGAAGGAAGGAACATGTATCACATGGTATAGAGGATGGAGGTAGAAGGAACATGCATCAGTTATGGTATAGAGGATGGATATGGAAGGAATATGTATCACGTATGGTATAGAGGATAGAGATGGAAGGAATATGTATCACATATGGTATAGAGGATGCAGAAGGAAGGAACATGTATCACCTATGGGATAGAGGATGGAGACGGAAGGAACATGTATCACATGGTATAGAGGATGGAGATGGAAGGAACATACATCACGTATGGTATAGAGGATGCAGAAGGCGCATGTATCACATATGGTATACAGGATGGAGATGGAAGGAACATGTATCACATATGGTATAGAAGATGCAGACGGAAGGAACATGTATCACTTATGGTATAGAGGATGGAGAAGGAAGGAACATGTATCACTTATGGTATAGAGGATTCAGAAGGAAGGAACATGTATCACCTATGGTATAGAGGATGGAGATGGAAGGAACATGTATCACCTATGGTATAGAGGATGGAGATGGAAGGAGCATGTATCACCTATGGTATAGAGGATGGAGATGGAAGGAGCATGTATCACCTATGGTATAGAGGATAAAGATGGAAGGAACATGTATCACATATGGTATGGCAGATGCAGAGGGGAGGAACATATATCACCTATGGTATAAAGAATGCAGACGAAAGGAACATATATCACATTAACAAACTCCTGAGATTTAGTTATTGTGCATGTCTAATGACCTAGAAACTGAGCGTAAAAACTCCGTTTGGTAAAACTGTCAGACTTTATATCCTTTATGCTCCTTTTGAGGGCTGTGTTGGTAACTCAGGAGATGCAGTGCTTGCCTTGATAAACTGGCCTTTCCTATGAGTTGGCCAGTGACTAAACATAGTAGCCCTCATATTTGTGAGGCATTAATAATGTATGATGGTCAATTTTCTGTAGCCATAGTAGACCTTCAGTAGAATTTCAATCTACTCAGTGTTTCTGAGTTCTCATTCAAACAGGATATAATAGCCATAGTCAGGAATCTACAACATTCTGGAGAATAATGGTGGCCTATGTTAGAAGTAGATTCTGAGGATGCACTCGAGCCAAATTAGGAACTACTTTAAAACCTTTCTATAATTCTGTCCAACCCAAGTCCACGTGAAATTAAAAATGAACACTTTCATAAAAAGCATGGTTATGTTCCAGAAGAACAATTGCTTGAGAATGTGTTATCTGTGGGTTTATGTGTCTATGAACCAACTAAGTTGTGAGGTCTGTGGCAGCACATTCTGCCAATAACTAACCTTCCTCAGCATTTACACCACATGCCTTGTGTTCATTGAGTCACGCAGGAACAGCACTACAATATGTCTTTAGTTATTCACATCCCCTGGGTGGAATCAAGGAGATACAATGATGAATGGACCCAAACCTGTGATGCTCTTAGGTGAGAGGGCTGAGAGGGGAATCCCACACAGAGTTCAAAATTCTGTGACTCTAAATCTCACTATCTGGGCTCAGAATTAGGATCTGAGATCATTAACCGTCATACAAGAGGTTCTGTAGTCTGTGTAAATTTCTGGATTTCCAAATCCAATATGAATGCATCTGATAAGGTAGAGATTGAGATATCATAGGCCAGAGTAGTCATTGCTGCAGGAATCCTGATCTCATCACTGTGGTGATGTCCAAAGCACATAGAAAGAACCAATGGTGATACAGTGTCAAGGTTCACGATTTGGGTGAACCACACCCTGTGACTACCAGATCACCCCTCACCCTATCCTAGTGCATTTAAGAATGGGAAGATCCGCCGGGCGGTGGTGGCGCACGCCTTTAATCCCAGCACTCGGGAGGCAGAGCCAGGCGGATCTCTGTGAATTCGAAGCCAGCCTGGGCTACCAAGTGAGTTCCAGGAAAGGCGCAAAGCTACACGGAGAAACCCTGTCTCGAAAAAACCAAAAAAACAAAACAAAACAAAAAAAAAGAATGGGAAGATCCTTTAGTGATAGGTCAAGGCAGTGTAAGTGTCATCTAGATGTTGTGAGGCTGTGTGAGCTACAAACCCTGGGACAGAAATAGATAACTACTCAGAGTAGCACTCAGTATTTACATAATGCCTCACTCTCGTGAAAATTCTCATTTGGAACTTTGTTTCCAAGCCATGGTGTTGAGCAGGGTCCAAATCAACATTCTTGTTCACCTTAATGTCAGTTTGCTGGTCTGAACCTGGACAGATCCTTTATGCAGTGAATACAAATGATTTCACTGTAGAGGAAAACCAGAAGGAGGAATAAATGATACGTAGCAGTTGGTTTTTAAGTGTAATAATGTAAGTATTACCCACTCTCCAATAAGCTATCACTGTATCATAAAGAGTGAATACTTCAGTATGATTACATCATATGCTTGGTGGTATGTTCCTTTTTCTAAAACAATGTATGCTCTATCAACATTTAAATTGTCTGGTGAGATGGCTTCCTTGGTAAATGTACTTGCCTTTTATAACCTGTGACATGAGTTAGGTTCCTGGAACCTCCATAAAGGTGAAAGGAGAGAACCATCTACTCCAAGTTGTCTTCTGAACCCCACACGTGTGCCATGGCATGTACTCTAACACATACTTCATGTACCTACACGGGTATAATGATAATTGTATTAATAATATAAAAGCAATTAAAAAATAAAGGCATATTTGGTTAACAAATGCAATATATATATAATTTGATCTGTAGTGGAGGAAAGCAGTTTGACTGATGTTTAAAATAGTGTCAATTTTCCTGGTTTGAAAATGGCCTGAAGAAGTGATAGAAATCTCTATTAATTATAATACTTATTTCAGTATTTTCCTGATCTAAGGGAGATTGTTTCTATAATTACTTTGAGTTATGTAGAGTAGTCATATATTATTTTGCACTTCATAAGTATATGATGTTTTTACAATATTTTTTACTATGTTAAGTGTACGTTATGTACATTTTAATTATATTGAATGATATGAATCAAAGGAAAGCTGAGGTGGTCCTTTAGTGAAGCAGTGTGGCTTCCCCTGCTAGAGGCAATAATGTATGTATAAGTTATTTTCTGTACTTGCTTTATTCCATACACTACAGACTCAATGAATGACGAGGTAAGCTTGAGAAATACAGAATACAGGAGTGGTAAATAATTCATCCCTGATCAGATTCAATGAGAAAGGACCCAGGAGTGGGGAGTTTGCACCTCCGTTAGGGGCGTCAAAGGGCTGGGAGAGTCAGGTCAGTGGGCTTCGAGGTGTGCGGAAGCAGTGCTCCGCCTGCATCATTGGAGCAGAGCGCTGCGTTTCCGTGCTCGTATAGAGTGACCGTTCCATATTACATACTGTGTTGTCTAAGTATCAACCCAGGATTCAATTTCTTTTTCATAATTTGTTCCTTGTCATCCTTCAACACAGGAAGATAGTGTGTTCCAGGAAGAAAGTAACGCCTGTGTTATCTGCCCAAGATTTTATAGTAGTTTGTTATTATCTAAATAGTCAAACCCAGTCAAGTTTGCTTTCCTGTCTCCTGGTCCTCTCTGTTCTTGCATTTATTAGAATTTTAGTTATTTATTACATGTTGTCTTTGGTGGAGAGTCTCATACATAGAGAATATATTTTGACATTGGAGAAAAACATTGAACATGCGTCACTGAATCAAAAACCTGTGAAGCCCTAAAAACCATTTTGTATGTCTGATGGCATAGACATGGGATGCAAAAGCATTAGTCTTTTTATAAATCAGGTATCACCAAACCTCTGGATGTCCTTTTTCATATCCAGAAGATTGGCAGCTAGTAACGTGCTTGTGAGGACTGGAGTTCAGCCCTAAATTTTCATGTAAATCTAGTGGGCAGCAGTTTATATTACCAGTCATCAGGAAGTGCAGAAGCTCCATGTGTTTGACCTCTGTGAATGAGACCAGATCTCAAGGGTTGTAACTTTAGGGAGAATGACCAAAACCCCTGACTCCTCATCATAGGGCAACAAAAGAATATGTAGACAAAATGCTGTGGGAAAAACTTGAGTGTGTGTGTGTGTGTGTGTGTGTGTGTGTGTGTGTGTGTGTGTGTGTGTAAATTCCTATTATAGCGTATGTTGTTAAGCTTTTCCTTACTAGATGCTCTGTGGTATAAATACAATAACTTTTGTAAAGTATATTTTGATAAGATTTAAATTATATGTATTTAAATTATTAATCTCAAAGAATTATGGAGATGTTTTGAGGCATTTCATATAACAATGTGTTTGTATCTGTATTTTATTTTTTGTTTTTTTTTGGTTTTTCGAGACAGAGTTTCTCTATGTAGCTTTGCGTCTTTCCTGGAACTCACTCTGTAGCCCAGGCTGGCCTCGATCCACCTTCCTCTGCCTCCCGAGTGCTGGGATTAAAGGCGTGAGCCACCACTGCCACGCTGTATCTTTATTTTTACATTCCCTTTTTTCCCCTGAAAGGTTCATTTTATTCAGGAAAATGTGGATATGTGTTTTCCATGTATGTGATGGTTCATAGGAGCATGCACTTTCTATATTTCATTAATCTGAAAACATTTACTTTGTGAGCTGTCTGATTTAGGAATATCAATTAGAGGTAATTTTTGAGCCTACTTCCCCACAGAGCTAAGCATTGTCAAATGTGGTAATTTCTTTTTCAGGATGGAGTCAGTTTTAATACACAAAAGTAGAGGATTAGGGTCAATTGTAAAGACTGATGAATACGAGCATAGAAACTTAATATTGTTTTACAATCAGCAATTAGTATATAATGTATACATATAATATGATGATTAGAATTATTCACAGAGAGAATTGTGTTTACCTATAGATTTGAAAAGATGTTAATGGCTAAAACTGTTTCAGTGTGTTATGTGGCTTAGTTCTCCTGACCCTTCATTTTGAGCTCTTTCAAAAGTTGAACTCTAGACTTTCCTATGACTTTCTCAATAGCTAAATGGAGATACTCTCAAATTTGTGACACATTAGTAATGTAAGATGGTGGGTTTTCCAGGTCTTAAAATATTACATGTTTTAATACATAATGTTAGTGCACCCAGCATTCTGGGACTGCCTTATTGAGAAAGGTATTGCAACTGGGACCTTCTGAAGAACAATGCTGACCTAACTTTGGGAGTGGACAGTGAGTGTGTACTTAGGCCAGCATAGGCATAAGTTTTAAACTGTTAACTCGTTTTGTCTACCCGAGTCTGCATGAAAGAAAAATGGTTTTTTTCGAGCTAAGTAGGAGTATGTCATAGAAGAATAATGGCTTTGGAATTTAGAACCCAAGACTTTCATGAGTCTGTGGTTCAGGCTAAGCTGGAGGAACTGGGCAGTTTATTTTGCCAATAACTTAACATGCCTGAGGATTTAAACCACATGCCTTGTGTTCATTAAATCACTTACCAACAGCACAGATATATGCCCTTATGGTTAGAATCAGAGAGAGAGAGAGAGAGAGAGAGAGAGAGAGAGAGAGAGAGAGAGAGAGAGAGAGAGAGAGGAGAGAGAGTGAGTGATGGAAGTATTCAAGCTCCTCTACTCTTAGGGCCAATATAGAAACAGATGTGTGGCCCTCATGTGATACCCTAATTGTTGACTTGTGCTCATCATTCAGCTGTGGAGTTAATAGCTAACATAGAAGAGAGCCATCATCTGTGGATGGATTTCTGCTGGCCTACATAAATTATACACATTATCCACTTCATACTCATGCTTACAAACCCCAGGGCAGATATCGCTACGCAAATATCAGATTTCTTTCTAGTTATTATGTGCAAAACACAAGGAACTGATGGTTTTGATTAGTTCACTGATACTGAGTCCTTAATCAGTCTCCAACCCTGCCATAAAGTCAGTTACAATTGGGCATATCTTTTAGTGATATCTGTGAAGTTAAGTGCTGAGACCATATGAGCTGCACTCCTGAGACAGGGATGTATAAGAACTCAGAATAGCATTCCAGTATTAATGTTCTATAGCATTCTAGTGACAACTCTGATATGGAGTGGTCAACAGAGGCCAGATACTCATTCTAACCCACTACACTGTGGGTCCACTGATCCGAATATGGGCAGCCACACAACACCACAAAAACAAATGGATAGCATATTAAAGGAAGATCAGAAGATTTGCATTATATATAGTTACTACTTAGAAACTGTATTAACATCAGTATCTTCTACTGTTCAGTAATCTCACTGTGTATCAAAGGATGAGTGGATGAATATAATTACATCTTGTGCCTGCTACCAAATCTATTTCCCCAGTACAGTATGTAGACTATTGAGTTTGAATTCCCATTTGCTTAATGACAAATGCAAATTCTGTGTATTTCGTTTGTGGGCATTGACATGGATTTGAGAGATTCCTAGAAAGGAAAGTCAATCTTCTGGGCTTCAGAATGGTCTGAAGACATGGTAGAGCTCCTATATAATGTTAAGATTCATTTTAGTGGTCACACAGTCAAACATGGATTATTGCACATTGTCTTAGATTCCCAATACTTAGAGAGGCCAAAATTATTGTCCCTCATTTCTCTTCTTGTATTCTCCTACTTTCCCTTTCCTCTTGAAAAGATTGGTCCAGCAGTAGCCCAATCATGCTCATTAATGAACTACATCCATTCAGTCCAGCCATATGGACTAAAGCCATAGATCTTTGTCCATATAAAGCAAAGCTTTCTGGGCAATTACAAATTGTACCTTGAGCTGTTATTTTGTGTTTTTTTTCCAGAGGACAGACAGTTGACAGCCCCACAAGAAGAGTCGGCAAGGTCATCAAAGGTAAGATGGACATCACATTTTCTAAGATAGAAAGGCTACTTTCCTGATTCCTTTGTTTTTAATAGATACTATATTTGAATAATATAAAAGATCATGTACACTACACATTAAGTTGTTTACTTAAGAAGTGAATGAAATAAAATTGTACCAAGTCATCCCTGACTCAAAATGTCACTGTCAGGTGTGTTTTAGGAGGCTTATTTTTCTTGAACAAGTGTTCCTTTTTATATTTAAAGTTGTGTAATTTACACTCAAAAGGTAATAGATGGGGTTGTTAAGAGCACTTGCTGCTCTTCCGAAGGACACAGGTTCAATTCCAAGCACTCACACGGTGGTTCACAGCCACCTGTAACTCCATTCCCAGAGGATCTGACAACCCACACCCTTTTCTGGCCTCTCCGGATGCCTGCACACATGTGGTGCACATACATATACTTGAGCACACATACAACAAATACATGTTTTCAAAGGTAGCTGAGTTGTTGTTTATGAAGAATGTGTATTTTCTGTAAGTGTCGTCTCCACTTCCTCTTGCAGGGTTCTATGTTAGATAGTGTAAGTTGGTTTTTGAAACTATTGTGGCAGAAGTTTCCTGTGTCAACTATAGGAACATTGAAGTCGCCAGACCTGTAAAGCATGAATTCAATGTAGCTAATTGGGGCATGGAGGCACTTCTCAAAGGGGACTTTTTTTTTTTTTTTTAAAGAATTATTTATTTACTTCTGTATACAGTGTTCTGTTTGCATGTATCCCTACAGGCCAGAAGAGGGAGCCAGATCTCATTACAGATGGTTGTGAGCCAGTATGGGTGCTGGGAATTGAACTCAGGACCTCTGGAAGAACAGCCAGTGTTCTTAACCTCTGAGCCATCTCTCCAGCCCCTCAAAGGGGACTCTTAAGAGCAGGTTTTAAAAAGATTTCTCTGCCATGTGACAGTGTATTCTAAAAACCTTTAATAGAGTGATAGGGAGACCTGATTTGGGTTGAATCAGCAAAAGTGTGAAAGATATTTTTTCACAAAGTATCCAAGGTCAATTGTTTTCTGACAGCATCATATGACAGACTAATAATCTTTGTCTTGACTATTCTTCCCCATCCTAATTACAATTACCCTAAGTACTAGGAGAGGAAAGAAACCTATGGAAATAGAACTCACCTTGTTCTGTACCTGAGTGTTTCTTTTCTTTAAATTGTAGGTGGAGCCAAAGAGGAAGCCATATGGTATGTATTGTGGAGCCACTTTCTTTTTTTTTTTTTTTAAGATTTATTCATTTATTATTTATTATTTATTATGTATACAGCATGTATGACTGCAGGCCAGAAGAGGGCACCAGATCTCATTACAGATGGTTGTGAGCCACCATGTGGTCGCTGGGAATTGAACTCAGGACCTCTGGAAGAGCAGTCAGTGCTCTTAACCTCTGAGCCATCTCTCCAGCCCGCCACTTTCTTAAGACACATTTTACATAAGAAATTTACAATACTGCCTGTCTTTTCTCAGGTGTACTCTACAATTTCTACCACCTGCTCACAGTAACACTTGAGACTTTTAGATAAAGAAAAAGAAACACACACACACACACACACACACACACACACACACACACACACACACAGTGATATCCCAAATAACAAATTGTAAGAATGTTTATTATGCATGCATTTAGTTGTGATCATTTTAGTTTGAGATTTTATGCACCAGGATGTGTCTATATCTGTATTTCTCCTAGGTAGAAATCCCAGTTATTTAAACCCAATATCAATTTCTCCAATGAGAAAAAAATTAAAGTGCACATTTTCCCTATATTAGTTTAGAACTCTTCATAGCCATGCATGCTGGCATTATTTCTTTGGTACTCTGTTATAGAAGAATCAACCAAGACACAGAGTTAAGTGGTTGAGATGTGTGACTACATAGGCCAAGACCATCATTGTGTACATAAACGTAGGGTCCAGGATCAGTGCTATGAGATGAAACTTCCACTTACTACCCTGTCAAGATGCCAATAGTCACTGTAGAAGGCTTCCAGCCCCTAGCTGGACTTCAAACACATCAAATCTCGAGAGATAGAAAATAACAGCAACAATCAAAACCTATTTCAGCATCCATGCGCCTGGGTACAGACTTCCACAAGTGTGAAAGCCAGAGAAAGCCCACATGTTCTGGGAAAATAGCTCCCTTGGTAAAATGTCTACCTATGACATAGGAGGCCCTCAGTTTGATCTTTAGTACCACATGAACCTGAGTGGTAGCACACAAATCTATAAGGAGTTGGTGTTTATTCTCCCTGTCTGACAGTTTCTGGTCATCCTGGGCTGTATAATGAGGCTATGTCTGACGACGACAACAACAACAATAACAACAAAATGGGAATGAAAAATGACAAGTGGGAAAAGAGCTGACCTTCCACCAGTGAGAGCATTGATTCTAACAGTGAAAGTCACAGAAAAAAACAACAACCAAATTGTATATGTGTCACGACTGAAATTCTAGAAACAACAGGTTCCAGTAAGAACTGGTGGAATGCTTTAGCTCCTTCTCAGGAGCTCAAAGCACCACACAATTTAGGGTGTATGTCTACTAAAAAAAAAAAAAAAAAAAAAAGAAGGAAGGAAGGAAGGAAGGAAGGAAGGAAGGAAGAGAAGCCTCTCATCAATATAGTCTCATTCTTTTAACTGACCATATTTAAAGATGAGTTAGACTTTGCTCCAAAAGTATTTGCTCTTACTGATGGTCAGTCTCCATGTTGACTGGTGAGAACATAGGGAGCCTATCCATTCAGTGTATGTAAACAGTCAGGACTGAATAGTGTGATTGTGATATGTCTGTATGTTCAGGCATTTGCTAAGGAGGGCTTTAGTTCAGAGCAAGCAGGACTGTGTGTCCTGCCCCTGGTAGCCAGTGAATGGAAACAAAATTTGTTTAGTAAAAATTGGACTTCATTGAGGAAAAAGTGAGTAGGGATTGCACATACTCAGTGATAATGCAGCCCCCGCCCTTCTCAGAGGCAGGCCTGGTCTGGCTGTAGAGACTGTTGCCAAGGGTAACTGTCAGTGAGAAAGTGGAATGCACACACTCAGTCCATTAAGTCACAATGATCTAGGCATCTTGTCCTGTCACTTTATGTTGAAGGTTTATTCAGGGCTAATCAGTTGAAAGATAGTGTTGTTTTCCTCCCCACCATCAAGTGACAACTGTGGTAGCATGATCTGGCCTCTGAGTCATTGTGGTAGACAGATAGAAGGGGTCCCATGTCCATGGACTTAACTATTAGAAACTACAGGGAGGCATCGTGAAGGAGGTGGCAGAGACAGGTGCACATTTACACCTCTGAGCTCTCTGAATGACTTCTTTTGCAAACTCATATTTTGTGTCAGGGATTCAAAAGTAGAACATTCATCTCTATTTTTTTTCTGTCAGACAATTTGTTCACAATGACATAAAATTAAATACTCCAGTAGTCTGAGGTGAAACGTAGACAGCTCCATGACCTGTAAAACACCGTGCTGTGTAAAGAATGAAGAGTAAACATAACTGTCCATTGCCCCAAGGCCAGGCTAACACCCTCTCTGCAAGTAGCCACTCAATCGAGCTGGGGTCTTGTTTGTGTTTTACATTTAACAAATGTCATGACATTTCTGTAGTCCAGTGCTTTTAACTAAGCCTTTATCGTTACTTATTTTCACACGCATGAGGTTTATGAAAGATTCTTAATTTTTGGTGTCCCAGTGCAAAGAGTAGAGAAGCAAGGAACTGTACAAATTTCACACTGCTTTTCTGTTGCTACTGTGCCATAGCCATGAGAGAACTTACCTCTCTTGACCATGTAATGCCTATATTAAGTGTACACTAATCTCTATGATGTAAAGAAAGCTCCTCTGCCCGTCCCCCCCCCCCCCCAGTCCCCGGACCCACCCTGAGGAGATTTCTCCTAGAGTCCTGGGGAAGATGCTTACAGAGGCTAGGATTCCGATCTGAGGGATGTCAAATGAATCTATACAGATCTCTTTCAGTCCATTCATTTTAGTCTTCTAAGTCAATTCTAACTACATAGCTTCTTTTCTGCTCTCATACTTAGCTCCTCTCTTTCCTGGTTCTCTGTACCTTTTTTCTGCTGTTCTCTCTTTGTTCTTAGTTTTCTCTCTCATCCCTCTCTCTTGCCTGACTTCTCACATGTCTAACCGGAGACGCCTTACAATTCTGAAAATAATTTCACAGCCCTCAAGGTCATAGCACACTCCTAGAATAGACAATAAGGAACAGAGCCATTACCATAGTAATGCAAGGTTCCAAGGTCTCAGGACCAGAGGGAAAGGGCACAGTACCCAGTGCCACAAACTCTGAGACATAGCTTTTTATCAGCAGACTGCTGATGGTACTTTGAAAATTCAATAATTACTTTGTCATCAACAATAGTTGTAGATTATGCTGCCTTTTATTTATGAAAAGAATGAAGATTTCTTGCACTATTCTTTTGATATGTGAAATATTAACCTCCCTAGTTCATCAGTAGAACTACAAACACAGAATATAAAAACACACTTAAACTTCTACTGTGGTTCTCAGAGAATAATGTGAACAAACAAAAAACTGAGTTTGATTCTGTTTAGGCAGTATGGCTTCACCTACTACAGTCACCTAGGTATGAGTTACTCAATCTCTCCACTTTTTTCCTTCCAGATATGGATGAGGGCAAAGATGCCAATGTCTTGTGTAAAGACAGCAGCCTTTAAAGCGATGATCTTGGTAGTGGTAGGTCATTTCTGGTCACATCCAATTCTTCACTGGTTTCTTCCAGATTCAAACACTATAGGTGGTGACACACTGAGGATGACTTGGGTAGCAAGAACAGCCTTCAAGGCAATGGACTTGGTGGTAGTCATTCCGGGTCTGATCCATCTCTCCACTGACTTTCTTCCAGATACTGATGATCCTGACGAAACCGACTCTGAGAACGAGATGAACAGCAAAGAGAGCAGTTTTCTTGGTAGCAGTAGTGGTAGGTACTGGCATTCCTGGTCAGATCCAATGGGAGGGTCTAAGAGCAGGTGGGTTATTCCTTCTCCTTGGATATCTATGAGAGAATGTTAATTTGAAGGGTCTTCCAAGTGGGCAAGAAGCAATGATGAAACTATTATTTAATCATTATATTTAGTTATTTTTCTCATGTTTATGACCAAACACCTGACAAGCATTTTAATTGAGAAAGGGTTTATTGTGGCTTATAGTTAAAAAGATGATTCCATTATTGTGGGGAAGCCGTGGCAGCTGGCATGGAAGGTGTCTTAGCCAGTGCAGGCAGCCAGTTGTTCACACTGCATCCACGTTCAGGAGGCAGCGAGGTAACAGAAGTGGGACTGGGCTCCAAGGGCCGAAAAGAGGTAGGTCATTCCGGGTCTGATCCATCTCTCCACTGACTTTCTTCCAGATACTGATGATCCTGACGAAACTGACTCTGAGAAAAAGACGAGCAGCAAGAAGAGAAGTTTTCTTGGTTGTAGTACTGGTAGGTACTGGCATTCCTGGTCAGATCCAATGGGAGGGTCTAGGATTAGACATGTTATTCCTTCTCCTTGGATGACAGAGAAAATCAATTTAAGGGTCTTCCTAATAGGCAAAAGCAATGATAAGAGTCTATTAGTGAATCTTCCTTGGTTGATCTTCTCAATGTTATGACTCAATATTTTATTTTTGTACTCCTTGGACAAAGAAATGACCATGTCATCTGGTCCAGAGTTTAATGTAGGTTGTTGTCATCATCTAGTGGTTAAAACGAAGATGCTTCCTTTGCTGTGTCATTGTCCAGCTGGTGCAGTCATTAATAAGTATTTTAATTATATTCTCCTCCTACATTTTGTCAAATGCACATATTATAATTTGTTTTCCATTGGTATGACAGACATATTGACCAAAAGCAAGCCGGGGAGGAAAGGGCTTGTTGTATCTATCAGATTATAGTCTGCCATCAAGGGAAGCAAAAATGGTAACTCAAAGTAGCAACGTGGAGTCAGGAAGCTAAGCAGAGACCATGAAGGAATGTTGCTTACTGATTTGCTCTCTCTAGTTTGCTCAGTTATTTTTCTTAGACAGTGCACCCCCACCTGCCTAAGGAGTAACACCACCCACAGTGGTCTGGGCCTTGGTATATCAATTAGAAGTCAAGAATATTCTCACAGTCATTCTTACAAGCCAATCTAATGGAAGCAACTCCCCAATTTCGATTCCCTCCTAGGTGTATGAAGTTTACAAAGAAGATTAAATAGCACAAGTCACCTCTTGTCAACTTGACACATAAGCAGGCCATTGTTAGATTATAACATTTTCTGGTTTTCTCCAAGATCTCATGTTTATATAATATAAAATAGTGTACAACGTTAAAGAGTTTGTAGTTTAGAAACTGGACATGGTTGAGGAAGCATGAGTGGGCAGGTGCACACTTAGAGCTAGTGAAGGCTCTGCCCTTCTCTGCTCTGGTCTTTTTCAGGCTCCACAGATAGTGCCAACGGCAGTTGTCACCTAGAGAGTGATGTGCGCAGACACATCCATTAAATCACCAAGCCACCAAACTTCTTGTCCTGTTCACTGAGTTTGAAGGCTTATCCAGAGTATGTCAGTTGTAGGGAAGTGTTCCCCTACCCCCACCACAACTGTAATGTAACATCAGTGTTAGAATGACTTGGAGTCTGAGTCATTATGTGGTGTCTGGTCAGCATGGTTATCTTATCATTAGAAAGACAGTGTAGAAAAGATGGAGACATTTGAACTAACCAAACTCTCTCATATCACTCCTTTTGGAGAAAATGGTCAATATTCATACCAGGGACTGAAAAGTAGAACTTCCTTCCCTGTTGTGAGGTTTTTCTGTCAGGGCAATTATGTCACAGTGGCATGAAGATAACCCGTTACCTACTTCCCTACTTCGATGTGATACACAATCTTCATGCTCTGTAAAACACCACGGTTAGGCAAAGAATGAAAAGAAATTGCCATTGTCCACTGTTCCGGAGCTGTCTCTGGATCCACCCATTGCTATCTTGCTGATTGTTCTAGCATTCAGTAAACCCCACAGACCACTTCTCTAGACCTAGTACTAGTCTATAAGTCTTCATGTTTGCTTACTGTTTTAGATTCATCAGGTTTAATGTAAGTGCTTAGGCAGTTGGAGGGTCAGAGTGCCAAGAGTTGGTGTCATAAGCAGCTGCATAAATTTCATAGGTTTCCATGGATCTTAAAATGATTTGGATGCTGGCTATCTCACACACTGAGTCACATTGCTTCTCTGCTAATACTGTGCCATTCACATGAATTGAGACCTTAGTGACCATACCATTCTTGTGTTAAGTGGACACTTATGTTTGTGATCCTCCATTCTGAGTAACATTCTGAGTCATGCTTGAAAATCACTAATGAGATCAAATGTTTATACACAGAACAGTTGTTAGGTTTCCCGGGGGCGAGGGTTGTTTGTTTATTTGTTAAATGCAATTGAGCTGACCTCTTTTTGTTGTGAATGCGTTGCAGTGAGGTCCATGATGCGAAAGCTGGGCCTTGGGCACAGCAAGTCCTTCAGTGTCAGACCTGAAACAGCAAATGGGCATGTGAAGGAAAAGGCATGCGGCACCAGTGACGGTACTGTGGATATTCAGTAGTTAGTCTGAGTTATTAATAGTCATCGGTGATGATAATTGTACTAGTTACTTTTCTGTTGCTACGATAATATACTATGACCAAAAGAAACTTAGAGAAGAAAGAGTTTATGTTGACTTATGTTTCCAGAGGGATAAATATCAATCATGGTGAGTGAAAGTCATGGCAACAAGTGGCAGGCATACTGTCAGGAGCAGTAGGCTGAGAGGTCGCATTTTCAACCGCAAACATGAAACAGCAAACTGGAAGTTGGGTGAGGCTAGAGATTCTCAAAGCCTGCCCACAGTGATGCATTTTCTCCAGCAATGCTCCACTTCCTAAACATGCTACAACTTTCCCAAACAGTATCAACTACCAGAGACCAAGGTTTAAATTGCAGGAGCTTAAGAGAAACATTTCTCAGTATACCACCACATTCCACTTCCTTGCCTCTGTAGGCTAATGACCATATTATAATGCAAAATGCCTTTAGCTCAACTTGAAAAATCCCCAGAGGGTGCCCAGCCCCAAATGATATGTCTGCAACACACCTAAAGCTCAGGGACCATTAAGGAAGAAGGCACAGAAAAGTTGTAAGAGCCAGAAGTCCAGGAAATCTGCTGTGAGATCGTCTCCTAGAAATGGCAGGGAAGCTTCACCCATGATACCTCAACAGTATGGCTGCCTAAACAACACTGGAAGTACACCACCAACAGACATGCTAACGTGGAAGTGGGGGATCTCATGGAGCCCCACTCATAGAAAAAGAAATATGGACAACTAAGGAATACTGAGAGCAGGAGATTTAGTCTTCTTCAGAGGCGAAGCCCCAGTTGCTTATTCAATAACAAGTGGTCAACCCTGAAATCATATACATACAAGTAACAACAGATGGACTGAACAAGTTGTATTTATATCTGTAGGCTGAGAAGTCACATGTTTAACTACAAATAGGAAGGAGAGAGAATGAACTGGAATTAGGGTGAAGCTATGAGGCTTCAAACCCTACCTCCAGTAATACAATTCACTCAGCAAGGCTAGCTCCTAAAGGATCCACAGTCTTCCCAATTGGTGCCACAAACTGGGTACCAGATATCCAAATACCTGAACCTAAACAGGACATTTCTGATTCAAACCACAGTCTATATCTCTTATTAAAAAGGTGGAAAATGCCTTGTGTATTTTTAATGTGTGAAGTATTCAACAGTAGAGCTGCAACGATAGAACTTCAAAATGCATTTCAATGACTGTTGTGCTTCTCCCTGAATGATCTGAACCAAAGGGAAGCAAAGCGAGTTCTCGTGTGAGGCAGTGTGGCTTCACCCACTATAGACAGTAGTATGTAAATCACTCTCCACAGACATAGTTCCAAACATTGACATCATGGATGATGGCAACACTGAAAATGAGTTGTCTCCTGAGACCAACGTGTATCGCAAAGACCATGGTAGGTCCTGGCATTCTTGGCCAGATCCAATGAAAGGGTGTATCAACAGTCAGGTTGTTCCTTCTGCTTGGGAGGCAAAAGAGGAAAGTCAATTTAAGGACTTCCAGATGGGCAGAAACAATGATGAGACTCTATTAATGATTAGTGGCTTTTCTTATTTCTGTGACCAAATAACTGAGAAAAGCATTTTAATGGAGGAAAGGCTTATTTGGCCTATTATGACAAGGTGGTCATTATGGCAGGGAAAATGTCTCAGCAGGTGTATGGCGCTGGCCGGTCACATTGCATCTGTACATGAATACATGCACATGTACTCAGGAAGCAGAGACTAAACAGAAGTTAGACAGAGCTCTTTCCCCAGTGGCTTGCTTTCTCCAGGGATGCTCCATCTCCTGAAGCCTTTCTTAGGCAGTACCATAAGCTGGGGAGAGAGTGCTCAAACTCATGAGGCTATGCGGGACAGTCCCTAATCAAACCAGAACACACAGTATATGACTGAAGGCTTTATGTAGATTGACCATTTCATGTCACATAATCTGAACTCTAGGCAAAAACACAAGAACCTGCTTTCTTATGTTTTCCTCTTTGTCATCTTTTCTCAGAGGACTAGGGTATGTTTCAAGAACAAAGAAATGACCATGACATCTGATCAAGAGTTTAACATAGTTTGTCATAATCTTGACAATTGATTTGAAGTCTGCTTGCTCTCCTGTGTCTTTATCCTGCCTGTGCTTTCATTAATAAGTGTTTTAGTAACTTCCTGTGTACTTCTTTTTGCTGAGACTGCACAGTGATGTAGGGAATGTGCTTGGGTACTAGGGAAGTTAGACAAAATGAAAATGTAAAACACAGACATCTGTGTACACTTAAGATTGTTGTGCATGTCTAATGGCATAGAAAGCAAATGACCTCATTCGTTATGTAAAAGGACCATTTTTCATTCAGAATCATTCGTTCCTGGATCTTTGCATCCTTCTAGACCAGTAAGTGGCTAGCTTAGTTGACACAGTGCTTGCTTTCAAGCACAGAGACTTTCCCATTCCTTGACCAATGGAGAGTTCAAGGGAGACATGTACACATTTCTGAGGCAGATATAAGACAGTGGATTTTCCAAGTCTAAGAGTACTAGACATTTAAACAAACAATGTTAACCTACTAGTCTTTTCTGGTCCATTTCATTTAAGATCTACTAACTGAAGTCATACAATTGGAACATTTTAAAGAACAATACTGACCATACTTTAGAAATGGAATCTGAATATGCACCTAGGCCAACACAGGACAACATAGGCATTACTTTTAAAGTTTTAGCTGTCTCTGTGCAACAAATGTCTGTGTGAAGTTAAAATAAATACTTTTAGGAAAAACAGGATCTATCTAGAACAATAGCTTGAGGATTTGTTACAGGGTTTTTGTGAATCTGTGGAGTATGTGAGGGTGCACTGTCTATGGCAGTACATTGTACTGACAACTAGCCTTTCTCAGCATTTACACCAATATGTTAGGTTCACTAAGTTGGTCGGGAACAAAACAGACACGTGCATTGTTTACTTCTTTAATGATGATGCACAGGAATTGAAGAGATGTGATGATGAATAGACCCAAGGTCATGATGTTCTTAGGTGAAAGTGCCAAGGTTGAAATCAGATATGTAGCCCCCTAGTATGAGGTTCCAAACTGTTACCACATACTTATATTTAGGCTATGAGGACATTAATAACCATACAAAAGAGTCCATCTTCTATATACATTTCTTATTTGCTGAAGCAAGTAGAAATCCAGGGGACAGATGATCAGTGTTCTCTGCCTTAATGGGAGTTGGGTAGTCTGAACCTGGACATTCACCTCACAGAATGAATACAAAGGATGACCAGTAAAGAAAAACTAGCAGGAGAAAAAAAAACAATCTATGGTGGATCTTTAAATGTAATAATGTCAGTATCTTGCACTTATCAGTAAAGTATGATTATGTATCAAACAGTGAAAAATTTAGTGTCATTACATCATGTTCCTGATACTGCATGAATTTTTCTTGAACAACGTGTACATTTTGAAGATTAAAATTCTATATGCTAGGACTGACAATATGATTCAAAGGATAAATGTATATTTCTTCCAGTGGTTAGGACCTGAGTGGCATTTCTCAGATCCATATGAAAGTAGAAAGAGAGAATCAACTCCACAAACTTGTCCTTTGACCCTTGGACAGATGTCACATAGTATGTATTCTTGTACATACACTTTGTATATGCATATACACAAGCAACAATGAACAAGGAATTTAAAAAATAAGATCATCGTAAATGAATGTAGAATCTGTCTATGTTGATCTGTAGTGGCTGAAAGAGGTTAGCAGAGATCTAGAAAGACTTGAAAATGCTCATAAAGAGATAGAAATCTGTCATTTAACATAACATTTATTTAAGTGTAACCTAATCCAAGATGGATTATTTCACAGTGCATTAGACTCCCTTTATTTAGGAGAACAAAAAGTCTCTACTTCATTTCTCTTGAGGTCTTGCCTTGTTTTCACTTTTCCTAGCAGGGAAATCTGTCTTGCAGCTCTTCAACCATGTTTATCAATTCTGTGCACTAAGGCTAGGCATAGGGACTAAATCCACATGTCACTGTCCCTAGCAACATAAAAGCCCTTGACATATAACAAGTGGTACCATGAGCTGAAAGTAATATCCTGTTCCCCTAGATTTGAGTGAGGAGCATCCTCAGGCCTCAGAAGAAGGGTCAAAGTCATCGTTGGTTGTGGTAAGATGACCTTTCCATATTCTAACATAGAAAGGTTACTTTCATGATACTTTATTTTTATGGGCATCAGATCTCAGTAATAAACTGCTCACACTCTACAGGTATTAGAGTGTTTACATGGGAAGAGGACACAAGTCACCCATGATACGACACAGCATGAGAAGAAATTATAAAGCATGTCAGTTACCATAGTGGGTGTCAGGAGCTTTTCTTCTCACATAAGATTCCCCTTCAGACTCAAACATGTAGAATAAGCCAACAGGCATATTGGATATGAAAAGTTCCTGTTTCTTCTGTGAGTGTCTTCTTGTCTTTCTGCTGGGGTCTCCTAAGGTTAACACAGTTGGAATGTGTTTCCCCAAATATTGATGTGGCAAAAGATTCTGGTGTCCGTTAAGGGATATTGAGGTGGTGAGACCTTTAAAGCATGATGTTAGAGTAGATATTTGGGCAACAGGGACACTCCTTGGAGGGATTCATTCACAATACCAGATTCTCATAATGTTTCTCTGCCACGTTTCAAAGAAGCTTTGAGGAAACCCTCAGTAGAGAACAAAGGGGTGAGTTTGCCTGATGTGGACTCAACAGGCAAAGGTGTAAAAATCACTTATTTTTTTCACACAGTAACTAGCTGCAGGGATTTTGTAAGAGAATCACATAACAGACTAATATAGAGTCTTCAAATTGGCTGTTCTTCCCAGTCCTGTTTACAAGCTGTCCTAAGTCACAGGAAAAAAAAAAACAGAGATCTGTGCAAACATAACTCAGTGTGATTTGATCTGAGTGTTTTCTCTGAATTGCAGGTCCAGTCAAGGAAGCACAGATACAGTATGTATCTTGGAATGACATTTTTGGATATACTGTAGATAAGAACTCTGCATCTACTTGTTGTCTTTGTCTGGTTCACAACTTCTATTTACTTGTTTATGTACAAATCTTTCTTAATTTTTAAGAAATCATCATATTCCCCTCTCCCATTTCTGTTCAGAACGTCCCCACATACCCACCTGACAACTCCATGCCTCCTCTCTCTTTAGAAAGCAAACAGGCAGGGCGAAAAACAATGAAAGTAATTAAAACAAAGGAAAAAGCACTCACACACACACACACACACACACACACACACACACACACACACACACACACACTGCATATACACACAGAATCAGAAACTATAATATACAAGCAAAAGCTCAGTAAGACAGAAAATGCCCAAACAAAGCAATATAAGACACAAAAATCTAGAAGAACACCATTGAGTTTGTTTGGTGTTGCTCACCTACTGCTGGGCATGGGGACTGCCCTGGAGTGTGGTTGATACACCATTGGGGAAAAGTACTTTTTCCTTTGTGAGAGCTTGTCAGCTGAAGATAGTTTTGTGGTTAGGGATGGGAGCCCATGTCTACTTCCAACTCTCAGCTCTAGGAGCCTGTCTGGCTTAAACCTACAGGCTCTATGAGGTCATATTGGTTTCTCATTCTTTTCAAAGCAATCTAATGGCAACAAGTTTGTAAACTTAGGTAAGATAACAACAGATATCCCAAGAGACATATCATGGTCCTGTGTATGTAGTTCTCTCATTTACTCTTGTTGCCTTGGGATTTCATATATCAATAAACATCTTTATGTGTTTTCTCCCAAAAGATATTCCAATTACACATGTCAATTTTGTCAATGAAGAAATCTGAGGTCATGCCTTTCCTACATTACTTGGTTCAGAGCTCATCATAGCCATGTATGCTGTATTCATTTCTCAACATACCCTGTTGCTACAGGAGAACCAACTAGGATAGGGATGTGAGTGACCAAGCTAGATAGCTAGGGACTACAAGAGCAAAACATGTTCCCAGATATTTGGGATGAAAGTGACATTTTTAGAATAAGCTCAAATTTTCTCCTCATGGAGACATGAGCTGTCATTTTGCATGAATCCATTCACCTTTCCAGCATATACCCAGAAATAATCCTGCCTATAGAAAACACAAACAGTACCTTTTCTACCTCAGTGATCAAAAACCATAGATAACATCCATGGATCAGGTGACAGTTATTCACAACTGGGAAAGACAGAGAAAGCTAAGGTGTACTGGGTTTGCGTTTTTTTTTGCTCTGTCATTGGAATAGCAGGTTTTCATTCAGGAGTCTGTGGGTTTGATATTCAACAGTGCATAAAGTGTGATGTGGACACAACATAGGTTGGTTAATCTGATACTCTAGAAGGGGCTGCATGGTTCTCATGAACTCAATCTCATCTCCAATCACTGGCCAGCCTAGGCCGTAAGAAAATGCCTGAAAGACTCACTGAGAGGAGTTGACCATGTGAAGTAGTGGCAGAGGAATGCCATACAATTAAACAAACATTGTTCCCTTACACCACTCCTTTGTGAGGAATGGTGACTTTTTGTAGTAGGGATTGAAAAATAGAACATCTGTCCTGTTCTTTTTTTTTCTGTCCTCTACTTGGGCACAATGTCATTAGTAGGTAACTAACACAGTGCCTTCTGGTCAAAAGGAGGAGATGTTGATTGTCTTCTTCTCTAGTGCCTTTCTGTGAAGGTAATACTAGATATGTCTGTGAACTTTAAAAAGCTGTGTTGTGTAAATGATGAAGCAAGCATATGCTCTTTCCAGAAGTCATCCAAACAGCCTCTCTGGTTGTAAGCATCACCGTCCAGGTGGTGGTTCTGGAGAGACCAAGCGCCATAGAGCACCTTTGTGGCACTAGTGCCTGTTACCAGTGTAGCTGAAGGTTTCCTGTGTTCCACCTGCAGGGCGCATGGTCAGTACAAACCTCTCTCAACTGCCAGTCCTATAGCCACTTGGACCCAAGTAAACACAGAGAGCCTTATATTAATTAAAACTCCTTGGCTTTAGCTCAGGCTTACCACTGACTAGCTCTATCATTTAAACTAATCAATAATTCTCATTTATGTTTAGCCACGTGACTTGGTACCTTTTCTCAGTTCTGTCTTCACATCTTGCTTCCTCTGTGTCTGGCTGGCGACTCCTGACTCAGCCTTCCTCTTCCCAGAATTCTCCTCTCTGCTCACACCGCCTATACTATACTTCCGGCCTGGCTACTGGCCAATCAACACTTTATTTATTAACCAATCAGAGCAACACATTCACAGTATACAGAGCACTATCCACAGCAGACCAGAGCTCTTCCTTCATTTACCTTTTTAGATTCATTAGGTGTGATGTGAGTTCTTAGGAAATTATAGTGCCAAGTGTCAAGAATGCAGAACTGAGCAATTGCATTTTCAATGTGTTCACATGCCTCTTACAGGGATTTGGATGCTGGTCACTTCACACAGTCACACTGCCCTTCTGTTGATACTGTCTCATCCATGTGAATTGACACCGCACCTATACTGACCATGTCATATCTCCAATAAGTCAACACTGATTTCCAGGATTTTCCAAAAGTGATATTCTGAATTAAATGAGTGTACTCGCAAATCAGTAATGAGATGGAATGTTAAACATAGAACAGTTGTTAGTTCCTTATTTGTTTTTGTTTTTTTAAATGAATTCAGCAGAACTAAACATTCTTGTTTTGATTGCATTCAAGTTGTAGCCATATTGAGGAAGCTAGGCATTCGGTGCTCCGTTACCTCTACAATCAATGACATGTCTGAAACAATGCTGCAAAAGACCTGTGGCACTAATGACGGTACTGTGGAAATTCAATAATTAATTATAGTTATTATCAGTAGTTGTAGATTATATAGTATCCCTACTATAAAGAGAATGAAGAATCCTTGTAGTAGTTTTAAAGTGGAAATTAATTTCTCTAGTCCACCAGTAGAACTACCACCACAGAGCATAAAACCACATTTAAATGCCTATTTTGGTTCTGGTGAAATGATATGAACCAAAGGAAAGCAGAGCTGGTTCTTGTGTGAGGCAGTGTGGCTTCACCTATGGCAGACACTGTGTGTGATTCACTCTCTCTGCTGGCTTTCTTTCAGTCATGGGTGGCGATGATGGGAACAGTACTGAGAATGACTTGTCTAGTCAGACCCACCTGAAAAACACAAGACTCTTACCTGTAGGTCATGGACTCTGGGTCAGATGCAGTGTGAGGCCTTCTAAACAGACAGGAACCATGATGAGACTCTCATGGAATCATTCATTGTTTTTTTCCCCCCTTGATATGACCTAAGCAGAATCACTGAAGGAAGGAAGTGTTCATGTGACTTATTGAAGGGGATCATTCTGTAATGTTTGAGAGTACCTGGCAGCTGGCAGGGAAGGTTGGGTGGCTTCATTTGCAGGAGACGAATTTGGTATGTTGCATCCATACCAAGGAAACAGAATGAGCAGAAGTGGAACTGGACTCCAACACCTAGAGGTTGGCCCTAAAGGACTCACTAACTCAGGATAGGCCCCACACCCCAAAGCTCCCAAACACTCCACATGCAGCACCACCTGCATACTATTCAATCCAGAATACACATAGCCATGTACATTGACCGTGTCCTGCCACTTAATATGGGTCTACTTAGAAAACTGAGAGGCTACAAGAACCCACTCTATTTTATTGCCTCTTTGTCATTTTTTTTCACAAAGGAAGACAGTAAATTCCAAGTACAAAGAAATGACTGTGTTGTGTGGTCAAGAAATTAATGTAGTTTTTCATCTGTGTTAGCAAACCAAAGCCCATGTTCCTGCCGCCTTCTCTTTCCAATGCTTTCATTTATAATTATTTCCTTTATGTCATCACTTATGGAAAACATGCATGTGAAAATAGGGACTGATTGTTGACAAGGTCAATCAGATGAACACATGTCATACAACAAAAATCTTTGAAATCTTAAAAATTATTGTTTAGGGGCATGTGAATAAATAGAATGGAAGAATTTATTTGTTATATAAAGATCAGCCTGTCTCTGAGCAGTAAGTTTTCCCATGTCCCTTTCTATATCTTTTTGAGGGCCAAGGAGGTAACTCATTTGATAAAGTGTTTGCTTTGCAAGCCTGAGGCTTCCATCAATTGGCCCACATCTAAAGGGAATCACCTTCATATGTATAAGGCCTTAATGATGTAAGATGATGGCCTTTCTTTATCTTACAACACTTGAAATCTTAATATATCATGTTAATCCATCCTATGTTCTGGAGTTCATTCGAGCAGGATCTATGGATCTTAGGCAACTGGAACACTCTAGGGAACAATGCTGGACTTATTCAAGAACAGGCACTATGGCCATAA
>NW_026294402.1:32342355-32457355 GCF_007827085.1 Peromyscus californicus insignis
AGGCTTTATGTAGATTGACCATTTCATGTCACATAATCTGAACTCTAGGCAAAAACACAAGAACCTGCTTTCTTATGTTTTCCTCTTTGTCATCTTTTCTCAGAGGACTAGGGTATGTTTCAAGAACAAAGAAATGACCATGACATCTGATCAAGAGTTTAACATAGTTTGTCATAATCTTGACAATTGATTTGAAGTCTGCTTGCTCTCCTGTGTCTTTATCCTGCCTGTGCTTTCATTAATAAGTGTTTTAGTAACTTCCTGTGTACTTCTTTTTGCTGAGACTGCACAGTGATGTAGGGAATGTGCTTGGGTACTAGGGAAGTTAGACAAAATGAAAATGTAAAACACAGACATCTGTGTACACTTAAGATTGTTGTGCATGTCTAATGGCATAGAAAGCAAATGACCTCATTCGTTATGTAAAAGGACCATTTTTCATTCAGAATCATTCGTTCCTGGATCTTTGCATCCTTCTAGACCAGTAAGTGGCTAGCTTAGTTGACACAGTGCTTGCTTTCAAGCACAGAGACTTTCCCATTCCTTGACCAATGGAGAGTTCAATGGAGACATGTACACATTTCTGAGGCAGATATAAGACAGTGGATTTTCCAAGTCTAAGAGTACTAGACATTTAAACAAACAAAGTTAACCTACTAGTCTTTTCTGGTCCATTTCATTCAAGATCTACTAACTGAAGTCATACAATTGGAACATTTTAAAGAACAATACTGACCATACTTTAGAAATGGAATCTGAATATGCACCTAGGCCAACACAGGACAACATAGGCATTACTTTTAAAGTTTTAGCTGTCTCTGTGCAACAAATGTCTGTGTGAAGTTAAAATAAATACTTTTAGGAAAAACAGGATCTATCTAGAACAATAGCTTGAGGATTTGTTACAGGGTTTTTGTGAATCTGTGGAGTATGTGAGGGTGCACTGTCTATGGCAGTACATTGTACTGACAACTAGCCTTTCTCAGCATTTACACCAATATGTTAGGTTCACTAAGTTGGTCGGGAACAAAACAGACACGTGCATTGTTTACTTCTTTAATGATGATGCACAGGAATTGAAGAGATGTGATGATGAATAGACCCAAGGTCATGATGTTCTTAGGTGAAAGTGCCAAGGTTGAAATCAGATATGTAGCCCCCTAGTATGAGGTTCCAAACTGTTACCACATACTTATATTTAGGCTATGAGGACATTAATAACCATACAAAAGAGTCCATCTTCTATATACATTTCTTATTTGCTGAAGCAAGTAGAAATCCAGGGGACAGATGATCAGTGTTCTCTGCCTTAATGGGAGTTGGGTAGTCTGAACCTGGACATTCACCTCACAGAATGAATACAAAGGATGACCAGTAAAGAAAAACTAGCAGGAGAAAAAAAACAATCTATGGTGGATCTTTAAATGTAATAATGTCAGTATCTTGCACTTATCAGTAAAGTATGATTATGTATCAAACAGTGAAAAATTTAGTGTCATTACATCATGTTCCTGATACTGCATGAATTTTTCTTGAACAACGTGTACATTTTGAAGATTAAAATTCTATATGCTAGGACTGACAATATGATTCAAAGGATAAATGTATATTTCTTCCAGTGGTTAGGACCTGAGTGGCATTTCTCAGATCCATATGAAAGTAGAAAGAGAGAATCAACTCCACAAACTTGTCCTTTGACCCTTGGACAGATGTCACATAGTATGTATTCTTGTACATACACTTTGTATATGCATATACACAAGCAACAATGAACAAGGAATTTAAAAAATAAGATCATCGTAAATGAATGTAGAATCTGTCTATGTTGATCTGTAGTGGCTGAAAGAGGTTAGCAGAGATCTAGAAAGACTTGAAAATGCTCATAAAGAGATAGAAATCTGTCATTTAACATAACATTTATTTAAGTGTAACCTAATCCAAGATGGATTATTTCACAGTGCATTAGACTCCCTTTATTTAGGAGAACAAAAAGTCTCTACTTCATTTCTCTTGAGGTCTTGCCTTGTTTTCACTTTTCCTAGCAGGGAAATCTGTCTTGCAGCTCTTCAACCATGTTTATCAATTCTGTGCACTAAGGCTAGGCATAGGGACTAAATCCACATGTCACTGTCCCTAGCAACATAAAAGCCCTTGACATATAACAAGTGGTACCATGAGCTGAAAGTAATATCCTGTTCCCCTAGATTCGAGTGAGGAACATCCTCAGGCCTCAGAAGAAGGGTCAAAGTCATCGTTGGTTGTGGTAAGATGACCTTTCCATATTCTAACATAGAAAGGTTACTTTCATGATACTTTATTTTTATGGGCATCAGATCTCAGTAATAAACTGCTCACACACTACAGGTATTAGAGTGTTTACATGGGAAGAGGACACAAGTCACCCATGATACGACACAGCATGAGAAGAAATTATAAAGCATGTCAGTTACCATAGTGGGTGTCAGGAGCTTTTCTTCTTACATAAGATTCCCCTTCAGACTCAAACATGTAGAATAAGCCAACAGGCATATTGGATAGGAAAAGTTCCTGTTTCTTCTGTGAGTGTCTTCTTGTCTTTCTGCTGGGGTCTCCTAAGGTTAACACAGTTGGAATGTGTTTCCCCAAATATTGATGTGGCAAAAGATTCTGGTGTCCGTTAAGGGATATTGAGGTGGTGAGACCTTTAAAGCATGATGTTAGAGTAGATACTTGGGCAACAGGGACACTCCTTGGAGGGATTCATTCACAATACCAGATTCTCATAATGTTTCTCTGCCGCGTTTCAAAGAAGCTTTGAGGAAACCCTCAGTAGAGAACAAAGGGTGAGTTTGCCTGATGTGGACTCAACAGGCAAAGGTGTAAAAATCACTTATTTTTTTCACACAGTAACTAGCTGCAGGGATTTTGTAAGAGAATCACATAACAGACTAATATAGAGTCTTCAAATTGGCTGTTCTTCCCAGTCCTGTTTACAAGCTGTCCTAAGTCACAGGAAAAAAAAAAACAGAGATCTGTGCAAACATAACTCAGTGTGATTTGATCTAAGAGTGTTTTCTCTGAATTGCAGGTCCAGTCAAGGAAGCACAGATACAGTATGTATCTTGGAATGACATTTTTGGATATACTGTAGATAAGAACTCTGCATCTACTTGTTGTCTTTGTCTGGTTCACAACTTCTATTTACTTGTTTATGTACAAATCTTTCTTAATTTTTAAGAAATCATCATATTCCCCTCTCCCATTTCTGTTCAGAACGTCCCCACATACCCACCTGACAACTCCATGCCTCCTCTCTCTTTAGAAAGCAAACAGGCAGGGCGAAAAACAATGAAAGTAATTAAAACAAAGGAAAAAGCACTCACACACACACACACACACACACACACACACACACACACACACACACACACATACACACACACACTGCATATACACACAGAATCAGAAACTATAATATACAAGCAAAAGCTCAGTAAGACAGAAAATGCCCAAACAAAGCAATATAAGACACAAAAATCTAGAAGAACACCATTGAGTTTGTTTGGTGTTGCTCACCTTCTGCTGGGCATGGGGACTGCCCTGGAGTGTGGTTGATACACCATTGGGGAAAAGTACTTTTTCCTTTGTGAGAGCTTGTCAGCTGAAGATAGTTTTGTGGTTAGGGATGGGAGCCCATGTCTACTTCCAACTCTCAGCTCTAGGAGCCTGTCTGGCTTAAACCTACAGGCTCTATGAGGTCATATTGGTTTCTCATTCTTTTCAAAGCAATCTAATGGCAACAAGTTTGTAAACTTAGGTAAGATAACAACAGATATCCCAAGAGACATATCATGGTCCTGTGTATGTAGTTCTCTCATTTACTCTTGTTGCCTTGGGATTTCATATATCAATAAACATCTTTATGTGTTTTCTCCCAAAAGACATTCCAATTACACATGTCAGTTTTGTCAATGAAGAAATCTGAGGTCATGCCTTTCCTACATTACTTGGTTCAGAGCTCATCATAGCCATGTATGCTGTATTCATTTCTCAACATACCCTGTTGCTACAGGAGAACCAACTAGGATAGGGATGTGAGTGACCAAGCTAGATAGCTAGGGACTACAAGAGCAAAACATGTTCCCAGATATTTGGGATGAAAGTGACATTTTTAGAATAAGCTCAAATTTTCTCCTCATGGAGACATGAGCTGTCATTTTGCATGAATCCATTCACCTTTCCAACATATACCCAGAAATAATCCTGCTTATAGAAAACACAAACAGTACCTTTTCTGCCTCAGTGATCAAAAACCATAGATAACATCCATGGATCAGGTGACAGTTATTCACAACTGGGAAAGACAGAGAAAGCTAAGGTGTACTGGGTTTGCGTTTTTTTGCTCTGTCATTGGAATAGCAGGTTTTCATTCAGGAGTCTCTGGGTTTGATATTCAACAGTGCATAAAGTGTGATGTGGACACAACATAGGTTGGTTAATCTGATACTCTAGAAGGGGCTGCATGGTTCTCATGAACTCAATCTCATCTCCAATCACTGGCCAGCCTAGGCCATAAGAAAATGCCTGAAAGACTCACTGAGAGGAGTTGACCATGTGAAGTAGTGGCAGAGGAATGCCATACAATTAAACAAACATTGTTCCCTTACACCACTCCTTTGTGAGGAATGGTGACTTTTTGTAGTAGGGATTGAAAAATAGAACATCTGTCCTGTTCTTTTTTTTTTCTGTCATCTACTTGGGCACAATGTCATTAGTAGGTAACTAACACAGTGCCTTCTGGTCAAAAGGAGGAGATGTTGATTGTCTTCTTCTCTAGTGCCTTTCTGTGAAGGTAATACTAGATATGTCTGTGAACTTTAAAAAGCTGTGTTGTGTAAATGATGAAGCAAGCATATGCTCTTTCCAGAAGTCATCCAAACAGCCTCTCTGGTTGTAAGCATCACCATCCAGGTGGTGGTTCTGGAGAGACCAAGCGCCATAGAGCACCTTTGTGGCACTAGTGCCTGTTACCAGTGTAGCTGAAGGTTTCCTGTGTTCCACCTGCAGGGCCCATGGTCAGTACAACCCTCTCTCAACTGCCAGTCCTATAGCCACTTGGACCCAAGTAAACACAGAGAGCCTTATATTAATTAAAACTCCTTGGCTTTAGCTCAGGCCTACCACTGACTAGCTCTAACATTTAAACTAATCAATAATTCTTATTTATGTTTAGCCACGTGGCTTGGTACCTTTTCTCAGTTCTGTCTTCACATCTTGCTTCCTCTGTGTCTGGCTGGCGACTCCTGACTCAGCCTTCCTCTTCCCAGAATTCTCCTCTCTGCTCACACCGCCTATACTATACTTCCGGCCTGGCTACTGGCCAATCAACACTTTATTTATTAACCAATCAGAGCAACACATTCACAGTATACAGAGCACTATCCACAGCAGACCAGAGCTCTTCCTTCATTTACCTTTTTAGATTCATTAGGTGTGATGTGAGTTCTTAGGAAATTATAGTGCCAAGTGTCAAGAATGCAGAACTGAGCAATTGCATTTTCAATGTGTTCACATGCCTCTTACAGGGATTTGGATGCTGGTCACTTCACACAGTCACACTGCCCTTCTGTTGATACTGTCTCATCCATGTGAATTGAGACCGCACCTATACTGACCATGTCATATCTCCAATAAGTCAACACTGATTTCCAGGATTTTCCAAAAGTGATATTCTGAATCAAATGAGTGTACTCGCAAATCAGTAATGAGATGGAATGTTAAACATAGAACAGTTGTTAGTTCCTTATTTGTTTTTGTTTTTTTAAATGAATTCAGCAGAATTAAACATTCTTGTTTTGATTGCATTCAAGTTGTAGCCATATTGAGGAAGCTAGGCATTCGGAGCTCCGTTACCTCTACAATCAATGACATGTCTGAAACAATGCTGCAAAAGACCTGTGGCACTAATGACGGTACTGTGGAAATTCAATAATTAATTATAGTTATTATCAGTAGTTGTAGATTATATAGTATCCCTACTATAAAGAGAATGAAGAATCCTTGTAGTAGTTTTAAAGTGGAAATTAATTTCTCTAGTCCACCAGTAGAACTACCACCACAGAGCATAAAACCACATTTAAATGCCTATTTTGGTTCTGGTGAAATGATATGAACCAAAGGAAAGCAGAGCTGGTTCTTGTGTGAGGCAGTGTGGCTTCACCTATGGCAGACACTGTGTGTGATTCACTCTCTCTGCTGGTTTTCTTTCAGTCATGGGTGGCGATGATGGGAACAGTACTGAGAATGACTTGTCTAGTCAGACCCACCTGAAAAACACAAGACTCTTACCTGTAGGTCATGGACTCTGGGTCAGATGCAGTGTGAGGCCTTCTAAACAGACAGGAACCATGATGAGACTCTCATGGAATCATTCATTGTTTTTTTCCCCCCTTGATATGACCTAAGCAGAATCACTGAAGGAAGGAAGTGTTCATGTGACTTATTGAAGGGGATCATTCTGTAATGTTTGAGAGTACCTGGCAGCTGGCAGGGAAGGTTGGGTGGCTTCATTTGCAGGAGACGACTTTGGTATGTTGCATCCATACCAAGGAAACAGAATAAGCAGAAGTGGAACTGGACTCCAACATCTAAAGGTTGGCCCTAAAGGACTCACTAACTCAGGATAGGCCCCACACCCCAAAGCTCCCAAACACTCCACATGCAGCACCACCTGCATACTATTCAATCCAGAATACACATAGCCATGTACATTGACCGTGTCCTGCCACTTAATATGGGTCTACTTAGAAAACTGAGAGGCTACAAGAACCCACTCTATTTTATTGCCTCTTTGTCATTTTTTTTCACAAAGGAAGACGGTAAATTCCAAGTACAAAGAAATGACTGTGTTGTGTGGTCAAGAAATTAATGTAGTTTTTCATCTGTGTTAGCAAACCAAAGCCCATGTTCCTGCCGCCTTCTCTTTCCAATGCTTTTATTTATAATTATTTCCTTTATGTGATCACTTATGGAAAACATGCATGTGAAAATAGGGACTGATTGTTGACAAGGTCAATCAGATGAACACATGTCATACAAGAAAAATCTTTGAAATCTTAAAAATTATTGTTTAGGGGCATGTGAATATATAGAATGGAAGAATTTATTTGTTATATAAAGATCAGCCTGTCTCTGAGCAGTAAGTTTTCCCATGTCCCTTTCTATATCTTTTTGAGGGCCAAGGAGGTAACTCATTTGATAAAGTGTTTGCTTTGCAAGCCTGAGGCTTCCATCAATTGGCCCACATCTAAAGGGAATCACCTTCATATGTATGAGGCCTTAATGATATAAGATGATGGCCTTTCTTTATCTTACAACACTTGAAAACTTAATATATCATGTTAATCCATCCTCTGTTCTGGAGTTCATTCGAGCAGGATCTATGGATTCTTAGGCAACTGGAACACTCTAGGGAACAATGCTGGACTTATTCAAGAACAGGCACTATGGCCAGTAGTAGAGTTATTTGTAAACCTTTCTCTAAGTCTTCCAAACCTGAGTCTGTGTGAAAGTAAAATTAATATCTTCAGGATCATCATACTCAGACAGACAGTCAGACAGAATGAATATACATCACACAGATAGTTTGTGGAGACTGCCAATGCAAAAACTTACTTTTATAGAATGGGTAGAATTTCACCAAAAAAAAAAAAAAGGCATTGTCGATATCCCTGTTAATATTCATCTTGATAGGGTGGATTTTTCAGGTGATGAGGTGCTTGCCTTGCTAACATAACAGTTTTGCCATGCGTTGGTACATCAACACACTGGGCTCGAGTCCTGACTAAGGGTGTTAGGGAATGAAGAAAGGACAGACACACAGACACATGTACAGAAAAATGGGGTCAGAGTGTAGGGTTGAGGTGTAAGCTCTGATGCAGGGCATCTACTAACTCTAGCAACCTGAAATTTTGGTGTGTTTGTTAGGTACATCACAAGGGGAATGACTGACTCACTGGCAGGAAGTCTCCATAGGCAAGCAGTCTCAGGCCTAACCTTCCAGAGGAGGAAGATGCAGCTGCTAGTTTTTGTACACACTGATCAGGCACCAGGAAACACTTGCACTTGGACAAGAAGAAGGCTTTGCCAACTTCCAGCCTGGCCTACCTGGGAGAAAGGCTTTGCCAATTTCCCCTGGGCTGTGCCCTTGTCAGTAGTACACACGTACTCAGGACTTCACTCACTCAGGGTTTCTTCTGCTCCTACAAAGAGAGCAGAGGCTCAAGGGGAACCCTCATCTTTGTGGGGCATTACTTGTAACACTCATCTTAAAAGGTCTTGTAATAAAACATCCAGAGTCAGATATTGGAATGAAAGCTGAAAGTTCAGAGAAGCAGAACAGCCAGGTAGGTACTAGCGTACCTCTATGAAATTCTCAGCCTCAAGAGAGCAAGTTCCTGTTTCCTCACACCTTATATACCTTATATACCTTTCTGTGTCCTGCCATATCACTTCCTGGGATTAAAGGCGTGTGTCATCACTGCCTGATTCTGTTTCTCTCGTGTGTAGTCCAGTGTAGCCTTGAACTCACAGAGATCCAGACAGATCTCTGCCCCCTGAGTGATAGGATTAAAGGTGTGTGCCACCACAGCCTAATAGCTATGTCTAATTTAGTGGCTGCCTCTGTCTGCTGATCCCCAGGTAAAGTTTATTAGGAAGTGGACACTGACTTTGTGCTAAGGCAGACATAGGACCCTAAATATTTCAGGGGATCTAGACTGTGTCTCCACAAAATACTTGCCCTCACTGATGGTGGATCTCCATGTTGGCTAGTAAGGGAGAACATGGGGAAACACGTGTACTCAGTGGATCCACACAGCCAGCATTGACAAGTCATCATTTCTAAGATCCTTTTTTTCCTCGAGGCATGTCTATGTGATTAGGCATTAGGTAAAGGAGGGCTTTGGTTAAGGGAATGTGAGACTATCTTGCTCATGGGTACAATATGAACAGAAAATTTTGTAGAGCAGAAACCAGACTCTGAGAAAGGAGCAAGCAAGGTAAAGTACATACTTTGAGCTAGAAAAGCCATTGCCCTTGTCTTAGGCATGTTTAGTCCAGGCAATACAGACAGCACTGAGGGCAGTTGTTACAGAGAAAGTGGTATGTACAGATGCAGTCCATTAACTCGGCAAAGCACCCAGATTCCTGGCCTGTCAGTCAAGATTGAGGGCTTATGCAGGGTTTGTTGACTGAAGGGAAGTATCTTTTCTCTCAGTCATCACGTGACAAGTGTTTCAGAGTGACTTGGAGTCAGACTCCTGGTGAGAGCCTTCTCCTAGTGTGGTTGTCTGATCATTAGAAATTTGCACTGAGAGAGGCCTAAAAATTACTAGTCATGTGAACTAACCTGGTTCCTCATATTGCTTCTACTGAAAGAAATGGTCTTTTTTTTTTTTTTTTTTTTTTTGAGTCAGGGTTGGAAAAGTAGAATAGCAATCCTTGTTTCAGTTTCTTTGTTCTGTCAGATAATTTGGTCTGTAATCTTAAGGTGACTATTACAGTGCCCTCAGACAATAACAGGAGGTAGAGATGGTCCCTTACCAGTGCCTCCCCTTGTTGGTGATCTTATATATTTTACATGGACTGTAAAACATCATGAGGAATGAAAAGTGGTGAAGCAAATAAAAAGGAAATTTAATATTTCAAAAAAAAGAAAGAAAAAAAAAGAAAGAAAGAAAGAAGAAAGAAAGAAGAAAGGAAGGAAGCAACCATTTCCCCCTGATCTGGCAGTGTACATACACTATCTCTGTATCTGACCGTGGCCTCTTGCTGATTTTTCTGGCCTTTGGCAAACCCCACTAAAAATCCCTTTTTGGTGCTAGTGATTTTCTTTGGGGCTTGACATTCATTTAATTTTGTAGATTCATTAGGCTTAATGGGAGTCCTTAGGAAGTCATACTGTCATAGTTTCAAGAACAGAGAAGTGAGGAATTGCACAAATTTCACTGTGTTTACATAGCTCTTAAGATAATTTGGATGCTGGCCATCCTGCACACTCAGTCAAATGCTCTTCTGTCAATACTGTCTCATCCACCTGGATTGAGATCTTACATACACTGACCATGTTGGATATGCTTTAAATGTTCCCTGATGTCCTTGATCTTCCAGAAGTGACATTCTGAATCAAAACAATGTGCTTGTAAATCAGTAATGAGATCAAATGTTTATCGTAGAACAAAGACCAATTTTCCTTTTATTTTATGATTCAGCTAACCTATTTTGTTGTGATGCGTTCTAGTTTCTGCTATACAGGAAAAAATGGGTTTCAGAAGTGCCAAGGTTCCTGAACAGAGTGACATACCTCAAAAAACGACCTTGCAAAAAGTCGAAAAGTCCTGTAGCACTTATGACGGTACTGTGGAAATTCAATAGTGTGTGTTTTAGATTTAAGCAATTTGAATGTATTTGACCTGCCATGTATGTTGGTACACCACATGTTGCCTAGTACCAGTTGAGGCCAGAGAGGGCATTGGATCACCAAGAATTGGAGTTACACATGGTTGTGAACCACTGTGTTGGTACTGGGAATCAAACCCTAGTCCTCTGGAAGAGCAGTGCTCTTAACCACCGAGCCATCTCTCAAATCCCTAGTTTGTTATTAACAGTAGCTGCAAGTAAGATGGTATCTCCTCTGTAAAAAGAACGAAGATGTTTTGCAGTATTTTTAATACGTGAAGTGTTACTTTATCTCATGAGTAGAATGTCTATTGTGGTTCTCAGTGAATGATGTGAACCAAAGAAAAGCTGAGTTTGTTCTTGTATAAGGTAGCAAGGCTTCACCTACTACAGTCACCGAGGTATGAGTCATTCACTCTCTCCACTTTCTTCCTTCCAGACATCGATGATGAGGAGGAGGACACCAATGAAGATGACTTTGGTAAGGAGAACAACCTTCAAAGTGATACTCTTGGTAGTAGTAGGTAATGGTATTCCTGGTCACATCCACCTCTCCACTGACTTCCATGTATCGATGATAGTGATGAGGATGACACTGAGGATGACTTGGGTAAGGAGAACAGCCTTCAAAGCAATGATGTTGGTGGTGGTAGGTCATTCCTGGTCAGATCCATCTCTCTACTGACTTTCATCCAGATTTCAATGGAATGGATGAGGACAACATTGATAATGACTTGGGTAGAAAGACCAACCTGCAAAATGCTGAACTTGTTAGTGGTAGGTAAAGGCATTTCTGGTCAGATCCAATGTACAATCTAGCAGTGATCAAGTTATTCCTTCTGCTTGGAAGGCAGGGGAAGAAAGTCCACTCAAGGGTCCTTCAGTGGACAGAAGTGTCAGCCAGGGTCTATTCCTGAATTGTTGTGTTTCAACTTCTTTTCTCATTGCTATGATGAAATAAGTGACACGAAACAGTTTGATGGAGGAAGGGTTTATTGTGGCTTATTGTTAAAGTGGATCACTGCATCATGTTGGTGGAGACATGGAAGCTGGCAGGGAACGGAGGGCTGTAGGCACAGGGGACAATAGTTACATCTTGTAGAATATTATTTTAGGGTGTGTTACTTTTGTTTATTCTCTGGAACATTTGTTTAATGATGCAAAGCTGTTTTGCATTCTTTTATGTTGCATTTGTTTAACTCTGTGAGGTTGTGTTACTTTGTCTGTCTAAAACACCGGATGGTCTAATAAAGAGCTGAACAGCTAGGCAGGAGAGAGAGAAATGGGCGGGGCTGGCAGGCAGAGAGCATAAATAGAAGGAGAAAAAGAAGAAAGAGCAAGAGAACAAGGAGAGAAGGATGCGAGGGGCCAGCTACTCAGCTGTACACCTAGCAACAGAGTAAGAAAGAAAGAAAGACATACAGAAATAGAAAAGCATAAAAGCCCAGAGGCAAAAGATAGACTGTGGTTGATATATTGTGCACCCCAATAAACTTATATGGGGGTCAGAAAACAGAATAGCTACTATATTAAACATAGGTTTAGGCAGTGGTAGCACACGCCATTAATCCTAGCATTCTGGAGACACAATGGAAACAGCCAGGCATGGTGACACATGCCTTTAATCCTAGGAAGTGATGGGAGGAAGCAGAAAGGTATATAAGGTATGAGGACCAGAAACTAGAGCCTTTTTAAGCTTTTAGCTTTTAGCAACAGTTCAGCTGAGATTCATTCGGGTGAGGACTCAGAGGCTTCAAGTCTGAGGAAACAAGCTCAGCTGAGGAATTGGCAAAGTGAGGTTGGATGTGGCTTGTTCTGCTTCTCTGATCTTTTCAGCATTCACCTCAATATCTGGCTCCTGGGTTTGTTTTTATTAATAAGACCTTTTAAGATTCGTGCTACAATAGACCGGTTAATTTAAGAAAAGCTGGTCATAAACAAGCCAAGCTAAGGTTAGCCATTTATAATTAAGAATACACCCTTGTGTGTGATTTATTTGGGAACTGGGCGGTGGACCCCTCAAAAGAGCAAAAACAAACAACATTAACATTGCATTCACATCCACAATCAGAAGGCAGAGAGTTAACTGAGGTGGGAATGGGGTCTTCCCAGAACCTCACTTCATCCAAGGATGCTCCACCTCTAAAGGATCCAAACCCTTCCCAAACAGCACCACCAGCTCCATACTACATGTTTAAACACACAAAGCTATGGGGAACATTTTACATTCAAACCAGAACACATAGCCATCAGTTTATGTTCTTGTATGAATTATCCACATCATGTCATGAATGTGAATTGTGAAAAAGAAGACTCACTTCCTCATTTATTCCTTCTATTTCATCTTCGTCAAAAGCATCTAAGTACAGAGACATTGTTGTGTTTCTGTTTATCTTTATTTAGTTCCTTAGACTGAATCCCATTTTCTCCTGTGTCCTTGACCTGACAGTTTTCAGTATTATGTATTTTAGTTATTTTCCACATGCCACTTCTTACTGAAACAGAAGGAACATATATCATGTATGGTATAGGGAAATGCAGAGGGGAGGAATGTATATCACTTATGGTATAGGGAATGCAGATGGAAGGAACATATATCATTTATGGTATAGGGAATGCAGATGGAAGGAACATATATCACTTATGGTATAGAGGATGCAGACAGAAGGAACATATATCACTTATGGTATAGAGGATGTAGACGGAAGAAACATATATCACTTATGGTATAGAGGATGCAGATGGAAGGAACATACATCACATATGGTATAGAGGATGCAGACGGAAGAAACATACATCACGTATGGTATAGAGGATGCAGAAGGAAGGAACATGTATCACATGGTATAGAGGATGGAGGTAGAAGGAACATGCATCACTTATGGTATAGAGGATGGATATGGAAGGAATATGTATCACGTATGGTATAGAGGATAGAGATGGAAGGAATATGTATCACATATGGTATAGAGGATGCAGAAGGAAGGAACATGTATCACCTATGGGATAGAGGATGGAGACGGAAGGAACATGTATCACATGGTATAGAGGATGGAGATGGAAGGAATATACATCACGTATGGTATAGAGGATGCAGAAGGAGCATGTATCACATATGGTATACAGGATGGAGATGGAAGGAACATGTATCACATATGGTATAGAAGATGCAGACGGAAGGAACATGTATCACTTATGGTATAGAAGATGCAGACAGAAGGAACATGTATCACATGGTATAGAGGATGCAGAAGGAAGGAACATGTATCACTTATGGTATAGAGGATGCAGAAGGAAGGAACATGTATCACCTATGGTATAGAGGATGGAGATGGAAGGAACATGTATCACCTATGGTATAGAGGATGCAGAAGGAAGGAACATGTATCACCTATGGTATAGAGGATGGAGATGGAAGGAACATGTATCACATATGGTATGGCAGATGCAGAGGGGAGGAACATATATCACCTATGGTATAAGGAATGCAGACGAAAGGAACATATATCACATTAACAAACTCCTGAGATTTAGTTATTGTGCATGTCTAATGACCTAGAAACTGAGCGTAAAAACTCCGTTTGGTAAAACTGTCAGACTTTATATCCTTTACGCTCCTTTTGAGGGCTGTGTTGGTAACTCAGGAGATGCAGTGCTTGCCTTGATAAACTGGCCTTTCCTATGAGTTGGCCAGTGACTAAACATAGTAGCCCTCATATTTGTGAGGCATTAATAATGTATGATGGTCAATTTTCTGTAGCCATAGTAGACCTTCAGTAGAATTTCAATCTGCTCAGCGTTTCTGAGTTCTCATTCAAACAGGATATAATAGCCATAGTCAGGAATCTACAACATTCTGGAGAATAATGGTGGCCTATGTTAGAAGTAGATTCTGAGGATGCACTCGAGCCAAATTAGGAACTACTTTAAAACCTTTCTATAATTCTGTCCAACCCAAGTCCATGTGAAATTAAAAATGAACACTTTCATAAAAAGCATGGTTATGTTCCAGAAGAACAATTGCTTGAGAATGTGTTATCTGTGGGTTTATGTGTCTATGAACCAACTAAGTTGTGAGGTCTGTGGCAGCACATTCTGCCAATAAGTAACCTTCCTCAGCATTTACACCACATGCCTTGTGTTCATTGAGCCACGCAGGAACAGCACTACAATATGTCTTTAGTTATTCACATCCCCTGGGTGGAATCAAGGAAATACAATGATGAATGTACCCAAACCTGTGATGCTCTTAGGTGAGAGGGCTGAGAGGGGAATCCCACACAGAGTTCAAAATTCTGTGGCTCTAAATCTCACTATCTGGGCTCAGAATTAGGATCTGAGATCATTAACCGTCATACAAGAGGTTCTGTAGTCTGTGTAAATTTCTGGATTTCCAAATCCAATATGAATGCATCTGATAAGGTAGAGATTGAGATATCATAGGCCAGAGTAGTCATTGCTGCAGGAATCCTGATCTTATCACTGTGGTGATATCCAAAGTACATAGAAAGAACCAATGGTGATACAGTGTCAAGGTTCACGATTTGGGTGAACCACACCCTGTGAGTACCAGATCACCCCTCACCCTATCCTAGTGCATTTAAGAATGGGAAGATCCTTTAATGATAGGTCAAGGCAGTGTAAGTGTCATCTAGATGTTGTGAGGCTGTGTGAGCTACAAACCCTGGGACAGAAATAGATAACTACTCAGAGTAGCACTCAGTATTTACATAATGCCTCACTCTCATGAAAATTCTCATTTGGAACTTTGTTTCCAAGCCATGGTGTTGAGCAGGGTCCAAATCAACATTCTTGCTCACCTTAATGTCAGTTTGCTGGTCTGAACCTGGACAGATCCTTTATGCAGTGAATACAAATGATTTCACTGTAGAGGAAAACCAGAAGGAGGAATAAATGATACGTAGCAGTTGGTTTTTAAGTGTAATAATGTAAGTATTACCCACTCTCCAATAAGCTATCACTGTATCATAAAGAGTGAATACTTCAGTATGATTACATCATATACTTGGTGGTATGTTCCTTTTTCTAAAACAATGTATGCTCTATCAACATTTAAATTGTCTGGTGAGATGGCTTCCTTGGTAAATGTACTTGCCTTTTATAACCTGTGACATGAGTTAGGTTCCTGGAACCTCCATAAAGGTGAAAGGAGAGAACCATCTACTCCAAGTTGTCTTCTGAACCCCACACATGTGCCATGGCATGTACTCTAACACATACTTCATGTACCTACACGGGTATAATGATAATTGTATTAATAATATAAAAGCAATTAAAAAATAAAGGCATATTTGGTTAACAAATGCAATATATATATAATTTGATCTGTAGTGGAGGAAAGCAGTTTGACTGATGTTTAAAATAGTGTCAATTTTCCTGGTTTGAAAATGGCCTGAAGAAGTGATAGAAATCTCTATTAATTATAATACTTATTTCAGTATTTTCCTGATCTAAGGGAGATTGTTTCTATAATTACTTTGAGTTATGTAGAGTAGTCATATATTATTTTGCACTTCATAAGTATATGATGTTTTTACAATATTTTTTACTATGTTAAGTGTACGTTATGTACATTTTAATTATATTGAATGATATGAATCAAAGGAAAGCTGAGGTGGTCCTTTAGTGAAGCAGTGTGGCTTCCCCTGCTAGAGGCAATAATGTATGTATAAGTTATTTTCTGTACTTGCTTTATTCCATACACTACAGACTCAAAGAATGACGAGGTAAGCTTGAGAAATACAGAATACAGGAGTGGTAAATAATTCATCCCTGATCAGATTCAATGAGAAAGGACCCAGGAGTGGGGAGTTTGCACCTCCGTTAGGGGCGTCAAAGGGCTGGGAGAGTCAGGTCAGTGGGCTTCGAGGTGTGCGGAAGCAGTGCTCCGCCTGCATCAT
The DNA here is from genome assembly GCF_007827085.1 of Peromyscus californicus insignis. NCBI lineage: Eukaryota > Metazoa > Chordata > Mammalia > Rodentia > Cricetidae > Peromyscus > Peromyscus californicus. The sequence continues at coordinate 32,358,714 of NW_026294402.1, forward strand.
TGGAGCAGAGCGCTGCGTTTCCGTGCTCGTATAGAGTGACCGTTCCATATTACATACTGTGTTGTCTAAGTATCAACCCAGGATTCAATTTCTTTTTCATAATTTGTTCCTTGTCATCCTTCAACACAGGAAGATAGTGTGTTCCAGGAAGAAAGTAACGCCTGTGTTATCTGCCCAAGATTTTATAGTAGTTTGTTATTATCTAAATAGTCAAACCCAGTCAAGTTTGCTTTCCTGTCTCCTGGTCCTCTCTGTTCTTGCATTTATTAGAATTTTAGTTATTTATTACATGTTGTCTTTGGTGGAGAGTCTCATACATAGAGAATATATTTTGACATTGGAGAAAAACATTGAACATGCGTCACTGAATCAAAAACCTGTGAAGCCCTAAAAACCATTTTGTATGTCTGATGGCATAGACATGGGATGCAAAAGCATTAGTCTTTTTATAAATCAGGTATCACCAAACCTCTGGATGTCCTTTTTCATATCCAGAAGATTGGCAGCTAGTAACGTGCTTGTGAGGACTGGAGTTCAGCCCTAAATTTTCATGTAAATCTAGTGGGCAGCAGTTTATATTACCAGTCATCAGGAAGTGCAGAAGCTCCATGTGTTTGACCTCTGTGAATGAGAACAGATCTCAAGGGTTGTAACTTTAGGGAGAATGACCAAAACCCCTGACTCCTCATCATAGGGCAACAAAAGAATATGTAGACAAAATGCTGTGAGAAAAACTTGAGTGTGTGTGTGTGTGTCTGTGTGTGTGTGTAAATTCCTATTATAGCGTATGTTGTTAAGCTTTTCCTTACTAGATGCTCTGTGGTATAAATACAATAACTTTTGTAAAGTATATTTTGATAAGATTTAAGTTATATGTATTTAAATTATTAATCTCAAAGAATTATGGAGATGTTTTGAGGCATTTCATATAACAATGTGTGTGTATCTGTATTTTATTTTTTGTTGTTTTTTTGGTTTTTCGAGACAGAGTTTCTCTATGTAGCTTTGCGTCTTTCCTGGAACTCACTCTGTAGCCCAGGCTGGCCTCGATCCACCTTCCTCTGCCTCCCGAGTGCTGGGATTAAAGGCGTGAGCCACCACTGCCACGCTGTATCTTTATTTTTACATTCCCTTTTTTCCCCTGAAAGGTTCATTTTATTCAGGAAAATGTGGATATGTGTTTTCCATGTATGTGATGGTTCATAGGAGCATGCACTTTCTATATTTCATTAATCTGAAAACATTTACTTTGTGAGCTGTCTGATTTAGGAATATCAATTAGAGGTAATTTTTGAGCCTACTTCCCCACAGAGCTAAGCATTGTCAAATGTGGTAATTTCTTTTTCAGGATGGAGTCAGTTTTAATACACAAAAGTAGAGGATTAGGGTCAATTGTAAAGACTGATGAATACGAGCATAGAAACTTAATATTGTTTTACAATCAGCAATTAGTATATAATGTATACATATAATATGATGATTAGAATTATTCACAGAGAGAATTGTGGTTACCTATAGATTTGAAAAGATGTTAATGGCTGAAACTGTTTCAGTGTGTTGTGTGGCTTAGTTCTCCTGACCCTTCATTTTGAGCTCTTTCAAAAGTTGAACTCTAGACTTTCCTATGACTTTCTCAATAGCTAAATGGAGATACTCTCAAATTTGTGACACATTAGTAATGTAAGATGGTGGGTTTTCCAGGTCTTAAAATATTACATGTTTTAATACATAATGTTAGTGCACCCAGCATTCTGGGACTGCCTTATTGAGAAAGGTATTGCAACTGGGACCTTCTGAAGAACAATGCTGACCTAACTTTGGGAGTGGACAGTGAGTGTGTACTTAGGCCAGCATAGGCATAAGTTTTAAACTGTTAACTCGTTTTGTCTACCCGAGTCTGCATGAAAGAAAAATGGTTGCTTTCAAGCTAAGTAGGAGTATGTCATAGAAGAATAATGGCTTTGGAATTTAGAACCCAAGACTTTCATGAGTCTGTGGTTGAGGCTAAGCTGGAGGAACTGGGCAGTTTATTTTGCCAATAACTTAACATGCCTGAGGATTTAAACCACATGCCTTGTGTTCATTAAATCACTTACCAACAGCACAGATGTATGCCCTTATGGGTAGAATCAGAGAGAGAGAGAGAGAGAGAGAGAGAGAGAGAGAGAGAGAGAGATGGAAGTATTCAAGCTCCTCTACTCTTAGGGCCAATATAGAAACAGATGTGTGGCCCTCATGTGATACCCTAAATGTTGACTTGTGCTCATCATTCAGCTGTGGAGTTATTAGCTACCATAGAAGAGAGCCATCATCTGAGGATGGATTTCTGCTGGCCTACATAAATTATACACATTATCCACTTCATACTCATGCTTACAAACCCCAGGGCAGATATCGCTACACAAATATCAGATTTCTTTCTAGTTATTATGTGCAAAACACAAGGAACTGATGGTTTTGATTAGTTCACTGATACTGAGTCCTTAATCAGTCTCCAACCCTGCGATAAAGTCAGTTACAATTGGGCATATCTTTTAGTGATATCTGTGAAGTTAAGTGCTGAGACCATATGAGCTGCACTCCTGAGACAGGGATGTGTAAGAACTCAGAATAGCATTCCAGTATTAATGTTCTATAGCATTCTAGTGACAACTCTGATATGGAGTGGTCAACAGAGGCCAGATACTCATTCTAACCCACTACACTGTGGGTCCACTGATCCGAATATGGGCAGCCACACAACACCACAAAAACAAATGGATAGCATATTAAAGGAAGATCAGAAGAATTGCATTATATATAGTTACTACTTAGAAACTGTATTAACATCAGTATCTTCTACTGTTCAGTAATTTTATTGTGTATCAAAGGATGAGTGGATGAATATAATTACATCTTGTGCCTGCTACCAAATCTATTTCCCCAGTACAGTATGTAGACTATTGAGTTTGAATTCCCATTTGCTTAATGACAAATGCAAATTCTGTGTATTTCGTTTGTGGGCATTGACATGGATTTGAGAAATTCCTAGAAAGGAAAGTCAATCTTCTGGGCTTCAGAATGGTCTGAAGACATGGTAGAGCTCCTATATAATGTTAAGATTCATTTTAGTGGTCACACAGTCAAACATGGATTATTGCACATTGTCTTAGATTCCCAATACTTAGAGAGGCCAAAATTATTGTCCCTCATTTCTCTTCTTGTATTCTCCTACTTTCCCTTTCCTCTTGAAAAGATTGGTCCAGCAGTAGCCCAATCATGCTCATTCATGAACTACATCCATTCAGTCCAGCCATATGGACTAAAGCCATAGATCTTTGTCCATATAAAGCAAAGCTTTCTGGGCAATTACAAATTGTACCTTGAGCTGTTATTTTGTGTTTTTTTCCAGAGGACAGACAGTTGACAGCCCCACAAGAAGAGTCGGCAAGGTCATCAAAGGTAAGATGGACATCACATTTTCTAAGATAGAAAGGCTACTTTCCTGATTCCTTTGTTTTTAATAGATACTATATTTGAATAATATAAAAGATCATGTACACTACACATTAAGTTGTTTACTTAAGAAGTGAATGAAATAAAATTGTACCAAGTCATCCCTGACTCAAAATGTCACTGTCAGGTGTGTTTTAGGAGGCTTGTTTTTCTTGAACAAGTGATCCTTTTTATATTTAAAGTTGTGTAATTTACACTCAAAAGGTAATAGATGGGGTTGTTAAGAGCACTTGCTGCTCTTCCGAAGGACACAGGTTCAATTCCAAGCACTCACACGGTGGTTCACAGCCACCTGTAACTCCATTCCCAGAGGATCTGACAACCCACACCCTTTTCTGGCCTCTCCGGATGCCTGCACACATGTGGTGCACATACATATACTTGAGCACACATACAACAAATACATGTTTTCAAAGGTAGCTGAGTTGTTGTTTATGAAGAATGTGTATTTTCTGTAAGTGTCGTCTCCACTTCCTCTTGCAGGGTTCTATGTTAGATAGTGTAAGTTGGTTTTTGAAACTATTGTGGCAGAAGTTTCCTGTGTCAACTATAGGAACATTGAAGTCGCCAGACCTGTAAAGCATGAATTCAATGTAGCTAATTGGGGCATGGAGGCACTTCTCAAAGGGGACTTTTTTTTTTTTTTTAAAGAATTATTTATTTACTTCTGTATACAGTGTTCTGTTTGCATGTATCCCTGCAGGCCAGAAGAGGGAGCCAGATCTCATTACAGATGGTTGTGAGCCAGTATGGGTGCTGGGAACTGAACTCAGGACCTCTGGAAGAACAGCCAGTGTTCTTAACCTCTGAGCCATCTCTCCAGCCCCTCAAAGGGGACTCTTAAGAGCAGGTTTTAAAAAGATTTCTCTGCCATGTGACAGTGTATTCTAAAAACCCTTAATAGAGTGATAGGGAGACCTGATTTGGGTTGAATCAGCAAAAGTGTGAAAGATATTTTTTCACAAAGTATCCAAGGTCAATTGTTTTCTGACAGCATCATATGACAGACTAATAATCTTTGTCTTGACTATTCTTCCCCATCCTAATTACAATTACCCTAAGTACTAGGAGAGGAAAGAAACCTGTGGAAATAGAACTCACCTTGTTCTGTACCTGAGTGTTTCTTTTCTTTAAATTGTAGGTGGAGCCAAAGAGGAAGCCATATGGTATGTATTGTGGGGCCACTTTCTTTTTTTTTTTTAAAGATTTATTCATTTATTATTTATTATGTATACAGCATGTATGACTGCAGGCCAGAAGAGGGCACCAGATCTCATTACAGATGGTTGTGAGCCACCATGTGGTCGCTGGGAATTGAACTCAGGACCTCTGGAAGAGCAGTCAGTGCTCTTAACCTCTGAGCCATCTCTCCAGCCCGCCACTTTCTTAAGACACATTTTACATAAGAAATTTACAATACTGCCTGTCTTTTCTCAGGTGTACTCTACAATTTCTACCACCTGCTCACAGTAACACTTGAGACTTTTAGATAAAGAAAAAGAAACACACACACATACACACACACACACACACACACACACACACACACACACACACACACACAGTGATATCCCAAATAACAAATTGTAAGAATGTTTATTATGCATGCATTTAGTTGTGATCATTTTAGTTTGAGATTTTATGCACCAGGATGTGTCTATATCTGTATTTCTCCTAGGTAGAAATCCCAGTTATTTAAACCCAATAACAATTTCTCCAATGAGAAAAAAATTAAAGTGCACATTTTCCCTATATTAGTTTAGAACTCTTCATAGCCATGCATGCTGGCATTATTTCTTTGGTACTCTGTTATAGAAGAATCAACCAAGACACAGAGTTAAGTGGTTGAGATGTGTGACTACATAGGCCAAGACCATCATTGTGTACATAAACGTAGGGTCCAGTATCAGTGCTATGAGATGAAACTTCCACTTACTACCCTGTCAAGATGCCATTAGTCACTGTAGAAGGCTTCCAGCCCCTAGCTGGACTTCAAACACATCAAATCTCTAGAGATAGAAAATAACAGCAACAATCAAAACCTATTTCAGCATCCATGCGCCTGGGTACAGACTTCCACAAGTGTGAAAGCCAGAGAAAGCCCACATGTTCTGGGAAAATAGCTCCCTTGGTAAAATGTCTACGTATGACATAGGAGGCCCTCAGTTTGATCTTTAGTACCACATGAACCTGAGTGGTAGCACACAAATCTATAAGGAGTTGGTGTTTATTCTCCGTCTGACAGTTTCTGGTCATCCTGGGCTGTATAATGAGGCTATGTCTGACGACGACAACAACAACAACAACATGGGAATGAAAAATGACAAGTGGGAAAAGAGCTGACCTTCCACCAGTGAGAGCATTGATTCTAACAGTGAAAGTCACAGAAAAAACAACCACCAAATTGTATATGTGTCACGACTGAAATTCTAGAAACAACAGGTTCCAGTAAGAACTGGTGGAATGCTTTAGCTCCTTCTCAGGAGCTCAAAGCACCACACAATTTAGGGTGTATGTCTACTAAAAAAAAAAAAAAAAAAAAAAAAAAAAGGAAGGAAGGAAGGAAGGAAGGAAGGAAGAGAAGCCTCTCATCAATATAGTCTCATTCTTTTAACTGACCATATTTAAAGATGAGTTAGACTTTGCTCCAAAAGTATTTGCTCTTACTGATGGTCAGTCTCCATGTTGACTGGTGAGAACATAGGGAGCCTATCCATTCAGTGTATGTAAACAGTCAGGACTGAATAGTGTGACTGTGATATGTCTGTATGTTCAGGCATTTGCTAAGGAGGGCTTTAGTTCAGAGCAAGCAGGACTGTGTGTCCTGCCCCTGGTAGCCAGTGAATGGAAACAAAATTTGTTTAGTAAAAATTGGACTTCATTGAGGAAAAAGTGAGTAGGGATTGCACATACTCAGTGATAATGCAGCCCCCGCCCTTCTCAGAGGCAGGCCTGGTCTGGCTGTAGAGACTGTTGCCAAGGGTAACTGTCAGTGAGAAAGTGGAATGCACACACTCAGTCCATTAAGTCACAATGATCTAGGCATCTTGTCCTGTCACATTATGTTGAAGGTTTATTCAGGGCTAATCAGTTGAAAGATAGTGTTGTTTTCCTCCCCACCATCAAGTGACAACTGTGGTAGCATGATCTGGCCTCTGAGTCATTGTGGTAGACAGATAGAAGGGGTCCCATGTCCATGGACTTAGCTATTAGAAACTACAGGGAGGCATCGTGAAGGAGGTGGCAGAGACAGGTGCACATTTACACCTCTGAGCTCTCTGAATGACTTCTTTTGCAAACTCATATTTTGTGTCAGGGATTCAAAAGTAGAACATTCATCTCTATTTTTTTCTGTCAGGCAATTTGGTCACAATGACATAAAATTAAATACTCCAGTAGCCTGAGGTGAAACGTAGACAGCTCCATGACCTGTAAAACACCGTGCTGTGTAAAGAATGAAGAGTAAACATAACTGTCCATTGCCCCAAGGCCAGGCTAACACCCTCTCTGCAAGTAGCCACTCAATAGAGCTGGGGTCTTCTTTGTGTTTTACATTTAACAAATGTCATGACATTTCTGGAGTCCAGTGCTTTTAACTATGCCTTTATCGTTACTTATTTTCACACTCATGAGGTTTATGAAGGATTCTTAATTTTTGGTGTCCCAGTGCAAAGAGTAGAGAAGCAAGGAACTGTACAAATTTCACACTGCTTTTCTGTTGCTACTGTGCCATAGCCATGAGAGAACTTACCTCTCTTGACCATGTAATGCCTATATTAAGTGTACACTAATCTCTATGATGTAAAGAAAGCTCCTCTGCCCGCCCCCCCCCCCACCAGTCCCCGGACTTACCCTGAGGAGATTTCTCCTAGAGTCCTGGGGAAGATGCTTACAGAGGCTAGGATTCCGGTCTGAGGGATGTCAAATGAATCTATACAGATCTCTTTCAGTCCATTCATTTTAGTCTTCTAAGTCAATTCTAACTACATAGCTTCTTTTCTGCTCTCATACTTAGCTCCTCTCTTTCCTGGTTCTCTGTACCTTTTTTCTGCTGTTCTCTCTTTGTTCTTAGTTTTCTCTCTCATCCCTCTCTCTTGCCTGACTTCTCACATGTCTAACCGGAGACGCCTTACAATTCTGAAAATAATTTCACAGCCCTCAAGGTCATAGCACACTCCTAGAATAGACAATAAGGAACAGAGCCATTACCATAGTAATGCAAGGTTCCAAGGTCTCAGGACCAGAGGGAAAGGGCACAGTACCCAGTGCCACAAACTCTGAGACATAGCTTTTTATCAGCAGACTGCTGATGGTACTTTGAAAATTCAATAATTACTTTGTCATCAACAATAGTTGTAGATTATGCTGCCTTTTATTTATGAAAAGAATGAAGATTTCTTGCACTATTCTTTTGATATGTGAAATATTAACCTCCCTAGTTCATCAGTAGAACTACAAACACAGAATATAAAAACACACTTAAACTTCTACTGTGGTTCTCAGAGAATAATGTGAACAAACAAAAAACTGAGTTTGATTCTGTTTAGGCAGTATGGCTTCACCTACTACAGTCACCTAGGTATGAGTTACTCAATCTCTCCACTTTTTTCCTTCCAGATATGGATGAGGGCAAAGATGCCAATGTCTTGTGTAAAGAGAGCAGCCTTCAAAGCGATGATCTTGGTAGTGGTAGGTCATTTCTGGTCACATCCAATTCTTCACTGGTTTCTTCCAGATTCAAACACTATAGGTGGTGACACACTGAGGATGACTTGGGTAGCAAGAACAGCCTTCAGAGCAATGGACTTGGTGGTAGGTCATTCCGGGTCTGATCCATCTCTCCACTGACTTTCTTCCAGATACTGATGATCCTGACGAAACCGACTCTGAGAACGAGATGAACAGCAAAGAGAGCAGTTTTCTTGGTAGCAGTAGTGGTAGGTACTGGCATTCCTGGTCAGATCCAATGGGAGGGTCTAAGAGCAGGTGGGTTATTCCTTCTCCTTGGATATCTATGAGAGAATGTTAATTTGAAGGGTCTTCCAAGTGGGCAAGAAGCAATGATGAAACTATTATTTAATCATTATATTTAGTTATTTTTCTCATGTTATGACCAAACACCTGACAAGCATTTTAATTGAGAAAGGGTTTATTGTGGCTTATAGTTAAAAAGATGATTCCATTATTGTGGGGAAGCCGTGGCAGCTGGCATGGAAGGTGTCTTAGCCAGTGCAGGCAGCCAGTTGTTCACACTGCATCCACGTTCAGGAGGCAGCGAGGTAACAGAAGTGGGACTGGGCTCCAAGGCCGAAAAGATTTCCCACAGACTCACTTCCTCCAGGGAAGATTCACCTCCTGATGAAAATCCATTTTCAAGCAGCATCACCCACTGGGAACCAAATATTCAAACACATGAAGTTACGGGGACATTAAACACTCAAATCAAAACACACAGTGTGGTGTAAGGTCATGTATGGACTGACCATCACATAATCTGGACTCTAGGTAGAAAGGCAGGGACTCAGCTTCTTATTTCACTCTGTAAAACCATTCTTCAAGGAAGATAAGATACTCCAGGGATGAAGAGTTGACCATTTCATCTGGTCCAGTGTCTAATGTAGGTTGTCCTCATCTGGGTATTGTAAAGACGTTCCTTCCCTGCATTGTTGTCCTGCTCATGCTCTCATTCTTTTCTGTGTTCTGCCCTCTGTCATACTGTTCTGGTTTGTTTTCTGTTGCTCTGATAAACACTTAACTATGGGTAACTTGGGGAAGGTAGGTCATTACGGGTCTGATCCATCTCTCCACTGACTTTCTTCCAGATACTGATGATCCTGACGAAACTGACTCTGAGAAAGAGATGAGCAGCAAGAAGAGAAGTTTTCTTGGTTGTAGTACTGGTAGGTACTGGCATTCCTGGTCAGATCCAATGGGAGGGTCTAGGATTAGACATGTTATTCCTTCTCCTTGGATGACAGAGAAAATCAATTTAAGGGTCTTCCTAATAGGCAAAAGCAATGATAAGAGTCTATTAGTGAATCTTCCTTGGTTGATCTTCTCAATGTTATGACTCAATATTTTATTTTTGTACTCCTTGGACAAAGAAATGACCATGTCATCTGGTCCAGAGTTTAATGTAGGTTGTTGTCATCATCTAGTGGTTAAAACGAAGATGCTTCCTTCCTGTGTCATTGTCCAGCTGGTGCAGTCATTAATAAGTATTTTAATTATATTCTCCTCCTACATTGTGTCAAATGCACATATGATAATTTGCTTTCCATTGGTATGACAAACATATTGACCAAAAGCAAGCTGGGGAGGAAAGGGCTTGTTGTATCTATCAGATTATAGTCTGCCATCAAGGGAAGCAAAAATGGTAACTCAAAGTAGCAACGTGGAGTCAGGAAGCTAAGCAGAGACCATGAAGGAATGTTGCTTACTGATTTGCTCTCTCTAGTTTGCTCAGTTATTTTTCTTAGACAGTGCACCCCCACCTGCCTAAGGAGTAACACCACCCACAGTGGTCTGGGCCCTCCTATATCAATTAGAAGTCAAGAATATTCCCACAGTCATTCTTACAAGCCAATCTAATGGAAGCAACTCCCCAATTTCGATTCCCTCCTAGGTGTATGAAGTTTACAAAGAAGATTAAATAGCACAAGTCACCTCTTGTCAACTTGACACATAAGCAGGCCATTGTTAGATTATAACATTTTCTGGTTTTCTCCAAGATCTCATGTTTATATAATATAAAATAGTGTACAACGTTAAAGAGTTTGTAGTTTAGAAACTGGACATGGTTGAGGAAGCATGAGTGGGCAGGTGCACACTTAGAGCTAGTGAAGGCTCTGCCCTTCTCTGCTCTGGTCTTTTTCAGGCTCCACAGATAGTGCCAAGGGCAGTTGTCACCTAGAGAGTGATGTGCGCAGACACATCCATTAAATCACCAAGCCACCAAACTTCTTGTCCTGTTCACTGAGTTTGAAGGCTTATCCAGAGTATGTCAGTTGTAGGGAAGTGTTCCCCTACCCCCACCACAACTGTAATGTAACATCAGTGTTAGAATGACTTGGAGTCTGAGTCATTATGTGGTGTCTGGTCAGCATGGTTATCTTATCATTAGAAAGACAGTGTAGAAAAGATGGAGACATTTGAACTAACCAAACTCTCTCATATCACTCCTTTTGGAGAAAATGGTCAATATTCATACCAGGGACTGAAAAGTAGAACTTCCTTCCCTGTTGTGAGGTTTTTCTGTCAGGGCAATTATGTCACAGTGGCATGAAGATAACCCGTTACCTACTTCCCTACTTCGATGTGATACACAATCTTCATGCTCTGTAAAACACCACGGTTAGGCAAAGAATGAAAAGAAATTGCCATTGTCCACTGTTCCGGAGCTGTCTCTGGATCCACCCATTGCTATCTTGCTGATTGTTCTAGCATTCAGTAAACCCCACAGACCACTTCTCTAGACCTAGTACTAGTCTATAAGTCTTCATGTTTGCTTACTGTTTTAGATTCATCAGGTTTAATGTAAGTGCTTAGGCAGTTGGAGGGTCAGAGTGCCAAGAGTTGGTGTCATAAGCAGCTGCATAAATTTCATAGGTTTCCATGGATCTTAAAATGATTTGGATGCTGGCTATCTCACACACTGAGTCACATTGCTTCTCTGCTAATACTGTGCCATTCACATGAATTGAGACCTTAGTGACCATACCATTCTTGTGTTAAGTGGACACTTATGTTTGTGATCCTCCATTCTGAGTAACATTCTGAGTCATGCTTGAAAATCACTAATGAGATCAAATGTTTATACACAGAACAGTTGTTTGTTTTCCCGGGGGCGAGGGTTGTTTGTTTATTTGTTAAATGCAATTGAGCTGACCTCTTTTTGTTGTGAATGCGTTGCAGTGAGGTCCATGATGCGAAAGCTGGGCCTTGGGCACAGCAAGTCCTTCAGTGTCAGACCTGAAACAGCAAATGGGCATGTGAAGGAAAAGGCATGCGGCACCAGTGACGGTACTGTGGATATTCAGTAGTTAGTCTGAGTTATTAATAGTCATCGGTGATGATAATTGTACTAGTTACTTTTCTGTTGCTACGATAATATACTATGACCAAAAGAAACTTAGAGAAGAAAGAGTTTATGTTGACTTATGTTTCCAGAGGGATAAATATCAATCATGGTGAGTGAAAGTCATGGCAACAAGTGGCAGGCATACTGTCAGGAGCAGTAGGCTGAGAGGTCGCATTTTCAACCGCAAACATGAAACAGCAAACTGGAAGTTGGGTGAGGCTAGAGATTCTCAAAGCCTGCCCACAGTGATGCATTTTCTCCAGCAATGCTCCACTTCCTAAACATGCTACAACTTTCCCAAACAGTATCAACTACCAGAGACCAAGGTTTAAATTGCAGGAGCTTAAGAGAAACATTTCTCAGTATACCACCACATTCCACTTCCTTGCCTCTGTAGGCTAATGACCATATTATAATGCAAAATGCCTTTAGCTCAACTTGAAAAATCCCCAGAGGGTGCCCAGCCCCAAATGATATGTCTGCAACACACCTAAAGCTCAGGGACCATTAAGGAAGAAGGCACAGAAAAGTTGTAAGAGCCAGAAGTCCAGGAAATCTGCTGTGAGATCGTCTCCTAGAAATGGCAGGGAAGCTTCACCCATGATACCTCAACAGTATGGCTGCCTAAACAACACTGGAAGTACACCACCAACAGACATGCTAACGTGGAAGTGGGGGATCTCATGGAGCCCCACTCATAGAAAAAGAAATATGGACAACTAAGGAATACTGAGAGCAGGAGATTTAGTCTTCTTCAGAGGCGAAGCCCCAGTTGCTTATTCAATAACAAGTGGTCAACCCTGAAATCATATACATACAAGTAACAACAGATGGACTGAACAAGTTGTATTTATATCTGTAGGCTGAGAAGTCACATGTTTAACTACAAATAGGAAGGAGAGAGAATGAACTGGAATTAGGGTGAAGCTATGAGGCTTCAAACCCTACCTCCAGTAATACAATTCACTCAGCAAGGCTAGCTCCTAAAGGATCCACAGTCTTCCCAATTGGTGCCACAAACTGGGTACCAGATATCCAAATACCTGAACCTAAACAGGACATTTCTGATTCAAACCACAGTCTATATCTCTTATTAAAAAGGTGGAAAATGCCTTGTGTATTTTTAATGTGTGAAGTATTCAACAGTAGAGCTGCAACGATAGAACTTCAAAATGCATTTCAATGACTGTTGTGCTTCTCCCTGAATGATCTGAACCAAAGGGAAGCAAAGCGAGTTCTCGTGTGAGGCAGTGTGGCTTCACCCACTATAGACAGTAGTATGTAAATCACTCTCCACAGACATAGTTCCAAACATTGACATCATGGATGATGGCAACACTGAAAATGAGTTGTCTCCTGAGACCAACGTGTATCGCAAAGACCATGGTAGGTCCTGGCATTCTTGGCCAGATCCAATGAAAGGGTGTATCAACAGTCAGGTTGTTCCTTCTGCTTGGGAGGCAAAAGAGGAAAGTCAATTTAAGGACTTCCAGATGGGCAGAAACAATGATGAGACTCTATTAATGATTAGTGGCTTTTCTTATTTCTGTGACCAAATAACTGAGAAAAGCATTTTAATGGAGGAAAGGCTTATTTGGCCTATTATGACAAGGTGGTCATTATGGCAGGGAAAATGTCTCAGCAGGTGTATGGCGCTGGCCGGTCACATTGCATCTGTACATGAATACATGCACATGTACTCAGGAAGCAGAGACTAAACAGAAGTTAGACAGAGCTCTTTCCCCAGTGGCTTGCTTTCTCCAGGGATGCTCCATCTCCTGAAGCCTTTCTTAGGCAGTACCATAAGCTGGGGAGAGAGTGCTCAAACTCATGAGGCTATGCGGGACAGTCCCTAATCAAACCAGAACACACAGTATATGACTGAAGGCTTTATGTAGATTGACCATTTCATGTCACATAATCTGAACTCTAGGCAAAAACACAAGAACCTGCTTTCTTATGTTTTCCTCTTTGTCATCTTTTCTCAGAGGACTAGGGTATGTTTCAAGAACAAAGAAATGACCATGACATCTGATCAAGAGTTTAACATAGTTTGTCATAATCTTGACAATTGATTTGAAGTCTGCTTGCTCTCCTGTGTCTTTATCCTGCCTGTGCTTTCATTAATAAGTGTTTTAGTAACTTCCTGTGTACTTCTTTTTGCTGAGACTGCACAGTGATGTAGGGAATGTGCTTGGGTACTAGGGAAGTTAGACAAAATGAAAATGTAAAACACAGACATCTGTGTACACTTAAGATTGTTGTGCATGTCTAATGGCATAGAAAGCAAATGACCTCATTCGTTATGTAAAAGGACCATTTTTCATTCAGAATCATTCGTTCCTGGATCTTTGCATCCTTCTAGACCAGTAAGTGGCTAGCTTAGTTGACACAGTGCTTGCTTTCAAGCACAGAGACTTTCCCATTCCTTGACCAATGGAGAGTTCAATGGAGACATGTACACATTTCTGAGGCAGATATAAGACAGTGGATTTTCCAAGTCTAAGAGTACTAGACATTTAAACAAACAAAGTTAACCTACTAGTCTTTTCTGGTCCATTTCATTCAAGATCTACTAACTGAAGTCATACAATTGGAACATTTTAAAGAACAATACTGACCATACTTTAGAAATGGAATCTGAATATGCACCTAGGCCAACACAGGACAACATAGGCATTACTTTTAAAGTTTTAGCTGTCTCTGTGCAACAAATGTCTGTGTGAAGTTAAAATAAATACTTTTAGGAAAAACAGGATCTATCTAGAACAATAGCTTGAGGATTTGTTACAGGGTTTTTGTGAATCTGTGGAGTATGTGAGGGTGCACTGTCTATGGCAGTACATTGTACTGACAACTAGCCTTTCTCAGCATTTACACCAATATGTTAGGTTCACTAAGTTGGTCGGGAACAAAACAGACACGTGCATTGTTTACTTCTTTAATGATGATGCACAGGAATTGAAGAGATGTGATGATGAATAGACCCAAGGTCATGATGTTCTTAGGTGAAAGTGCCAAGGTTGAAATCAGATATGTAGCCCCCTAGTATGAGGTTCCAAACTGTTACCACATACTTATATTTAGGCTATGAGGACATTAATAACCATACAAAAGAGTCCATCTTCTATATACATTTCTTATTTGCTGAAGCAAGTAGAAATCCAGGGGACAGATGATCAGTGTTCTCTGCCTTAATGGGAGTTGGGTAGTCTGAACCTGGACATTCACCTCACAGAATGAATACAAAGGATGACCAGTAAAGAAAAACTAGCAGGAGAAAAAAAACAATCTATGGTGGATCTTTAAATGTAATAATGTCAGTATCTTGCACTTATCAGTAAAGTATGATTATGTATCAAACAGTGAAAAATTTAGTGTCATTACATCATGTTCCTGATACTGCATGAATTTTTCTTGAACAACGTGTACATTTTGAAGATTAAAATTCTATATGCTAGGACTGA
Source organism: Peromyscus californicus insignis (assembly GCF_007827085.1). Classification (NCBI taxonomy): domain Eukaryota; kingdom Metazoa; phylum Chordata; class Mammalia; order Rodentia; family Cricetidae; genus Peromyscus; species Peromyscus californicus. The sequence continues at coordinate 32,373,756 of NW_026294402.1, forward strand.
CAATATGATTCAAAGGATAAATGTATATTTCTTCCAGTGGTTAGGACCTGAGTGGCATTTCTCAGATCCATATGAAAGTAGAAAGAGAGAATCAACTCCACAAACTTGTCCTTTGACCCTTGGACAGATGTCACATAGTATGTATTCTTGTACATACACTTTGTATATGCATATACACAAGCAACAATGAACAAGGAATTTAAAAAATAAGATCATCGTAAATGAATGTAGAATCTGTCTATGTTGATCTGTAGTGGCTGAAAGAGGTTAGCAGAGATCTAGAAAGACTTGAAAATGCTCATAAAGAGATAGAAATCTGTCATTTAACATAACATTTATTTAAGTGTAACCTAATCCAAGATGGATTATTTCACAGTGCATTAGACTCCCTTTATTTAGGAGAACAAAAAGTCTCTACTTCATTTCTCTTGAGGTCTTGCCTTGTTTTCACTTTTCCTAGCAGGGAAATCTGTCTTGCAGCTCTTCAACCATGTTTATCAATTCTGTGCACTAAGGCTAGGCATAGGGACTAAATCCACATGTCACTGTCCCTAGCAACATAAAAGCCCTTGACATATAACAAGTGGTACCATGAGCTGAAAGTAATATCCTGTTCCCCTAGATTCGAGTGAGGAACATCCTCAGGCCTCAGAAGAAGGGTCAAAGTCATCGTTGGTTGTGGTAAGATGACCTTTCCATATTCTAACATAGAAAGGTTACTTTCATGATACTTTATTTTTATGGGCATCAGATCTCAGTAATAAACTGCTCACACACTACAGGTATTAGAGTGTTTACATGGGAAGAGGACACAAGTCACCCATGATACGACACAGCATGAGAAGAAATTATAAAGCATGTCAGTTACCATAGTGGGTGTCAGGAGCTTTTCTTCTTACATAAGATTCCCCTTCAGACTCAAACATGTAGAATAAGCCAACAGGCATATTGGATAGGAAAAGTTCCTGTTTCTTCTGTGAGTGTCTTCTTGTCTTTCTGCTGGGGTCTCCTAAGGTTAACACAGTTGGAATGTGTTTCCCCAAATATTGATGTGGCAAAAGATTCTGGTGTCCGTTAAGGGATATTGAGGTGGTGAGACCTTTAAAGCATGATGTTAGAGTAGATACTTGGGCAACAGGGACACTCCTTGGAGGGATTCATTCACAATACCAGATTCTCATAATGTTTCTCTGCCGCGTTTCAAAGAAGCTTTGAGGAAACCCTCAGTAGAGAACAAAGGGTGAGTTTGCCTGATGTGGACTCAACAGGCAAAGGTGTAAAAATCACTTATTTTTTTCACACAGTAACTAGCTGCAGGGATTTTGTAAGAGAATCACATAACAGACTAATATAGAGTCTTCAAATTGGCTGTTCTTCCCAGTCCTGTTTACAAGCTGTCCTAAGTCACAGGAAAAAAAAAAACAGAGATCTGTGCAAACATAACTCAGTGTGATTTGATCTAAGAGTGTTTTCTCTGAATTGCAGGTCCAGTCAAGGAAGCACAGATACAGTATGTATCTTGGAATGACATTTTTGGATATACTGTAGATAAGAACTCTGCATCTACTTGTTGTCTTTGTCTGGTTCACAACTTCTATTTACTTGTTTATGTACAAATCTTTCTTAATTTTTAAGAAATCATCATATTCCCCTCTCCCATTTCTGTTCAGAACGTCCCCACATACCCACCTGACAACTCCATGCCTCCTCTCTCTTTAGAAAGCAAACAGGCAGGGCGAAAAACAATGAAAGTAATTAAAACAAAGGAAAAAGCACTCACACACACACACACACACACACACACACACACACACACACACACACACACACATACACACACACACTGCATATACACACAGAATCAGAAACTATAATATACAAGCAAAAGCTCAGTAAGACAGAAAATGCCCAAACAAAGCAATATAAGACACAAAAATCTAGAAGAACACCATTGAGTTTGTTTGGTGTTGCTCACCTTCTGCTGGGCATGGGGACTGCCCTGGAGTGTGGTTGATACACCATTGGGGAAAAGTACTTTTTCCTTTGTGAGAGCTTGTCAGCTGAAGATAGTTTTGTGGTTAGGGATGGGAGCCCATGTCTACTTCCAACTCTCAGCTCTAGGAGCCTGTCTGGCTTAAACCTACAGGCTCTATGAGGTCATATTGGTTTCTCATTCTTTTCAAAGCAATCTAATGGCAACAAGTTTGTAAACTTAGGTAAGATAACAACAGATATCCCAAGAGACATATCATGGTCCTGTGTATGTAGTTCTCTCATTTACTCTTGTTGCCTTGGGATTTCATATATCAATAAACATCTTTATGTGTTTTCTCCCAAAAGACATTCCAATTACACATGTCAGTTTTGTCAATGAAGAAATCTGAGGTCATGCCTTTCCTACATTACTTGGTTCAGAGCTCATCATAGCCATGTATGCTGTATTCATTTCTCAACATACCCTGTTGCTACAGGAGAACCAACTAGGATAGGGATGTGAGTGACCAAGCTAGATAGCTAGGGACTACAAGAGCAAAACATGTTCCCAGATATTTGGGATGAAAGTGACATTTTTAGAATAAGCTCAAATTTTCTCCTCATGGAGACATGAGCTGTCATTTTGCATGAATCCATTCACCTTTCCAACATATACCCAGAAATAATCCTGCTTATAGAAAACACAAACAGTACCTTTTCTGCCTCAGTGATCAAAAACCATAGATAACATCCATGGATCAGGTGACAGTTATTCACAACTGGGAAAGACAGAGAAAGCTAAGGTGTACTGGGTTTGCGTTTTTTTGCTCTGTCATTGGAATAGCAGGTTTTCATTCAGGAGTCTCTGGGTTTGATATTCAACAGTGCATAAAGTGTGATGTGGACACAACATAGGTTGGTTAATCTGATACTCTAGAAGGGGCTGCATGGTTCTCATGAACTCAATCTCATCTCCAATCACTGGCCAGCCTAGGCCATAAGAAAATGCCTGAAAGACTCACTGAGAGGAGTTGACCATGTGAAGTAGTGGCAGAGGAATGCCATACAATTAAACAAACATTGTTCCCTTACACCACTCCTTTGTGAGGAATGGTGACTTTTTGTAGTAGGGATTGAAAAATAGAACATCTGTCCTGTTCTTTTTTTTTTCTGTCATCTACTTGGGCACAATGTCATTAGTAGGTAACTAACACAGTGCCTTCTGGTCAAAAGGAGGAGATGTTGATTGTCTTCTTCTCTAGTGCCTTTCTGTGAAGGTAATACTAGATATGTCTGTGAACTTTAAAAAGCTGTGTTGTGTAAATGATGAAGCAAGCATATGCTCTTTCCAGAAGTCATCCAAACAGCCTCTCTGGTTGTAAGCATCACCATCCAGGTGGTGGTTCTGGAGAGACCAAGCGCCATAGAGCACCTTTGTGGCACTAGTGCCTGTTACCAGTGTAGCTGAAGGTTTCCTGTGTTCCACCTGCAGGGCCCATGGTCAGTACAACCCTCTCTCAACTGCCAGTCCTATAGCCACTTGGACCCAAGTAAACACAGAGAGCCTTATATTAATTAAAACTCCTTGGCTTTAGCTCAGGCCTACCACTGACTAGCTCTAACATTTAAACTAATCAATAATTCTTATTTATGTTTAGCCACGTGGCTTGGTACCTTTTCTCAGTTCTGTCTTCACATCTTGCTTCCTCTGTGTCTGGCTGGCGACTCCTGACTCAGTCTTCCTCTTCCCAGAATTCTCCTCTCTGCTCACACCGCCTATACTATACTTCCGGCCTGGCTACTGGCCAATCAACACTTTATTTATTAACCAATCAGAGCAACACATTCACAGTATACAGAGCACTATCCACAGCAGACCAGAGCTCTTCCTTCATTTACCTTTTTAGATTCATTAGGTGTGATGTGAGTTCTTAGGAAATTATAGTGCCAAGTGTCAAGAATGCAGAAGTGAGCAATTGCATTTTCAATGTGTTCACATGCCTCTTAGAGGGATTTGGATGCTGGTCACTTCACACAGTCACACTGCCCTTCTGTTGATACTGTCTCATCCATGTGAATTGAGACCGCACCTATACTGACCATGTCATATCTCCAATAAGTCAACACTGATTTCCAGGATTTTCCAAAAGTGATATTCTGAATCAAATGAGTGTACTCGCAAATCAGTAATGAGATGGAATGTTAAACATAGAACAGTTGTTAGTTCCTTATTTGTTTTTGTTTTTTTAAATGAATTCAGCAGAATTAAACATTCTTGTTTTGATTGCATTCAAGTTGTAGCCATATTGAGGAAGCTAGGCATTCGGAGCTCCGTTACCTCTACAATCAATGACATGTCTGAAACAATGCTGCAAAAGACCTGTGGCACTAATGACGGTACTGTGGAAATTCAATAATTAATTATAGTTATTATCAGTAGTTGTAGATTATATAGTATCCCTACTATAAAGAGAATGAAGAATCCTTGTAGTAGTTTTAAAGTGGAAATTAATTTCTCTAGTCCACCAGTAGAACTACCACCACAGAGCATAAAACCACATTTAAATGCCTATTTTGGTTCTGGTGAAATGATATGAACCAAAGGAAAGCAGAGCTGGTTCTTGTGTGAGGCAGTGTGGCTTCACCTATGGCAGACACTGTGTGTGATTCACTCTCTCTGCTGGTTTTCTTTCAGTCATGGGTGGCGATGATGGGAACAGTACTGAGAATGACTTGTCTAGTCAGACCCACCTGAAAAACACAAGACTCTTACCTGTAGGTCATGGACTCTGGGTCAGATGCAGTGTGAGGCCTTCTAAACAGACAGGAACCATGATGAGACTCTCATGGAATCATTCATTGTTTTTTTCCCCCCTTGATATGACCTAAGCAGAATCACTGAAGGAAGGAAGTGTTCATGTGACTTATTGAAGGGGATCATTCTGTAATGTTTGAGAGTACCTGGCAGCTGGCAGGGAAGGTTGGGTGGCTTCATTTGCAGGAGACGACTTTGGTATGTTGCATCCATACCAAGGAAACAGAATAAGCAGAAGTGGAACTGGACTCCAACATCTAAAGGTTGGCCCTAAAGGACTCACTAACTCAGGATAGGCCCCACACCCCAAAGCTCCCAAACACTCCACATGCAGCACCACCTGCATACTATTCAATCCAGAATACACATAGCCATGTACATTGACCGTGTCCTGCCACTTAATATGGGTCTACTTAGAAAACTGAGAGGCTACAAGAACCCACTCTATTTTATTGCCTCTTTGTCATTTTTTTTCACAAAGGAAGACGGTAAATTCCAAGTACAAAGAAATGACTGTGTTGTGTGGTCAAGAAATTAATGTAGTTTTTCATCTGTGTTAGCAAACCAAAGCCCATGTTCCTGCCGCCTTCTCTTTCCAATGCTTTTATTTATAATTATTTCCTTTATGTGATCACTTATGGAAAACATGCATGTGAAAATAGGGACTGATTGTTGACAAGGTCAATCAGATGAACACATGTCATACAAGAAAAATCTTTGAAATCTTAAAAATTATTGTGAATATATAGAATGGAAGAATTTATTTGTTATATAAAGATCAGCCTGTCTCTGAGCAGTAAGTTTTCCCATGTCCCTTTCTATATCTTTTTGAGGGCCAAGGAGGTAACTCATTTGATAAAGTGTTTGCTTTGCAAGCCTGAGGCTTCCATCAATTGGCCCACATCTAAAGGGAATCACCTTCATATGTATGAGGCCTTAATGATATAAGATGATGGCCTTTCTTTATCTTACAACACTTGAAAACTTAATATATCATGTTAATCCATCCTCTGTTCTGGAGTTCATTCGAGCAGGATCTATGGATTCTTAGGCAACTGGAACACTCTAGGGAACAATGCTGGACTTATTCAAGAACAGGCACTATGGCCAGTAGTAGACTTATTTGTAAACCTTTCTCTAAGTCTTCCAAACCTGAGTCTGTGTGAAAGTAAAATTAATATCTTCAGGATCATCATACTCAGACAGACAGTCAGACAGAATGAATATACATCACACAGATAGTTTGTGGAGACTGCCAATGCAAAAACTTACTTTTATAGAATGGGTAGAATTTCACCAAAAAAAAAGGCATTGTCGATATCCCTGTTAATATTCATCTTGATAGGGTGGATTTTTCAGGTGATGAGGTGCTTGCCTTGCTAACATAACAGTTTTGCCATGCGTTGGTACATCAACACACTGGGCTCGAGTCCTGACTAAGGGTGTTAGGGAATGAAGAAAGGACAGACACACAGACACATGTACAGAAAAATGGGGTCAGAGTGTAGGGTTGAGGTGTAAGCTCTGATGCAGGGCATCTACTAACTCTAGCAACCTGAAATTTTGGTGTGTTTGTTAGGTACATCACAAGGGGAATGACTGACTCACTGGCAGGAAGTCTCCATAGGCAAGCAGTCTCAGGCCTAACCTTCCAGAGGAGGAAGATGCAGCTGCTAGTTTTTGTACACACTGATCAGGCACCAGGAAACACTTGCACTTGGACAAGAAGAAGGCTTTGCCAACTTCCAGCCTGGCCTACCTGGGAGAAAGGCTTTGCCAATTTCCCCTGGGCTGTGCCCTTGTCAGTAATACACACGTACTCAGGACTTCACTCACTCAGGGTTTCTTCTGCTCCTACAAAGAGAGCAGAGGCTCAAGGGGAACCCTCATCTTTGTGGGGCATTACTTGTAACACTCATCTTAAAAGGTCTTGTAATAAAACATCCAGAGTCAGATATTGGAATGAAAGCTGAAAGTTCAGAGAAGCAGAACAGCCAGGTAGGTACTAGCGTACCTCTATGAAATTCTCAGCCTCAAGAGAGCAAGTTCCTGTTTCCTCACACCTTATATACCTTATATACCTTTCTGTGTCCTGCCATATCACTTCCTGGGATTAAAGGCGTGTGTCATCACTGCCTGATTCTGTTTCTCTCGTGTGTAGTCCAGTGTAGCCTTGAACTCACAGAGATCCAGACAGATCTCTGCCCCCTGAGTGATAGGATTAAAGGTGTGTGCCACCACAGCCTAATAGCTATGTCTAATTTAGTGGCTGCCTCTGTCTGCTGATCCCCAGGTAAAGTTTATTAGGAAGTGGACACTGACTTTGTGCTAAGGCAGACATAGGACCCTAAATATTTCAGGGGATCTAGACTGTGTCTCCACAAAATACTTGCCCTCACTGATGGTGGATCTCCATGTTGGCTAGTAAGGGAGAACATGGGGAAACACGTGTACTCAGTGGATCCACACAGCCAGCATTGACAAGTCATCATTTCTAAGATCCTTTTTTTCCTCGAGGCATGTCTATGTGATTAGGCATTAGGTAAAGGAGGGCTTTGGTTAAGGGAATGTGAGACTATCTTGCTCATGGGTACAATATGAACAGAAAATTTTGTAGAGCAGAAACCAGACTCTGAGAAAGGAGCAAGCAAGGTAAAGTACATACTTTGAGCTAGAAAAGCCATTGCCCTTGTCTTAGGCATGTTTAGTCCAGGCAATACAGACAGCACTGAGGGCAGTTGTTACAGAGAAAGTGGTATGTACAGATGCAGTCCATTAACTCGGCAAAGCACCCAGATTCCTGGCCTGTCAGTCAAGATTGAGGGCTTATGCAGGGTTTGTTGACTGAAGGGAAGTATCTTTTCTCTCAGTCATCACGTGACAAGTGTTTCAGAGTGACTTGGAGTCAGACTCCTGGTGAGAGCCTTCTCCTAGTGTGGTTGTCTGATCATTAGAAATTTGCACTGAGAGAGGCCTAAAAATTACTAGTCATGTGAACTAACCTGGTTCCTCATATTGCTTCTACTGAAAGAAATGGTCTTTTTTTTTTTTTTTTTTTTTTGAGTCAGGGTTGGAAAAGTAGAATAGCAATCCTTGTTTCAGTTTCTTTGTTCTGTCAGATAATTTGGTCTGTAATCTTAAGGTGACTATTACAGTGCCCTCAGACAATAACAGGAGGTAGAGATAGTCCCTTACCAGTGCCTCCCCTTGTTGGTGATCTTATATATTTTACATGGACTGTAAAACATCATGAGGAATGAAAAGTGGTGAAACAAATAAAAAGGAAATTTAATATTTCAAAAAAAAAAGAAAGAAAGAAAGAAGAAAGAAAGAAGAAAGGAAGGAAGCAACCATTTCCCCCTGATCTGGCAGTATACATACACTATCTCTGTATCTGACCGTGGCCTCTTGCTGATTTTTCTGGCCTTTGGCAAACCCCACTAAAAATCCCTTTTTGGTGCTAGTGATTTTCTTTGGGGCTTGACATTCATTTAATTTTGTAGATTCATTAGGCTTAATGGGAGTCCTTAGGAAGTCATACTGTCATAGTTTCAAGAACAGAGAAGTGAGGAATTGCACAAATTTCACTGTGTTTACATAGCTCTTAAGATAATTTGGATGCTGGCCATCCTGCACACTCAGTCAAATGCTCTTCTGTCAATACTGTCTCATCCACCTGGATTGAGATACACTGACCATGTTGGATATGCTTTAAATGTTCCCTGATGTCCTTGATCTTCCAGAAGTGACATTCTGAATCAAAACAATGTGCTTGTAAATCAGTAATGAGATCAAATGTTTATCGTAGAACAAAGACCAATTTTCCTTTTATTTTATGATTCAGCTAACCTATTTTGTTGTGATGCGTTCTAGTTTCTGCTATACAGGAAAAAATGGGTTTCAGAAGTGCCAAGGTTCCTGAACAGAGTGACATACCTCAAAAAACGACCTTGCAAAAAGTCGAAAAGTCCTGTAGCACTTATGACGGTACTGTGGAAATTCAATAGTGTGTGTTTTAGATTTAAGCAATTTGAATGTATTTGACCTGCCATGTATGTTGGTACACCACATGTTGCCTAGTACCAGTTGAGGCCAGAGAGGGCATTGGATCACCAAGAACTGGAGTTACACATGGTTGTGAACCACTGTGTTGGTACTGGGAATCAAACCCTAGTCCTCTGGAAGAGCAGTGCTCTTAACCACCGAGCCATCTCTCAAATCCCTAGTTTGTTATTAACAGTAGCTGCAAGTAAGATGGTATCTCCTCTGTAAAAAGAACGAAGATGTTTTGCAGTATTTTTAATACGTGAAGTGTTACTTTATCTCATGAGTAGAATGTCTATTGTGGTTCTCAGTGAATGATGTGAACCAAAGAAAAGCTGAGTTTGTTCTTGTATAAGGTAGCAAGGCTTCACCTACTACAGTCACCGAGGTATGAGTCATTCACTCTCTCCACTTTCTTCCTTCCAGACATCGATGATGAGGAGGAGGACACCAATGAAGATGACTTTGGTAAGGAGAACAACCTTCAAAGTGATACTCTTGGTAGTAGTAGGTAATGGTATTCCTGGTCACATCCACCTCTCCACTGACTTCCATGTATCGATGATAGTGATGAGGATGACACTGAGGATGACTTGGGTAAGGAGAACAGCCTTCAAAGCAATGATGTTGGTGGTGGTAGGTCATTCCTGGTCAGATCCATCTCTCTACTGACTTTCATCCAGATTTCAATGGAATGGATGAGGACAACATTGATAATGACTTGGGTAGAAAGACCAACCTGCAAAATGCTGAACTTGTTAGTGGTAGGTAAAGGCATTTCTGGTCAGATCCAATGTACAATCTAGCAGTGATCAAGTTATTCCTTCTGCTTGGAAGGCAGGGGAAGAAAGTCCACTCAAGGGTCCTTCAGTGGACAGAAGTGTCAGCCAGGGTCTATTCCTGAATTGTTGTGTTTCAACTTCTTTTCTCATTGCTATGATGAAATAAGTGACACGAAACATTTTGATGGAGGAAGGGTTTATTGTGGCTTATTGTTAAAGTGGATCACTGCATCATGTTGGTGGAGACATGGAAGCTGGCAGGGAACGGAGGGCTGTAGGCACAGGGGACAATAGTTACATCTTGTAGAATATTATTTTAGGGTGTGTTACTTTTGTTTATTCTCTGGAACATTTGTTTAATGATGCAAAGCTGTTTTGCATTCTTTTATGTTGCATTTGTTTAACTCTGTGAGGTTGTGTTACTTTGTCTGTCTAAAACACCGGATGGTCTAATAAAGAGCTGAACAGCTAGGCAGGAGAGAGAGAAATGGGCGGGGCTGGCAGGCAGAGAGCATAAATAGAAGGAGAAAAAGAAGAAAGAGCAAGAGAACAAGGAGAGAAGGATGCGAGGGGCCAGCTACTCAGCTGTACACCTAGCAACAGAGTAAGAAAGAAAGAAAGACATACAGAAATAGAAAAGCATAAAAGCCCAGAGGCAAAAGATAGACTGTGGTTGATATATTGTGCACCCCAATAAACTTATATGGGGGTCAGAAAACAGAATAGCTACTATATTAAACATAGGTTTAGGCAGTGGTAGCACACGCCATTAATCCTAGCATTCTGGAGACACAATGGAAACAGCCAGGCATGGTGACACATGCCTTTAATCCTAGGAAGTGATGGGAGGAAGCAGAAAGGTATATAAGGTATGAGGACCAGAAACTAGAGCCTTTTTAAGCTTTTAGCTTTTAGCAACAGTTCAGCTGAGATTCATTCGGGTGAGGACTCAGAGGCTTCAAGTCTGAGGAAACAAGCTCAGCTGAGGAATTGGCAAAGTGAGGTTGGATGTGGCTTGTTCTGCTTCTCTGATCTTTTCAGCATTCACCCCAATATCTGGCTCCTGGGTTTGTTTTTATTAATAAGACCTTTTAAGATTCGTGCTACAATAGACCGGTTAATTTAAGAAAAGCTGGTCATAAACAAGCCAAGCTAAGGTTAGCCATTTATAATTAAGAATACACCCTTGTGTGTGATTTATTTGGGAACTGGGCGGTGGACCCCTCAAAAGAGCAAAAACAAACAACATTAACATTGCATTCACATCCACAATCAGAAGGCAGAGAGTTAACTGAGGTGGGAATGGGGTCTTCCCAGAACCTCACTTCATCCAAGGATGCTCCACCTCTAAAGGATCCAAACCCTTCCCAAACAGCACCACCAGCTCCATACTACATGTTTAAACACACAAAGCTATGGGGAACATTTTACATTCAAACCAGAACACATAGCCATCAGTTTATGTTCTTGTATGAATTATCCACATCATGTCATGAATGTGAATTGTGAAAAAGAAGACTCACTTCCTCATTTATTCCTTCTATTTCATCTTCGTCAAAAGCATCTAAGTACAGAGACATTGTTGTGTTTCTGTTTATCTTTATTTAGTTCCTTAGACTGAATCCCATTTTCTCCTGTGTCCTTGACCTGACAGTTTTCAGTATTATGTATTTTAGTTATTTTCCACATGCCACTTCTTACTGAAACAGAAGGAACATATATCATGTATGGTATAGGGAAATGCAGAGGGGAGGAATGTATATCACTTATGGTATAGAGAATGCAGATGGAAGGAACATATATCATTTATGGTATATGCAGGCGGAAGGGCATATATCACTTATGGTATAGAGGATGGAAGGAACATATATCACTTATGGTATAGAGGATGCAGACGGAAGAAACATATATCACTTATGGTATAGAGGATGCAGATGGAAGGAACATACATCACATATGGTATAGAGGATGCAGACGGAAGAAACATACATCACGTATGGTATAGAGGATGCAGAAGGAAGGAACATGTATCACATGGTATAGAGGATGGAGGTAGAAGGAACATGTATCACCTATGGGATAGAGGATGGAGATGGAAGGAACATGTATCACATATGGTATAGAGGATAAAGATGGAAGGAACATGTATCACATATGGTATGGCGGATGCAGAGGGGAGGAACATATATCACCTGTGGTATAGGGAATGCAGATGGAAGAACATATATCACATTAACAAACTCCTGAGATTTAGTTATTGTGCATGTCTAATGACCTAGAAACTGAATGTAAAGACTCCGTTTGGTAAACTTGTCAGACTTTATGTCCTTTACGCCCCTTTTGAGGACTGTGTTGGTAACTCAGGAGATGCAGTGCTTGCCTTGATAAACTGGCCTTTCCTATGAGTTGGCCAGTGACTAAACATAGTAGCCCTCATATTTGTGAGGCATTAATAATGTATGATGGTCAATTTTCTGTAGCCATAGTAGACCTTCAGTAGAATTTCAATCTACTCAGTGTTTCTGAGTTCTCATTCAAACAGGATATAATAGCCATAGTCAGGAATCTACAACATTCTGGAGAATAATGGTGGCCTATGTTAGAAGTAGATTCTGAGGATGCACTCGAGCCAAATTAGGAACTACTTTAAAACCTTTCTATAATTCTGTCCAACCCAAGTCCATGTGAAATTAAAAATGAACACTTTCATAAAAAGCATGGTTATGTTCCAGAAGAACAATTGCTTGAGAATGTGTTATCTGTGGGTTTATGTGTCTATGAACCAACTAAGTTGTGAGGTCTGTGGCAGCACATTCTGCCAATAAGTAACCTTCCTCAGCATTTACACCACATGCCTTGTGTTCATTGAGCCACGCAGGAACAGCACTACAATATGTCTTTAGTTATTCACATCCCCTGGGTGGAATCAAGGAGATACAATGATGAATGGACCCAAACCTGTGATGCTCTTAGGTGAGAGGGCTGAGAGGGGAATCCCACACAGAGTTCAAAATTCTGTGACTCTAAATCTCACTATCTGGGCTCAGAATTAGGATCTGAGATCATTAACCATCATACAAGAGGTTCTGTAGTCTGTGTAAATTTCTGGATTTCCAAATCCAATATGAATGCATCTGATAAGGTAGAGATTGAGATATCATAGGCCAGAGTAGTCATTGCTGCAGGAATCCTGATCTCATCACTGTGGTGATGTCCAAAGCACATAGAAAGAACCAATGGTGATACAGTGTCAAGGTTCACGATTTGGGTGAACCACACCCTGTGACTACCAGATCACCCCTCACCCTATCCTAGTGCATTTAAGAATGGGAAGATCCGCCGGGCGGTGGTGGCGCACGCCTTTAATCCCAGCACTCGGGAGGCAGAGCCAGGCGGATCTCTGTGAATTCGAGGCCAGCCTGGGCTACCAAGTGAGTTCCAGGAAAGGCGCAAAGCTACACGGAGAAACCCTGTCTCGAAAAAACCAAAAAAACAAAACAAAACAAAAAAAAAAGAATGGGAAGATCCTTTAGTGATAGGTCAAGGCAGTGTAAGTGTCATCTAGATGTTGTGAGGCTGTGTGAGCTACAAACCCTGGGACAGAAATAGATAACTACTCAGAGTAGCACTCAGTATTTACATAATGCCTCACTCTCGTGAAAATTCTCATTTGGAACTTTGTTTCCAAGCCATGGTGTTGAGCAGGGTCCAAATCAACATTCTTGTTCACCTTAATGTCAGTTTGCTGGTCTGAACCTGGACAGATCCTTTATGCAGTGAATACAAATGATTTCACTGTAGAGGAAAACCAGAAGGAGGAATAAATGATACGTAGCAGTTGGTTTTTAAGTGTAATAATGTAAGTATTACCCACTCTCCAATAAGCTATCACTGTATCATAAAGAGTGAATACTTCAGTATGATTACATCATATACTTGGTGGTATGTTCCTTTTTCTAAAACAATGTATGCTCTATCAACATTTAAATTGTCTGGTGAGATGGCTTCCTTGGTAAATGTACTTGCCTTTTATAACCTGTGACATGAGTTAGGTTCCTGGAACCTCCATAAAGGTGAAAGGAGAGAACCATCTACTCCAAGTTGTCTTCTGAACCCCACACGTGTGCCATGGCATGTACTCTAACACATACTTCATGTACCTACACGGGTATAATGATAATTGTATTAATAATATAAAAGCAATTAAAAAATAAAGGCATATTTGGTTAACAAATGCAATATATATATAATTTGATCTGTAGTGGAGGAAAGCAGTTTGACTGATGTTTAAAATAGTGTCAATTTTCCTGGTTTGAAAATGGCCTGAAGAAGTGATAGAAATCTCTATTAATTATAATACTTATTTCAGTATTTTCCTGATCTAAGGGAGATTGTTTCTATAATTACTTTGAGTTATGTAGAGTAGTCATATATTATTTTGCACTTCATAAGTATATGATGTTTTTACAATATTTTTTACTATGTTAAGTGTACGTTATGTACATTTTAATTATATTGAATGATATGAATCAAAGGAAAGCTGAGGTGGTCCTTTAGTGAAGCAGTGTGGCTTCCCCTGCTAGAGGCAATAATGTATGTATAAGTTATTTTCTGTACTTGCTTTATTCCATACACTACAGACTCAAAGAATGACGAGGTAAGCTTGAGAAATACAGAATACAGGAGTGGTAAATAATTCATCCCTGATCAGATTCAATGAGAAAGGACCCAGGAGTGGGGAGTTTGCACCTCCGTTAGGGGCGTCAAAGGGCTGGGAGAGTCAGGTCAGTGGGCTTCGAGGTGTGCGGAAGCAGTGCTCCGCCTGCATCATTGGAGCAGAGCGCTGCGTTTCCGTGCTCGTATAGAGTGACCGTTCCATATTACATACTGTGTTGTCTAAGTATCAACCCAGGATTCAATTTCTTTTTCATAATTTGTTCCTTGTCATCCTTCAACACAGGAAGATAGTGTGTTCCAGGAAGAAAGTAACGCCTGTGTTATCTGCCCAAGATTTTATAGTAGTTTGTTATTATCTAAATAGTCAAACCCAGTCAAGTTTGCTTTCCTGTCTCCTGGTCCTCTCTGTTCTTGCATTTATTAGAATTTTAGTTATTTATTACATGTTGTCTTTGGTGGAGAGTCTCATACATAGAGAATATATTTTGACATTGGAGAAAAACATTGAACATGCGTCACTGAATCAAAAACCTGTGAAGCCCTAAAAACCATTTTGTATGTCTGATGGCATAGACATGGGATGCAAAAGCATTAGTCTTTTTATAAATCAGGTATCACCAAACCTCTGGATGTCCTTTTTCACATCCAGAAGATTGGCAGCTAGTAACGTGCTTGTGAGGACTGGAGTTCAGCCCTAAATTTTCATGTAAATCTAGTGGGCAGCAGTTTATATTACCAGTCATCAGGAAGTGCAGAAGCTCCATGTGTTTGACCTCTGTGAATGAGACCAGATCTCAAGGGTTGTAACTTTAGGGAGAATGACCAAAACCCCTGACTCCTCATCATAGGGCAACAAAAGAATATGTAGACAAAATGCTGTGAGAAAAACTTGAGTACATTTTTTTATATTCTCTCTCTCTCTCTCTCTCTCTCTCTCTCTCTCTGTGTGTGTGTGTGTGTGTGTGTGTGTGTGTGTGTGTGTGTGTGTGCATCCCTATGAGTGCATGTCACATCTGTGCGGTGCCTGTGGAGGTCAGAACTGTGTATTGGATCCCATCCCTGGAGCTAAGATCACAAGTGGTCATGAAATGCCTGAAATGGGTGCTGAGACCTCAACTCAGGTCTAAACTGCTGAGCCATCTATTTAGCCTCATAACTGGTTTTCTAAATTGTTGTGTGTTGGTATTTAGAAAACTCCATTGATAGTCTCTGAACCAGAGGAAACCTGAAGTTGATCTTATGAGAGGCAGGATGGCTTCCCCTGGTACAGGCAGGAATGTGGGAGCCAGCATCTATTCTTTTTGATAAATATAGTAGTTATGGTACATTGGGATCTAAGGACCCTGAAGAGGGAAGAGGAGAATGGGGTAAAGTCAACCCATCCCCGTGGGATGCGGTGAGGGACCAGGAGCAGCCAGGTCACCTTGAGGCCGAGTGGGCAGAGAAGAGGCTGAGAGGTGTGTGGGTAGGCATGCTTTTCCTTTCAATGCACTAGGGTGAGCAGCGCTGGCTGTGGACGCTGCCGTGCGTGCTGGAGGCTCCGCCATTCAAATGGGTCTTTGCCAGAACATCACTTCCTCCTGTCTCCTTTGTTGTGCTCACTCTAGTCAACTGTGTCCGTCAAAGTTAGGCTTTGGGATGCTGAGCTGTGATAGAGGGATCTACTTGGTGGGGCACAACTCTCTCATGGACCCTTGGCACAAACCTGCAGACACGAGTCTTAGAGATTGGGCCCATCAGTGCCAGAGAAGAACATCTCTTTCTGGTCTGTGCATACATGTGCAACCACATGCAGGTTTCCTTCTGTCCTGTCAGTCACACTTTAAAGGGCCCATGTGAACAGAGTGACTCTGCCTCTGCTCTGCTCACCGTGGAGCTGGGAGGTGAGCACAGAACTTACTTTCACCTCATTTGTGGCCTGTGCTCCTCACACGTCGGGGGCTCTCAGGGGTACCAGGCAAGGGAGGTCAGAGCACTGCCTGTCCATCTGGGAGCCTCAGACCTAGTGAGTGATGAGGGATACGGGCTTGTGATCCGGTTTTGTGCTGCATTTCAGATAGTCTAGCATGAGTACTCCAGATGCAGAGGGTGGGCCTTGCAGTCCTCCCTATGACGATGGTAGACATTCCCAGGGCTAAAAGGCCTGGACACTTGGGCATCACCTCTCCTTGGAACTCGAGGGCCACAGACTCACACATGTGCAACCCTCACTTTCCTATTCCCATCTTGTACTATCACATTGTCATGTGTACCTGTGACCTCTGTTTGCCCCCTGAGGTCTGTGGCACTCCTGTGTGTTCCAGTCAATGAGTTCTGAGCTCTTTCTCTTCTTCTGTAGACATTAGTTTGTAAACTAAATATTTTTTCCTCCAGTTGTCTTCCCAGGAGCCTCTGCGGTAACGTCATAGCCTTTGCTCATCCCCAGATGTGATGACCTCATTCTCTCATTGTCCATGCATTGAGTCTGTCCTGTGTGTCCTGCCTAGAGCATCAAGAGCCCTCCTGCTGGGCTGCATCCTTCAGTCACACTTTCTCTGATTACCTCTTATCCAGAACCCCCTCGCTCCCCTCTTCCTCCCGTTGCCCCAGGTCATTTTGGCACTGAGTTCTGTACCTGGCATTCCATGGAGGCTTTGGGATCTTTTTTACCCTCTGCTTGCTTCTGACTTTGTGTCACTGGTCTCATTGCCCACATGACCTGACATAAACCTCCATTGTGTTTCCCCGGCCTCAGAACTAAGTGTTTTATTAATAGCTCTTCATTTATCTGCTATGTCTCTGTCCCAGTACCTTGTCCCTTTCTCATGAGTCCCTCACAAAGCTGCTCCCACAGACTTAAGCCCAGTGGTGAGAAGGAATAATTGAGCACTTCTTAGGAACATTCTTAGAAAGACAGTCATGTGAGACTTAGTACATCATCTGATTTGGTCCTTTTACTGGGGAGCAGATGTGAAGGTTGCTGGTGACAAGCAGGAGAATTGCCCCAAGAGGGAAGAGTTCAGTGCCCTAAGATGTGTTGTTCCCACCCTGAGACAAGACATAGAAAAAGAATCAAAACCAGCAGAAACTTTTCCCAAACACAGGGTAGAAGGGATGGGACCTAGGGTGGTCACCTGGATCTGTCTGGGGGATATCAAACATTGTAAAAAACTTGGTCAAAACCTCATCCATGTGTCCTGATGAAACTTATTCTGTTTCCAGATCCAGCTGAGCTGGAATCAGCCTCTGTTGGACCTCCACGGGCTGCATGGGAGGAATGAGCCATTAAAAGACATGCACGAAGGAAGGTCTGGAGGCCCTCTGCCCTAGGCTCTGAGGAGGAAGAGAAAACATGGTCCTGCCCAGCTCCACAACGAACTGATGGGGCAAAGACACAAACACACACAGACACACACACAGACACACACACACACACACACACACACACACACACACACACACACACACACACACACACACACGGACCAGGCAGAGTACCCCAGGCACTGAGGAGTCAGTATGGTCCAGTGCATCAGCAGACAGCCGGGCAAAAGTATACACACACATAGGCCCGGGGCAGAGTACCCTGGGCACTGAGGAGTCTATATGGTGCTGTTCAGCACATGGACAGACAGCCGGGCAACGATACACATGCATGCAGGCCCGGGGCAGAGTGCCCTAAGCACTGAGGAGTCTGTATGGTGCTGCCCAGCACATGGACAGACAGCTGGGCGAAGATATACATACACACAGGCCTGCAGCAGAGTACCCTGGGCACTGAGGAGTCAGTGTGGTCTTGGCCTGTGCTGAGAAATAAACCTGTATATTGTGGGAATATATGTGGCTAAGATTGGTTTAATAAACAAGCTGACTGACCAATAGCTGTACAGGAAAGTTAGGCAGCAAAGCCAAACTGAGAATGATGGGATGAAGATGGGTGGAGTCAGAGAGACCCACTGCTAGATGCAGAGAAAGCAGGACATATAAAAAATAAGGTAACAAGCCACTAGACAAAGCATAGATAAGAAATATTGGTTCATTTAAGAGTAAGCATTAGCTATTATCAAGCCTGAGCTATTGGCCAAGTATTTGTAATTCATATTAAGTTTCTGTGTTGAACATAATGGGAAAATGTACAGAGACAGCCAGCCAAACTAGTGGAGACTCATGAACTGTGGACCAATAGCTGAGGAGCCCCCATGGGACTGGACTAGACCCTGTGGATAGGCAAGACAGTTGTTCAGCTTGAACTGTTTGGGGGCTCCCAGGCAGTGAGATCAGAACCGTCCCTGGTGCATGAGCCAGGTTTTTGGAGCCCAGTGCCTATGGTGGGACACCTTGTACAGCCTTGGTGCAGGGGTTGAGGGCAAGGGGGAGGGCTTGGACCTGCCACAACTGAATGTACCAAGCTCTGCTGACTCCCCGTGGGAGACCTTGCCTTGGAGGAGGTGGGAATGGGGGTGGGTTGGGGAGGAGGGCAGCAGGGCAGAAGGAAGGAGGAGAGGGAGATCTGTGGTTGATATGTAAAATGAATAGAAAATTTCTTAATAAAAATAAAAAATTAAATTAAAAAAAGTTTCTGTGTTGATTATTTGGGAACATGGGGGTGGGGGGAATCTTCCGCCTACAAATGGTGCCCAATGTGGGGCCTGAATTTCCTTGAGAAACCTGAGAGAGCTTGGAAAAGGATTCTAGGCGTACATGAATGGAGCCAAACTCGACTTCTTGGTAACTGCTTTTTCTTGGGTAGGCTCTGCTTTCTATCAGTGAGCAGAGGCACAGCTCCTTTAAGAGATGGCTTCCTGACTCAGCATTAGCATCAAAAACTGTGCAGCTCTTGCTGGGGCGGTGGTGGTGCACACCTTTAATCCCAGCACTCAGGAAGCAGAGCCAGGCGGATCTCTGTGAGTTCGAGGCCAGCCTGGGCTACCAAGTGAGTTCCAGGAAAGGCGCAAAGCTACACAGAGAAACCCTGTCTCAAAAACCAACCAACCAACCAACCAACCAAACAAACAAACAAACAAACACTGTGCAGCTCTTCTGTGAGGCCCTGCTACCGACCACTTAAATGGGGTTTATGAGCAGTGGGCAGCTCACTACTTGGTGGCAGTGTGGACCCCAAAACTCCCCAGAGTTGGTGCAGTAAACATGGCTCCCACAGGTACCTCCACAGTGAGGCTAAGTTCTCAGGGAACCAAGTCGAGTAGGAGCCAGCACACCTTGATCAAAGTTCTACAACAGTTTGGATTTTGTTCATGTAGACAAAAAAAGGTTACAGATGCACAGTAAGGACAGATTCAGACAAAGAGAGCCTCTAAAAGGGTCACACTGTCTTTTAAAATTTGCTCAGGAGTGAGAAGAGAAAATATATATACAGTCTTAGAATAAAAAATATAGTTTTAAAATAAAGACCTAAAAAACGGAATATTATATATATATTATATATATATAATAAGCCACATAAAGATGAAAAATACACAGAGTGTGGATAATGTATGTTGTGTTGTCTTTGAACCTTTTGACTGCTGAGAAAGGAGTGATATCTACTTAGACACACTGGATTGTGAGGGCTGCTGGATTTCACCATGCAAAACTTTAATTTTTTTTATTTTACATACCAGCCACAGTTGCCCCTCCCATCACTCCTCCTGCTCTCCCTGCCACCTCCCCACCCCCACTCCACCCCCATCCACTCCTCCAAAAGGGTAAGTCTACATGGGGAGTCTACAAAGCCTGGTACATTCAGCTGAGGCAGGACCAAGCCCCTCCCCGTTTCGTCAAGGATGAGCAAGGCAACCCAGCATAGGGAATAAGCTCCAAAAAGCCAGCTCATGCACCAGGGATAGATCCTGATCCCACTGCCAGGGGCCCCTCAAACACACCAAGCTACACAACTGTCTCCCATATGCAGCAGGCCCAGTTAGGTCCTATGCAGGCTCCACAGCTCTCCATCTAGAGTTCGTGAGTTCCCACGAGCCTGATTCAGTTGTCTCTGCACACCTCCCCATCATGATCTTGACCCTCCTTGCTCATACAATCCTTCCTCCATTTCTGGCTGGATTCCTGGAGCTCAGCCTGGTGTTGGCTATGAATCTCTGTGTCTGCTTTCATCAGTTATTGGATGAAGGCTCAATGATGACAGCTGGGGTATTCACCATTATGATTACAGGAAGGCCAGTCCAGGCACCCTCTCCACTATGGCTAGTAGTCTTAGCTGGGATCATCCTTGTGCATTCCTGGAAATTTCTCTAGCACCAGATTTCTCCCTAGCCCCTAATGGCTCCCTTTATCAAGATATCTCTTTCATTGCTTTCCCCCTCCATTCTTCCCCAAGATTAACCATTCATTCCCTCATGTTCTCATCCCCCATCATGGGTGTACCACCCCCCACCCCAGTTTAACCTATTTACCCTTCCCAGGATGATCCATGTGTCCCTCTTAGGGTCCTCCTTGTTACCTAGTTTCTCTAGAGCTGTGGGTTGTAATCTGGTTATCCTTTGCTTTACATCTAGTTTTTACTTATGAGTAAGTACATATCTTGTTTGTCTTTCTTATTCTGGGTTACCTCACTCAGGATGATATTTTCTAGTTCCATTCATTTACCTTCAAGTTTCATGATGCCACTGTTTTGTTCTTTTTTTTTTTTTTTGATGCCATTGTTTTTTACAGCTGAGTAAAACCCTATTATGAATATGTACCACATTTTTAAAATTTATTCTTCGGTGGAGAGGCATCTAGGTTGTTTCCAGGTTCTGGCTATTATGAATAATGCTGCTATGAACATAGTTGAGCAAGTGTCTTTGTGGTATGATTGAGCATCCCTTGGGTATATGCCCAAGAGTAGTATTGCTGGGTCCCGAGGCAGATTGATTTCCAATTTTCTGAAAAGTCACCATACTGATTTCCAAAATGGCTGTACAAATTTGCACTCATGCTGTGGTATGTCTTTCTATATGCTATGAATATGTGTTGCTCCCATTGGCTAATAAATAAAGCTGTTTGGGCCTATGGCAAGAAAACTTACAGCCAGGCAGGAAATCAAAGAAAGAGAGAGAAGAAAGGCGAAGTGAGGAAAGATGATCCAGCCACACAAGAAGGAAGACATGAAAGTACAGTAAGCCTTGAAGCCACATGACAAGACATAGGTTAATAGGAATGGGTTGAATTAAGTTGAAAGAGCTAGCTAATATAAATTGGAGCCATAGTCTATACAGTTTGTAAATAATATAAGCCTCTGTGTAATTACTTTTTAAGTGGTCCCGGGACTGCGGATGGGAGAGATTTGTCCAAACCTGCGAATGGGAGAGATTTGTCCAAACCACGAGGCCAGGTGGGACCATGGCCACCTACAAATGGCATCCAACACAGGACAAGAGTTTCCACCTAAAACCTGAGAGAACTTAAAAAGAGATCCTAAATGGAGCTAAGAACAGCTTCCTAGTTTGTGTATGCCATTACTGGCAATGATACAGAGACATGTCCTTGGTCACGGCAGGCTTCAGCGGCTACACGGTGGGGTCCGGTGGGCTCTCATGGGCCACAATACAAAGAGGCTTCTCTCAGCTTCTGCCTGCAGGCTTGGGAGCACAGCCTCGGGCTTAAAAACACAGGCATATTGCTTAATACTGCTTCCTAGAATTGGGGGTTTAAACGTGACACCTTGGTACCCGAGGTACCCGTGCCATGTTGAAAAGCCGAGCAGGGTGGAACCAGCTGCCAGGGCTGCTGCTGCTTTCATCCTAGCCATGCAGCTTAGCAGGTTAAAATCTCTCCTGGTCAGAAAAGGATCACAGATACACAGGAAGACATTCAGATGGAATAAACCTCTAAACGGTTCACAACGTATGTAAAAATGTGCGTAGGCTTAGAAGACAGAGGAAAATGAATGTAGGCAGTTATATAAAGAAATGAAATAGTTTTTAAAAATAAAGTCTTTAAAGAGACAATAAAAATAATATAAAAAATAGCCACGTAAAGATGGAAATTACACAGTCTGGATTATGTATATTATGTTTTCTTTAAATTTTTGACTCAATGAGCTAACTGCCGAAAGACATTTGATTATAAAGGCTGTTAAGTTAAACCAATATATATATTTTAAAGGTTATCTTGACTTCAAAATTTGGATCTAAGAATATGTTTCTTTGGAAAGGAGGCTCTGCTTTTGTGTCCACAGGAAGCAAGAGGATGCTTTTTCAGCATCAAATGAGATGATCGTGTGTTTGTTTGTTTTTTAATGCCCAACCTTAGCTTGACTTGTTTCTAGCAAGCTTTTTTTCTTTTTATTTATTTATTTATTTATTTTTATTAAGAGATTTTTCTATTCGTTTTACATATCAACCACGGATTCCCCTGTCCTCCCTCCTCCCACTCTCCAGCCTTCTCTCTCAACCCACCCCCAATTCTCACCTCCTACAAAGCAAGGTCTCCCCTGGGGAGTCAGCAGAGCCTGGTACATTCAGGTGAGGCAAGTCCAAGCCCCTCCTCCCTGCATCAAGGCAAAGTGCCCTAGGTTCCAAAGGGCCAGCTCATGCACTAAGGACAGGTCCTGGTCTCACTGCCTGGGGGCCCTCTAAACAGTTCAAGCTAAACAACTGTCTCACTTATCCAGAGGGCCTCGTCCAGTCCCATGGGGGCTCCTCAGCTATTGGTTCACAGTTCATGTGTTTTCACTAGTTTGGCTAGTTGTCTTTTTCCAATCATGGTCTCGATATCTCTTGCTCATATAACCCGCTTCTCTCTCTCTCTCTCTCTCTCTCTCTCTCTCTCTCTCTCTCTCTCTCTCTCTCTCTCTCTCTCTCTCTCTCTCGTTAATTAGACTCCTGGAGCTCTGCCTGGGGCTTGGCCATGGATCTCTGCATCTGCTTCCATCAATCACTGGATGAGGGTTCTATCATGACAGTTAGGATGTTCGGCCATCCAATAACCAGAGTAGGTCAGCTCAGGCACCCTCTTGACCATTGCCAGTAGTCTATAGTGGGATCATCTTTGTGGATTTCTGGGGACCTCTCTAGCACTCTGCTTCTTCCTATTCCCATGGTATCTTCATTTATCATGGTATCTCTTTCCTTGTTCTCCCACTCTGTTCCTGATCCAGGTAGGACCTCCCGCTCCTCTAAGCTCTCTTTCCCCCAACCCTTGCCCTCCATTCCCCCCCCCCCCCTGTTTCAGTTTGTTTATATGGTTGATTACATTGACAGATTTTCATATGTTGAACCATCCCTTCATTTCTGGGATGAAGCCTACTTGATCATGGTGGATGATTTTTTTGATGTGTTCTTGGTTTGCCAGTATTTTATTGAGTATTACCACATCAATGTTCATGAGGGAGATTGGTCTGTAATTCTCTTTCTTTGTTGCATCTTTGTGTGGCTTGAGTATCAGGGTAACTGTGGCCTCATAAAAGGAGTTTGGTAGTGTTCCTTCTGTTTCTATTAGGAGTATTGGTATCAGCTCTTCTTTGAAATTCTGGTAGAATTCTGTGCTGAAACCATCTGGCCCTGGGCTTTTTTTTTTTTTTTTTTTTTTTTTTTTTGGTTTGGAGACTTTCCTTAGGGTTTATAGGTCTATTTCAGTTGTTTGTCTGGTCTTGATTTAATTTTGGTATCTGTTATCTATCCAGAAAATTGTCCATTTCTTTTATATTCTCCAATTTTGTCAAGTACAGGTTTTTGAAGTGTGACCTGATGATTCTCTGGATTTCCTCAGTGTCTGATGTTATGTTCCCCTTTTCATTTCTGATTTTGTAAGTTTAGATGCTCTCTCTCTGCCTTTTGGTTCATATGGATAAGGGTTTGTCTATCTTGCTGATTTTCTCGAAGACCAACTCTTTGTTTCATTGATTCTTTGTATTGTTCTCTTTGTTTCTATCTTATTGATTTCAGCCCTCAATTTGATTATTTCCTGGCATCTTCTTCCTGGGTAAGCTTGCCTCTTTTTGTTCTAGAGCTTTCAAGTGTGCTTTTAAGTTGCTAGTGTGAGATTGCTCCATTTTCTTCAATGTAGACACTTAGTGCTATGAACTTTCCTCTTAGCACTGCTTTCATAGTGTCCCATAAGTCTGAGTATGTTGTACATTCATTTTCATTAAATTCTAAGAAGTCTTTAATTTCTTTCTTTATTTCTGTCTTGACCCAGTGGCAATTCAGTTGAACATTATTCAGTTTCCATGGGTTTGTAGGCTTTCTGTAATTCGTGTTGTTGTTGCATTCTAACTTTAAGACATGGTGATATGATAAAATACAGAGGGTTATTCCAATTTTTTTGTATTTGTTGAGATTTCCTTTGTGACCAATATGTGGTTAGTTTTAGAGAAGATTCCATGAGATACTGAGAAGAAGGTGTATTCTTTTGTGTGGGTGGAATGTTCTATAGATGTCTGTTAAGCCCATTTGAGTCATAGCATCTGTTAGTCCCCTTATTTCTCTGTTAAGTTTCTGTCTGGCAGACCTGTCCATTGGTGAAAGTGGGGTGTTTAAGTCTCCCACTATTAGTGTGTGGAGTTTGATGTGTGGTTCAAGCTTTAGTAATGTTTCTTTTACCTATGTATGTACCCTTGTATTTGGGGCATAAATGGTCAGAATTGAGACCTCATCTTGATAGATTTTTCCTGTGATGAATATGAAATGTCCTTCTCCATCTCTTTTGATTAATTTTAGTTTGAAGTCCATTTTGTTAGATATGAGGACAGCTACACCAGTTTGTTTCTTAGGTCTGTTTGATTGGAAAGTCTTTACTCTGAGGTAGTGTCTTTGAAGTTGAGGTGTGTTTCTTGTATGCAGCAGAAGGATGGATTATGTTTTCATATCTATCCTGTTAGCCTGTGTCTTTTTTATAGGCAAATTGAGTCCATTGATATTAATGGATATTAATGACCAGTGATTGTTAATTCCTGTTATTTTTTGTTGGTATGTGTGTTTCCCTTCTTTGGGATTTGCTAGTGTGGGATTATCTATTGCCTGTGTTTTCATGGGTGCATCTAACTTCCTTGGCTTGGAGTTTTACTTCTAGTGCTTTCTTTGGACTGAATTTGTGGACAGCTGTTGTTTAAATCTGGTTTTGTCATAGAATATCTTTTTTACTCTGTCTATGGTGATTGAAAGTTTTGCTGGTTATAGTAGTCTGGGAAGGCATCCATGGTCTTAGTGTCTGCATAATGTCTGTCTAGGACCTTCTGGCTTTCAGAGTCTCCATTGAGAAGTCAGGTGTTATTTTGATGGGTCTGCCTTTATATGTTACTTGGCCTTTTTCCTTTGCAACTCTTAATATTCTTTCTTTATTCTGTATGTTTAGTGTTTTGATTATTATGTGGCAAGGGTATTTTTTTTGTCTAGTCTATTTGGTGTCCTGTAAGCTTCTTGTACCTTCATGGGCATGTCCTTCTTTAGGTTAAGAAAATTTTCTTCCATGATTTGGTTGAATATATTTTATGTGCCTTTGAGATAGAATTCTTCTCCTTCTTCTATCCCTATTATTCTTAGGTTTGGTCTTTTCATGGTTTACCAGATTTCCTGCATGTTTTGTGTCAAGAATTTGTTGGATTTAATATTTTCTTTGATCAATAAATCTATTTCATCTATTGTATCTTCAGCGCCTGAGATTATCTCTTTCATCTCCTGTATTCTGTTGGTTATGCTTGCATCTGTAGTTCCTGTTTGTTTACCCAGATTTTCCATTTCCAGAATTCCCTCAGTTTGTGTTTTCTTTATGGACTCTATTTCCATTTTTGAGTCTTGAACTGTTTTCCTCACCTATTTGACTTTTTTTTTTCTTGGTTTTCTTGGCGTTTTTGAGGGATTTATTGATTTATTCCAATTTTTGTTTGTTTTTTCCTCCATTTCTTTTAGGGAATTTTTCATTTCCTCCTTAAGGGCCTTTATGATCTTCATAAAGTTATTTTTAAAGTCATTTTCATCTGCTTCATCTGTGTTGGGATGTTCAGGTCTTGCTGTTTTAGAAACACTAGGTTCTGGTGGTACCATATTGCTCTTTATGTTGTTGAATGTATTCTTGCACTGGTGTCTACCTGTCTCTTCCTCTAATCAGTACAGGTAGGTCTGTGGCTCTGGGGGTTGCTGAGGCTTCTGTGGAAGGTTGGTGGGGGCGGGGAGGATGCTCCTGCCAGGTTGCTTGGGGCTCTTCCTCCAAATGGTGTAGGTGGGGCCTGTGGCTCCAATGGTTGCTCTTCCACCAATCTGGGACTGAGGTGAGTGGGGGAAGGGTGTAGGATGTACCCCCATGGGGATAGGACCTAGACAGCTGGGCTGTCCAGCAGGCACTAGGTCATTCACCTCTTCTGACAAACAGGTGCAGGTGGGGACTGTGGCTTCAGTGGTCGCTGATGTGGTAGGGGATAGTTGGGGGGATGCTGCTGCGGAGTTGCTGAGACTGAGGGGGTGGGGGAGGAGTCTGGGATGTGTCCCTAGGGGCTAGGACCTAGAGGGTAGGGGTATCCAGCCAGCGTCTCAGACACTCACCTCTTCCGCCAATAAATGCAGGTGGAGGCTGTGGTCAATGATACAGTGGGGAATGATTGGTGGTGGGGGGATGCTGCTGCTTGGGTTGCTGCTTCTTCTCCCTGTATCTCCATTTGGCTATCCCTCCCAACCTTATTCTGTCTGGCTATTGGCCAAAACAACTTTATTATCTTTTTTCTTTTTTTTTTTTTTTGGTTTTTTGAGATGGGCTTCTCTATGTAGCTTTGTGCCTTTCCTAGAACTCACTCTGTAGCCCAGGCTGGCCTCGAATTCACAGAGATTCGCCTGCCTCTGCCTCTCAAGTGCTGGAATTAAAGGCATGCCCCACCACCTCCTGGCAACAACTTTATTATCAACCAGTGAGAGAAACACATATTCACAGTGTCCAGATAGACATCCCCCAGCAGACACATGTATACATGCAAGCACTCACACATATACATAAAATCAAAACAAATTAATATTTAAAATCCAGGCAAACACTTGACATAGATTATGGAGGAAGTGATTGAAAGAATAAAGGGATGGTGTAAATTAATGAAAGTAGGTAGATAGTGTATATTATTTTATACTCTTCCATTTCATACACTACCTTACAAATAGTTGTTTATCTACGGACAACTATCATTTGCATTCAATCTTACTTTTAGGATGCTCCTGCAAATTTTAATCTTGATACAGTTTTTTCTTATTAGGTAGTTAGAGAAATAATACAGAAATAACAAATAGTAACTGAAGTTTGTGGGAAGTGAGACCTCTCAGTCAGCTTTATCTAGAAAGGCTTCCTGAGTGAGTCAGAGTTGATTTGAGAATCATCCAGAATCAGGCAATAGGAGAAGGGAGGATTGTTAGCGGGCCTACATTAAGAGAAAAGTAAAGCAGGAATTTAAAAACTCTTTGGAATCTCTGGTTTTGTATATGATTTAAGAATGACTCTCCCTTTCATGTATGCTGAATAATTTATATTACAAAAAAACAACAACAACTGGGCCTAGCAGGTTGGTGGTGGCACAGGCCTTTAATCCTAGCACTTTGGAAGCAGAGGCAGGTGGATCTATGAGTTCGAGGCCAGCCTGGTCTACAGAGTGAGTTCCAGGACAGCCAAGGCTACACAGAGAAACCTTGTCTCAAAAAACCAAAAAGAAAAGAAGAAGAAGAAGAAGAAGAAGAAGAAGAAGAAGAAGAAGAAGAAGAAAAGAAGAAGAAGAAGAAGAAGAAGAGAACAACTGGGCCCTCATATAATGTTTATTGTTAACTGTCCACTATTCTAGGATTCTTCTTGTATTAAACCATTTAATTCTTTTAATAATGCTGTGAGATTAGCCTCATTTCTTAGATGAAGAACTTGTTGCAGGTCACAGAAGTGGAATTTGAAGCCAGGCATTCAGACTTTAGAATCCATAGACTTACCCAAGATGACTGTGTCTTACTCTTAGATAAACGGGAACCACTAATACACAAGAGGTAGAGCGAGGAAGACAAGGAGTCCTTGGTTATAGTAGAACTTGTCCAAATAAATAAATTCTGTTACTTCCTTAGACTTCCTTATTCTGCAAACTTAATAAACTATGGTGGCAGTATGTATGTATATGTGTGTATTTGAGACAAGGTCTCATTATGTAGTTCTGGCCTTGAACTCATGTAGAACAGGCTGGCCTTGAACTCACAGAACTTCATCTGCCTCTGCCTTCTGAGGCTATAGTGGCATTTTAATATGGCAGATGAAGGTAGTTATCTCTGACTTTATTATCAATTACATAATCCTTTGGCTTTCCAACAACTACCATAGCCATTCTGTAACTGTGGCTGACCTCAGCTTTTTCTTTTCCTTTCAAAAACCTAACATAAATTTGTTAGTTAAAAACACATCACACACACACACAAAAGAAAAAAAATAAACCTACCACATAGTTTATTAATAATATCATTGGTCAGTTGCCTCATTACAAGTCTGCTTTAAAACAAAAGAAACCTGGAGACTTAAACTTTGTTTTTTGTTTTTGTTTTAATTATCTTGTGTGGGGGCTGGAGAGATGGCTCAGTAGTTACTCTGACAGGGGACTCAGACCCCACATGATGGCTCACAAAGTCCTGTAACTCTAGTTCCAGGAGATCTATCTGATGTCCTTCTCTGCCCTCACTAGGACCAAGCCCCACAGGGTACACACACATGCAGGCGAACATTTATATACATAAAACAAAAACAAACACATATTTAAAATGAAGTGTGTGTGTGTGTGTGTGTGTGTGTGTGTGTGTGTGTGTGTGTGTTGTGTGAACATGCGTGGCATGTCACCTGTGTGAAGGTCACAGGACAACAAATGGGAGTTGGTTATCTCCTTCCACCAGGTGAGTCCCCAGGGATGGAATTTAGGTCTTTGGGTTAGCAGTAAATACCTTTCCTTGCTGAGCTATCTATCCAGCCACTACAGAGGTTTTAAAGTTAACGATCCAAGATAAACATTAACTTAGATAAACAAAGTTAAGGTTTACAGGTTTTTTGTTGTTGTTGTTTTCTTGAGACAGAGTTTCTCTGTGTAGCCCCTGCTGTCCTGGAACTCACTCTGTAGATCAGGCTGGCCTCGAACTCACAGGGATCTGCTTGCCTCTGCCTACCGAGTGCTGCAATTAAAGACGTGCGCCACCACCCGGCTAAGATTTCCAGTTTCAAGGAACATGGAATATGGAAATTGGCCGCTCCAGAGGCAGGTGGATTTGAGTTCCAGGCCAGGCTGGTCTACAGAGCGAGTTCCAGAAAAGCTAGAGCTACACAGAGAAATCCTGTGTCGAAAAACAAACCAAAAAACCCAAAAACATACAAACAAACAAAGAATACAGATATACCTTACAGCTATGTGCTACTTCGGTGTTCAAGATTTTACAGAAAGATTCAGGAGAGGCAGATGTGTGCTAACTTATCACCAGGCCAGAAAAGCTGTCATAACTGGCGGTGCTATTGATTTCCTTGTATTTGACCATATGGAAAACTGGTAGGTTGTATACGACTTTCAAATCACAGAGGACTGAGATACTGGAGTAGCTATTCTGCAGGGCTCTGGAGCTCTTTCGTGCCCCCATTATAAAGACTGTACAAAAGCAAGGAAGGCATGTAGTGACTCACTGGCTACACACACCTACCCGGAGTAACAAAACAGACCAGGCGTGGAACCGAGGGCTTGTGGGTGTGGCTCAGTGGCAGGGTGTTTGCCCAGCAGAACACGTGAGTGGAATCAGTTACTATAGTAGATGAGTTTTTTGCGAAGCTTAGCGTACACACTCTAGCTCCTATCTGCTCTTAAAAGCCTCGTCCAGAACTGCTTTCTGCTTCCCCGACACACCCTTTGTAGGGTTCCCTAGTCTCCCCGCTGGACATCAGTCTCTGTACCTAAAGGAGGGCTTGGAGGGAGGATAGGCACGGGGAGGAGACAGGAAAATAGAAATAAGTCAATTCGTCCTTAACTGGAGCCCTTCACGGGCCTCACCCTGCTGTGGGGGCTGAGATTGGAGAGGAAGTGGGGAGGCTCCCATCAGTCCTTCACTCCCGCGCCCTCACGCCCCCACCCTTCTCTGCTCCCGGCTCCAGCGCGCCGGGTCCCCGCCCGTCGCCTCCGGAGGGGCGCGGCCGGCGCCAGCGCGCTCCGGGGCAACAGTGGCGATCTCCGGGCCGCTCGAGCCCACCAGACAGGTCCTCGGGGCCCTGAGCCTGCAGCGAGCCGCCCAGCCCCGAGCCAGGCCCCAGGGCAACCCCGGAGACCGCGGTGGCCGGATGCGCGGGCGCGTCACTTCCGGGCGGTGCAGCGGCGGCGGCTTGGAAGATGGCTGCGCCCTGTGGCTCGGAGCTGCCCGCCAACTCGCCGCTAAAA
Source organism: Peromyscus californicus insignis (assembly GCF_007827085.1). Lineage (NCBI taxonomy): Eukaryota > Metazoa > Chordata > Mammalia > Rodentia > Cricetidae > Peromyscus > Peromyscus californicus. The sequence goes on from NW_026294402.1 coordinate 32,404,366, forward strand.
ATCCCTAAGATGGAGGTGCTCTCCCCAGCTTCTCCTGGCGACCTGAGCGACGGGAACCCATCACTGTCCGACCCTTCCACGCCGCGAGGAGCCTCCCCTCTCGGGCCGGGCAGCGCGGCGGGCTCGGGGACCGCGGCGTCCGGGGGTCTCGGGCTGGGGCTGGGGGGCCGCAGCGCTGCCTCGTCCTCGGTCTCCTTCTCGCCCGGCGGTGGCGGCGGCGGTGGCGGGGCCGCGGCGGCCGCTGCCGCCGCCTGCCGGGGCATGTCGTGGACGCCGGCAGAGACTAACGCGCTCATCGCTGTGTGGGGCAACGAGCGGCTGGTGGAGGCGCGGTACCAGCAGCTGGAGGGAGCCGGCACGGTATTCGGCAGCAAGGCCCCCGGGCCGGCCATGTACGAGCGCGTGTCCCGGGCCCTGGCCGAGCTGGGCTACGAACGGACCCCGTCCCAGTGCCGGGAGCGCATCAAGGTAACCGGCCGCCCTGCCCGGGGCAGCGAACCAGAGGCTTTAGAAGGCGGGGAAGCGGGCCTGGGGGCGGGGGCCGGGCCGAGCACGGGGCTCCCCTCCCGGGCCCCGGGTACCCCTCGCGTCTCCTCCGCCTCTTTCTTCTCTCGCTGGGAAGGGGCGCTTCTTTCCAGACGGCCGCCAGCCCGTAGGTTTCCTGAGTTTGAAGTTGGGCGTGTCTGCCGCCGCCCCTCTTTCTTGCCAATTGAGGATGTTCCTGCGCTCTGAAGTTTCTTATTGTGCGCGGGGCCGCACTGTCGCCGGTGCTGTCGCCCTTACTGCTTTGTTCCCAGGTAGAGGGGCTCTCAGGCTGAAGCTTTCCAGTTGGGGTGGGGTTGAGGAAGGGCAGCAGGGGGCCGGATGAGCGTCCAGTGTAAGATTTTTCAGTAAGCGATGGAGTTTTAAGAAAGAACCTTGGGACGACTGGCCTTTTGTGCTGGTCGCATTGCTTGTCACTTGAGGCGGTAAGGACTAGCAAGATTTGAGATGCTTTTGGAGAGTTGGAAAGGCTTAGTGAAAGACAGGTCGTGTATTGTTATCGTGGAGGTAAAGGACACCTTGAATGTTAGTCTGGATGAGGGCTGGCTGCATTGGAATTTGGATTGGCGATCTCTTTAAAGTTAGCTTGGCTGGAGGGCTTCTATTTCTGAGGATGCCCCTTCTTGACACCCAGTTTTTATACTGCTTTAGTTTCGGTGCCCGATGCTGACAAGTAAAACAGTGTGCATCTGGCCATCCTTGTGCATCTGCATGTTTAAATGCGGAGGCTTAATGTGGGCTAAATTTTACCATCAGCCCGCAAGTATCGCTTTGCTGTTTCTTTCTAATGATTTGTCTAGGCGTTCGTATCTGTCTTTGCAGACAAGGAGCTGTATTTTAGTTACGTTCTAGAGTCTGCTAAAAGTTTTTTCCCAGTTGTCATTGAAAACGTTTACAGTACTTAGCCATAGTGTTCATTTCTGATAGTGCAGGTACTTTTTCTGGGGAATGAAAAACCACCAAGAATAGTCATAGCTGAAAATAACCACATTAGCAAACAGCTGTAGAACCCAGTAAGAACAGTTGTAAGAGTAGGCACACTGAATCGAGGAGATTGTTCCAGAGTTCATGAAGTCTTGGCTTCTGTGTTGTTTACTTGAAGACATTTGTTACTTAGAAAACTTGGTCTAGAATCAGCTGTTTCATTATTGCCAACTGTTCACGGAATTTGGCACCCATTAGAAAGTTAAGTTAGATTGTTTGATAATGTACATCCATTGTTAAACAAGAAAGTCATTGAAATAATTGTAACAGTGAAAAACTGTTGTTCTTCGGATTTCATTCATTGCTCTCTGTTCAGGGTCATTCTTGTTAAGTTTGGGGCAGTTTCTTTGCACTGCTGTCCACAAACTTTTCTGGAGTTCAGAGAGTGTCTTGGGCATTTGTAAACTATGCCTGTTTTCTTGATTTTTATTCATAGGACTTTCAAAGTGTACTATCAAAACCTTGCTGAATATAAATCTCTCCATAAAATTGTTTCTCAAACAACCAGGGAATATCTAGTTGGAATGCTTCATTGTCCAGTTATGAGAAGGAAATCTAAAGCAAAGAAAGGAGATTGAGCCTCTGAAGAATTTAGAGGATCAGTTTACCTGTTTTCAGACAGGTAAGACCAAGTTGACCTCCAACTTTGAGTGTTTTGAGATTCTGAGATGATGGTTCTCTGATACACTGCAGCAATTCACAGACAAGGCGGGATGATACATGTTTTGTTTTGTAAAGTGCTTTGCTCTAAACGATTTGGATCAAGGAACTCAAGACTCTCTTGCTAATGTTGCCATTTCCTGCCAGAATTAAAGATTCTTTAAGGACAAGTTCTGATCTGCCTTGTCCATCAGTGTACCCCACCACACAGTAAGCACTGAATACTTCGGTCACCAAATGAAGTTTAGAAGGAATTTTGGAAGTGTTCTTTTTTTTTTTTTTTTTTGCTTTTTGTTGCTGTGATATAAAACACTGTCCAAAACCAATGTGGGGAGGAAAGGGTTTATTTTTATTTGGCTTACAGGTTGCAGTCTATTATTTAGGGAAGCCACGTATCTTGTTTAAGTTTTTAATTGCTGTGAAGAGACACCATGACCAAGGTAATTTATTAAAGGCAGGATTTAATTGAGGCTTGATTACAGTTTCAGAGGGTGAGGTTAGGACCATCACGGTGGGAAGCAGGGCATCAGGCAGGCAGGCATGGGGCTGGAACAGTAGCTAGCTAAGAGCTTACATCTGATCCTCAAGCAGAAGGCAGAGAGAAAGAAACTGGGCCTGGCTGGGCCTTTGAAACCTTAAAGCTCACCCCCAGTGACATACCTTAATCCTTCTTAAAACAGTTCCACCAACTATCGACCAAACATTTAAATATATGAGCCTGTGGGGGCCATTTTCGTTCAAACAACCACACCAGGGCAGAAGCTCAAGGAAGGAATCTGTAGGCAGGAACTGAAGCAGAGACCCCAGAGGAACACTGCTTACTGCCTTGCTTCCCCTGGCTTGGTCAGCAACCCTTTTCTAATAGCCCAGGCACACCTTCCCGGGGATGGCACCATATACAGTGGGCTGGGTCCTCCTTTATCAATTAGCAATTGAGAAATGCCTTACAGACATGTCTACAACTAGTTTGATTGAGGCCTTTTTTTCCAACTGAGGTTCCTCCTTCTCAGGTATGTCTAGGTTTCTGTCAAGTTGATAAAAACTGATTGAATGTGTAAAAGTTTTTAGCATTGTTAGTAAAGTTAAAAATACAGATTTTGGAACCAAATTTGAAAAAATATTGTATTAAAGCTAAGCTTTGAAGGGCTGAGGCGTTACAACTCTGTGGTAGAGTGCTTGCCTATTTTTCTACAAGGCCTTGCAGTCAATCCCCAGCACTGTGGACAAATAGACGAACTCTTAGTAAATCCCTAGGCTTTGTCCCTTTAGAAAACTGTGTAAATGTGATCTTAGCACTGATGCAAATGTAGTCACTGAAATCATATAATTATGAGATAGCTGCCCGGGGAATTGAGAGTATACTTAGGAAAAATACAACCTTAAGCTCTCAGAGTCTTTGCCCTAAAAACAAATCTTTGGGTTCCATTTTTTAGAGCTGCATCTTAGAACAGGTAATTCGGAAGCCTCTTGTCGCTGTTGTATTGATGAGAAATGCAGGGGCTGGAGACAGGACTTGGCTTAAACATGCTTGCAGCACCTGAGTTGGTTCCTTAGTACTGTGTGGGGCAGCTTACAACCACTTGTGATTTCCCCTCCAGGGGATCTAATGCCCTCCTCTTCTGGCCTCTGTGGGCACCCACACATACATGAAATGCTGGTATACACACACACACATAGGCATGCGTTCATGCACATAAATAAATCTGAAAAAAAATCCTTTGTCTTTAGTTGTACAAAATAAATGAAGAGAACCAGAAAGTTTGTTCTTTTTTCTTTTTTTTTTTTTTAAGATTTATTTATCTTTTTTGGGGGGGTGGGCGGGGTGGTTTTGAGACAGGGTTTCTCTGTGTAGCCTTGGCTTTCCTGGAATTTGCTCTGTATACCAGGCTAGCTTTGAACTCAGAGATCCGCTTGCCTCTGCCTCCCGAGTTCTGGGATTAAAGGTTTGCACCACCACCACCCAGCTATTTATTTTATCTTAAGTGAGTGTTTTGCCTGCATGTGTGTGTGCTTGCCAAAGTTAGCTAGAGGGCATCGGATACCTGGAACTGGAGTTATGGATGGTTGTGAACTACCAAGTGGGTGGGTGCTGGGAACCAAACCCTGGGTTCTCAGCAAGAGCAAGTGCTCATTACCACTGAGCCATCTCTCCAGCCATCAAACCAGGAAGTCCTTATAATGTAGCTTATTTAAATGTAAGCTCAGAGGTAGTGTGTTAGAGGTGTTAGAGCTTGTACTAGTTTGTGGAATTGCCCTGGGTTCCATTCTCAACATTGCGGAGCAGACAAACAAAAAGAACTCCTTAACAGGATGTAGGCAATACTGTAGTTACTGCCCAATCCATTGCTCCCTTTCAGTGTTCTCTATAAACTATTAGAAATACAAATTCACAAAAGCTTTAATAACAGGCTTGCATGAAGAAAGATACCATGTGAGTCAGTTACATTTCTTTTGTAATATATTTGAAATTGCTGTAAATACTCAGTTATGTAAAGTCAGAAAGGGGAGTTGAAAAGATGTCTCAGCGATTGAGAAGAGAACTGTTCTTCTTCCATAGCATCTGGGGGTTGGTTCTCAGCATCCATATGTAGATTCACAAGCATCTCATTCCAGGGGATCTGATGTCCTCTTCTGACCTCCAGGGATACCAGCCATACAGTGATGCACAGACATACATGCATACAAAATACCCAAACATATTAAATGGAGTGTGGGGTGTATTTAGAGATAGATATCAGTAAAATTTTTTCAGTTTTTTGAGACAAGGTTTCATGTAGCCTAGGCTGTCTTTGAACTTGATATGTAGTTGAGGCTGGTCTTGAACTTCTGATCCTCCTGCTTCTACCTTGTGAGTGTTGGGATTATAGGACTGCCACCATGCTCATCTCTAGTAAATAGTTTCTTCTTGATTTGAAAAGAGATGAATAGTAAGCAGTTTTCCATTTAGATTCTCTCTCTCTCTCTCTCTCTCTCTCTCTCTCTCTCTCTCTCTCTGTCTCTCTCTCTGATTTCCTCTCCCTCTCCTTTTCTTTCTTGATTTTTTGAGACAGGGTTTCTCTATGTAGCTTTGGTTCCTGTCCTGGAACTCACTCTGTAGACCAGACTGGTCTCAAACTCACAGAGATCCACTTGCCTCTGCCTCCAGAGTCTGAGATCAAAGGTGTGCGCCACCACTGCCTGGCCCCATTTAGATCATTTCTAGCATGGAGCAGCCGTCTTCATAAGAAGGCATGGGAAAGCTGACTCCTCTTGTAGCCCCTTGCCCAGTTACATTCTTTAAGTATATTACTTCTCTGGAGTGTGCTTGTTATTTATACAATGAAAGTGTTAAGATTATAAATATTAATAACTTTTGGACTTTGTTACTGAAGTTCAGCTTTTTAATATTGTTCACGTGGCTATATTTTAATTGAAGTTCCGATATAAACATTGTTTAGAGTTGTAGAGTTTCATTTGATGTCTGCCATTATGTTAGTATTTTTTCTGGTTTTGGTTTTTTTGTTTTGTTTTGTTTTTTTTGGGTAAAATAGAAGTGTTTGAAACTGCTTTGCTACTCAGATTGTTTATTCTGAAATTTTCTTGCATTTTGTTTGCCAGAAGAAAATGTGTTTGCTAACAATTACAGCCTAGTTTTGGAGTCAGATAAACAAATATAGAGGACTGTTTTTTTCTTTTTCTTTTTCTTTTTGTGTTGTTTTGTTTACCTTGTATGTTTTTTTTCTTTTTCTGTAAACTTTTTCTTTGTATATTTGTTCACCAAATGGACCTTGTTATGTGTGGGGCTGTCTGCTAGTCGTTAGGATACAAAAAGAACTGCTAAGTACAGTTTCTATAGTCTGAAGTGCTTTTACTCCAGCTGAAGCTTGTGTACACACACCGAAGAGTTGAGAAGATGTGTGAAACACAAATGATGATAGACAGAGTGGTACTTGATTAAATGACATAGGACTAAAGCAAACTGTAAGTGTGCTAACTTCAAAAGAGGAGCCATCTTCTCCATCCATGCTCAGTAGTTGAGAGATGATCTTGACTTAGAATTCACGAAAGCATTCACTTCTGAGCCAGATGCCACATTCACACCTCAGTCAGTCAATCTGATGCACTGCAAACCTCATTCTCAAGTCCCATATTTTTGGATGTTCACCAAAAATGTGCCTCTTGAGAGTTGGCTTTATGTCTCTGAACAGATGTATATGTCTAGCTTTGCCTGCAGTTGAAAGCCAAGGTGACTGTGTGTGTGACCTAACAAACTTGCCTTTACTGTGTGTGTGTTCCTGGTTACCCATCAGAGTAGTCTTCTGTCTAGCAAACAAAACAGTTTTCTTGGGACACTGCTTAGATTTGTGCATTGAAAAACATTTTGTAGTGTAGCACCCAAATCACAATACAATGTGTTCTCTGTTTGTGAGAACCAATAGAGCCGAGATAACTTGGAGAGAAAAAAATGCCACTCTCTTTGTACAAGCATTTTAATGAACTACCCATCCCTGAGGACTTTCTGTGGTGTTTTTGACAAAACTTTTCTTCTTCTTTGTATTGAAAGAAATGTTGTAAGCCACATTAATAGATCCAGTTAGATCTATCTCTTACCATTTGTTACATATTCTGTTGTTCCTATCTTTTTTTTTTTTGGTTTTTCGAGACAGGGTTTCTCTGTGTAGCTTTGCGCCTTTCCTGGAACTCACTCGGTAGTCCAGGCTGGCCTCGAACTCACAGAGATCCGCCTGGCTCTGCCTCCCAAGTGCTGGGATTAAAAGCGTGCGCCACCACCGCCCGGCTGTTGTTCCTATCTTACTGTCATGTGAAAGCTTGTTTATCACTTAAAAGTTTACTTGTTTGGGGTTGGGAGTGTGGCTCAGTGGTAGTGGTAGAACATTTATTTGCCAAGCATTGTAAGACCTTGGGTTGTATCCATAGCACTGTATGAAACTGTAACAGCCACCAAAACCTGTTTCCTTTGAGCAGAGTATGGTGGCTCATGCCAATAATTCCAGCACTTGGGAGGTTGAGCAGATTAAAGCCGGCCTGGCTATATAGAGAGGTCAAGGTCTTCCTGAGCTAAGTTATCAAAGCCCTGTCTGTCTCATGAATCTTATACTAGGGCTTTCAGCTTTAAAGAGATAAAACAAGCTCTCACTAGAACTGTGAATGAGTAGAATTCTTAGTTATATCCTGGCCTTTTTTTTTTTTTTTTAATCTTTTATCTAATGAGTAGTAAATGTCTATCTGGGTCTGGTGGCTTACATTTGTATCCAGCACTCAGGAGGAGGCAGAGGCTAGAGGCTTGCAAATTCAAGGCTGGCGTGAGCTTCTTGAAACGTGCCAAGCTAATCTGGGATACACAGGTGTATTAGTTACTTTTTTCCATTGCTGTAACAAAATATCTGAGAGAAGCAACTTGTGGAAGGAAGGGTTTATTTTGGTTACCAGTTTGCACATGGAGTCCATTGTGGCAGGAAAGTCATGGCAGCAGGAATTAAGGCAGCTGTTAATATGTTGTATTCACTGTGAGGAAGCAGAGAGATGAATGCTGCTGTGTAGCTTGCTGTCTGTTTTTTTATTCAGCCTGAGACCCCATCACATGGGGACGATGCCACCAGCATTCAGTTGGTTTTCTTCCTCAGACCTTTCTGGAAACATCTTCATAGATATATTCATAGTTGTGTTTCCATAAGTGAGTCCAAATTCAATCTTAACCATCACAAAAGCAAGCAAACAAACAAAAACCAAGAAAAGTAAAGGGAAACATTTAAAAAGTGTATAGGTGTAACTAGGTATATAACTGTGGTAGAAACACTTGTCCAGCATGGGTAAAAGCCTTGGGTTCCTTCCCCAGGACAGCAGAGGGGGCATGGTGAAACAGCAGAATCCCAACACTTGGAAGGTGGAGGCAGAAAGATCAGGACCTCAAGGTCATTCTTGGCTATATAGAGAGTCTGACCTGCGTTACATGAGATCCTATCTGAAAACCCAAAAAAGGAAAAATATGAAACAAGCCCTGTAGTATAAACAATGTCATCCAGTAAAACTTTCAGTGATGATGGAAATGTTTATGTCTGTTAGTTCAGCTTGATTGCTATCAGTTACATGTGACTACTGGCCCCTTGGAATGTGACTAGTGTGCCCAAGTAACTGGATTTTAAATTATCTTTCGTTTCCATCAAGTTACTTAACCACCACGGCCTAGCTCTAAAACACTCTTTAAAAGGATTCTCTTGGCCACATACAGAGCTCTAGGGGAAGGTCAAAATTCCTTTGACCTGTCATACCAGTCTATTTCTCGGTAAGAGGAACCTTGAAATGGTACACTGTTCTATCTAGGTGGTGATTTTAGTTGAAGAACTAAAAGTATTCTAACCTACATTGACTAGGGCAGGTATTAAGCTTCTGGTTCTCTAGCACACAAAAAGGACTTTCTGTGATAGTAGAAAGACCTTGTCACACCTGCATTACCTGTTACAGCAGACACTAACAGGTGCTGTTGAAAAATTGAAATGTTACCAGAGTGACTACAGATGAGTTTGGAATTTAATTTAATATAAATGTGAATAGTCACATGTCTCAGTGCTGTTACATCGGCCAAGGCAACTTTGGAATTAGGGTGTGCAGGTTTTTCTGCTGTGTAGTCCCCAAAGACTACATATACCCTCTAAAACATTTTTAGGCAGATAGTAAAAATTTAGGCCAGGGGCTGGAGAAATGGCTCAGGAATTAGGAACATTTGTTTCTATTACAAAGGACCTTGGTTTGGTTCCCAGCAACCACATAGTGGCTCACAGCTATTCATACCTCCAGTTCTAAGGGATCTGTTACTCTCCTCACCTCCATGGGCACCGGGTAAGAAGGTGGTGCACATAAATACATGTGGGTAACAATCATACACATAAGAAAATAAATCTAAAAATATTTTAAAATTTTATAGGGAATTACTGATACTTAAAATACTAAACATGGTTTGAGATGAGCAAGACAAAGATGGCTGTAAAATTTATGAATAATGTGCTCTGAAACTAAAGAATCCTTGTAATATTCTTGTAAGTGTTAGCAGATTTATGGAGTAGGAAATAGTCTAGTTACATTTGAAAGAGGCAATGTCTTGAACTCATTGTTGCTTTGGTCATTCTGAATCAGAGGCCAAACTTTATTCCTAAAATTAAACAGCGGGTTGATACTAATCTCCACGGTTTTCAGGTCCCTGATCAATCAGCAGAGGAAAGCCCTGGGTAGCTTTTGGATATCTTTCTTGCCTGAAAACAGTGGGACTCAATCCTTGAGATCCAGTGTTTAAGTAATAAGGTCTGAAATAAAGACCTTCATTTTTCATTATTTACCGTAAGTATTTGAGAAGTACAGTGGTTGGTGTGCCTTTACCTTACCGGAGTTGTACACTGAAGAACCAGTTACTGGGCAGTGAAGTTTGGTTGTGTTGGCATTGATGTGAAGCTCATGTGGGCTCTGCAGTTGTAGTGCTTTGGGAGCACATGGCCTCCCAGGCTCTCAGCTTTCCCTGAAGGTAAAGTGGTGCTCACTTGGGCAGAAGGCAGTAGAGTAGATGAGTAGTTGTGTGGTTCTCAGGAGTAATGTAGTCTGGATCCTTCTAAATAGTGAAATTGTTCCAGTTTGTTGTTGTTTTTTGTTTTTGAGACAGACTTTCTCTGTGTAGCCTTAGCTGTCCTGGAACTTGGATTTGTAGACCAGGCTGGCCTTGAATTCAGAGATTCCCTGAATTCTGCTTCCTGAGTGCTGGCATTAAAGGCATGCGCTGCCACCGCCTGGCTGTATTCGAAAATGTTTAAGTGATTATTTAAAAAGCAGTGCCTTTTAATTAAAGAACAATTTGCTGTGTGGTACATGGCCTGTGGTGAAGGTGTGATTTAGGATCTGTGAATGATTGCTTCATAGTGTCTTAAAGAAATATCTGAAAGAGTAAACTGGTAATTTCAGGGTGGCATTTGAGTGAATGTGCCAATTCTAGGTAATGTTTTTGATGAGTTGCGTATTTTTTGTAGTATTGAATGTACTTGTGTTAATATCTATAATTGCGTTCCTTAAAATTGATTTTAAGAAAACCCAAAGTTGTACATCTTTATTTGACTACAACCCACAAGAAGAATATGTTTTACTCTGAGGACTAGTACTCACATTAATATAACATGTACATATAATAGAAATAAGTTTCAAAAATAATTACGATAGCTTACACTATATAGTGCTATGATAAATGTAGCATTAAGCATGTACCACAGACTGTGCTAAGTGCTTTACAAACGTTAACTTACTGATACTATGTGCACTTTACTCCAGTATGTTCTGTCCTATTTGAACATAGACAGAGCAGCTTCAGAGCCTCTTTAATAACTATAGATATGGAAACACTAACAGAGATAGCCCCTGCCTCTGCTATGCCCTCTTTGTTGCCCCCTGGCATCATACTGCTGCTCCTTCTCCCCTGTCTTTGCCGGTGTTGGTCCCCTGGTAACTCCACCTGTGGTACGGCTCATCCATCCATTCCGTAGCGCAGCCTAGTGGTCTCCAAACATTGTGCACTAAAAGTGATAGGAGGAAAATGAAAGGAAGGAGGACACTGGCAGCTCGGGATCCTGCTGTTCCCACATGGAGTATACTCTGGAGATGGCAGAATAGAAGAGCTGGAGAGACGGGAAGGGAAGACTCACAGAGCCCCTTCCTCCATGGTCCACCCCCCAAGCTTTACACTGGGGAGAGAGGCCTGCCTGACTTGCTGTCTGTGTGGGTGCTTCTCATGAGCCAGCCTGTTACATTAGCAATTCTGTGGATATGGTTCTTTGCGCTCTTGCTCTGCAATAGAACAATGGTAGGTGTCAGCCTTTGCCTTGAGTCTGCAGCGGCAGGGACCCATTCGCAGGGTCATGGAGTAGCCCAGAGATACTTGAGGCCCCCTTGATAAAGTTTGCTATAAGGTGGCACTATAGGGGCCAGGACACCACCTGTTACTCTGCGTCCACAGACTAACCCACCCCTTCTCCCCAGACTGGCCTTCCTCATATGCCCCTTGCTTGAGGCCATCCTTTTGACTTAAGGCAGCCCCTGTTCAACCATCTTACTAGCGACCCTCTTGCAGCACTGTGACCCCCTCCCCTTCCTGTTCCTCATTTACTCCTCTTTTTTGACAGGGGGGCAAGATTTTGCCTTGTAGCTCAGACTGGCCCACTGTGTAGCTCAGTTTGGTATTGAACTCATGATCTTCCTCCTGCCCCAGCTTTCTGTAATACTGGGACTGTAGCCTGGTACCAGTGACATCTTGACTAGAGCAGTTTCTTCCAGTGTGTACTGTTTCTCTAGCTTTGATGTGGGCTGTTGTCATAAGGCCCTGAAATTGACTTCTCAACCCATCCTACAGTTTGATACAAGAGAACTGAGCTGAGCTATAATCCCAGCACTTGGGAATAGAGGTGGGAAGATCACCCTGGGCTGTATGGCATGAGACCCTGTCTCACCATCTCCCTTACCCACTCCCTAACCCCCCCAAAAGACCTGGAGGATACAGAGGAGAAACCAACATTTTTCATTCTGCTCTTTTTGAAAAGTATTACATTTACTTAGTGTGTATATGGTGTGTGTGTTCTTGGGTGTTCACGTGCCATGACACATGTGCAAGTCAGCACAACAGCTTTTGGGAGATGATTCTCTCCTTTTACCAATGTGGATCCCGGAGATTGAACTCAAGTCAGTCAGGCTTGGTGGCAAGCACCCTGAGCCGTCTTGCCAGCCTTGTATTCTTGCTAAAATTTTTTATTTTACATTTAAAATTGTTTATTGTGTATGTTTGGGCTTTTTGCCTGCATATGTGTCTGTGCATCACATGTGTGCCTGGTGCCTACAGAGGCCAGACAAAAGTGTGTTTCAGGGATCAAACTTAGGTCAGCAGACCAAGTGCTTTTACCTGCCTGCTGATCCATCACCTTCGCATACTGTGCTCTTCTAGAGTTATTACAACATGGCATGAAGTCACAGATTCTCCAGTGGAACACTTGGTTGAGTGAAGGGCCAAGGAAAATAGTAGTAAGAAGAAAGGAGACTGGTGAGAAAGTGGAGGTCAGGTGATATACCAGGGAAGTGGGGCTTTATCATCATGTAACAAAGCGTTTCCAGCCACCTCGTGCTATGGCCACCCTTCATTTTATAGCAGTCATTAGCAGCAGTATGACTAGAAAGGGTAAGAGTGGAGGCATGGAGTTCACTTGGAAGTCATCCTTGCAGTGAGTTAGGCGGATGGTGAGAGCAGCGGCAGCGGCAACTTGGAAGAAGAGAACAGCTTTCATACCTGGCACAGTTGTGGAGGGATTTGTTGGATCTTCACTTGTTCTAGAACTGCCTGTGTACCTCTGCCAGTTCTTTGCTGTGGTCACAGATGACCTTCGTGGCCTGGAAGATACATTCTTTTAGCCTCCAGTCTGTCTGGTTTGGACAGATGTGGACAGAAGGTAGATTATCTTACCCTTTTTTCTTTTTTAACATTGCCAGAGGGTAAGAACTAAATTCAGATCTAAGATTTCAGCTTAACAAATTGAAAGTATTTTGAGACATGATATTCTGGCAGGCCTAGTACTCCCTAGGTGTGTAGCTGGAGAGTTTTCTCTCTGGGTCCTGCCAAGCCCCGGCAGTCAGACAGCCTACTTATAAAATAAACACATAGACGCTTATATTATTTAAACTGTTTGGCCTAATGGCTCAGGCTTCTAGCTATCTAGTTCTTACATCTTAAATTAATCCATTTCTATAAATCTATACCTTGCCACATGGCTCATGGCTTACCGGCATCTTCACATGTTGCTTGTCATGGCAGTGGCTGGCAGTGTCTCCCTCCGCCTTCCTGTTCTCTCAGTTCTCCTCTCTGTTAGTCCCGCCTATACTTCCTGCCTGGCCACTGGCCAATCAGTGTTTTATTTATTGACCAATCAGAGCAACACATTTGACATACAGACCATCCCACAGCATAGGTGGATTGGTTAGCCTCAAAGTTGCAGCAGTCTTCTGTCTCCACCTCTGGAATGCTCAGATTTAAGAGTATGCCACCAGATGGGGCTAGATTTCATATGTTAATTGTCATACAAGTATTCTTTTATCCCTAGGCTGAGATACATTAGCACACCAGTTCTCAACCTGTGGGTCTCAACCCCTTGAGTTGAATGACCCTTTCACAGAGGTCACATATGAAATATCCTGCATATCAGGATATTTACGATTCATAATAGTAGCAAATTACAGTTATGAAGTACCAGTGAAAATAATTTTGTGGTTGGGGGTCACCACAACATGAGGAACTGTTTTAAAGGGTCATAGCATTAGGAACGTTGAGACCCGCTGCATTAACTGTATTTTTTACCCTTGTGGGAAAGGCACACCCTACCTCCCACCCCACCCCCACTGCTATGGAAAGTCATGTTTAGAAAATGAAATAAAATGGGAAAGAACTCTGAGTTTCAAAAATAACTAACAAGTACTACTAGTGCTTTGGATATTTATTTATTTATTTGTGATTTTGAGGCAGAGTCTCACTATGTAGCTCTGGTTGTCTTGGAACTCTCTTCGTAGCCCAGGCTGGCCTCAAACTCACCTGGTTCTGCCTCCTGAATGCTGGGATTCAAGACATGCACCACCAAGCCTGGCAGTGCCTTAGATTTAAAAGAGTTTTTAGGGTTATGGGAATAATTTTATCACTGTAGGGGGAACTTATGCACCATGTTCTATTCTGCAAACTTTTGCCTTTGCAGAAACTTCCATATATATTTAAAATGGATGCTTAATGAGCCAGTGCCTCTTAGGCATATGCCACAATTATTTGGAGTTTGTAATCTTTGTGAGCCTTTCCACTGTTTTGATACTAGGTGAAAGGTATCTGCACTTGGAAAAAGACATATATTTAAATCTTTGTAATTATCACCCACTTGTGGCTTAGAATCCTTGAGAGCCTGTGGAAATACTTTGTTTTTCTTGGCACTAACCGAGTGTTACCTTTTCACTTAGGATGTGCTATTTAAGCCTTAGGGAAATAATAAATCTGTATCTGTTCTCAGGTATTCTAGGAATAGCAGTCATCATTTCAGTTTTCTGTGTGTTCTCAGCTCTGTTAATGAATAACATAGTTTGCTCTAGCAAATAGTATTGATTCGGTGTAATTGATAGAGTCGACAGGAAGTTGTTTACTTCTGTGTTTTCTAGTTGTCGTTCCTCAGTTTGTGAGACTCCTTTATTGTAATACTCAAACTTCTGAAATTTACAGTACTTTTTCTCCTTAGGTGACTTCATTTATTCAAATACACCAATTATGTTTATAAGTGATGTTAATCAAGCCAAAATAAAAGTTCATATCAATTAAAAACTGCATTTTATTATTTATTTAATTTATAAGTATTTTTCTCTCCATGGAAAGATTGGTTTGTAATTTATAAAGAAGACTGTGTTAGGACAGCAGGTCAACCTTGTATGTTATATGTGGTATCTGAACTACTTAACACACAATCTTAAGGAATGTTTATTCACTCATCCATCAAAGATTTATGGAGCCATTTTCATATGCCAGGTATTGAAGACACTGTGAGTATATCAATGAAAATAATAAGCTTTTTTTTTTTTTTTTTTTAAAGACAGTAGTTTTAGCTCAGGCTGTCTTTACTGTGTAACTGATGGCTGTGAACCTCTGGTTGGCCCACCTTCGTCTCTCAAATTCTGGAATTACAGGTCTGTTGCCACACCTGGTTACAAAACTGGTTTTAAAAAACAAAGCACAGATCCTATATTCTAATAGAAAATGATGATATTTATGTTCTTGCAGTGATGGAGATTGAGCTTAAAGCCTTGCATCTGCTAGGTAGGCACTCTATTGAGATCCCACATACTCCAGTCCTGAGAAAATAGATTTATTTAAAATAGCTAATTCAAATGAAGTGGTTTACTCCTGTAATTCCAGCACCTGACAGTAGGAGGCAGAAGAGTTTGAGTCCAGCTTGGCTACATAGTGGAAACCTTGTTTCAAAAATAAGTAAGAACAATTAGCACAGGACAGAAGCACCTCAGATGTGATATTTCTGTTAGTGTGTTATTGGCCTCAGGTTGAACACTATACTTTTGAACTTTTGCCAGAGGAATAGGTCCATTGGCTTTTGTTTTGTTGAGAATGGTTTTCATGCTTTTTACTTCTTTTTTTAAATATATATTTATTTTATGTATATGATTGACTTGTCTTCATGCACACCAAAGAGAGAATCGGATCCTGTAACAGATGGTTGTGAGCCACCATGTGGGTGCTGGGAATTGAACTCAAGACCTCTGGAAGAGCAGCCAGTGCTCTTAACCTCTGGTCCATCTCTCCAGCCCCCGTGTTTTTCAATTCTTTCGCATTGTATGCATCCAGGTGACCCTGAGATTTGCCTCACTGAGCAGCAAAGTACTGTATTACTGTTCTGCCAGTGACTGGCGCAGAGTACCCACATCCTCATGAGGCAGGTTCCGTTCAGTGTCCAGTCTGGAGCCAAACCAGGCAATTTTCTTCTCTTCCTCAAATTAGGAAACAGCAGGTGGGCTTTGAGAGGTCAAGGTTGTGCCCATTTTAGAACAAAATAAAATATTGCTTTCCCTTTATATAGTAATGTATCCATACTACAAAACTAAGAAAAAAAATAGAAGTTTTAGTTTCTTCACCATAGTATAGCCACACATTCCTAAAATGTTTATTTTTCAACAAAATTGGTAAACTTTTAATTTCAGTATATTTTCATGTGTCAAAAACAAGAATTTTGGGATGGAGAGATGGCTCAGCAGTTAAGAGCACTGGCTATTCTTCCAGAGGACCTGGGTTCAATTCCCAGTACCCACATGGCAGCTCACAACTGTCTTCCAGTTACAGCGGCTCAGACACCATCACACATACATACATGCAAGACAAAACACCAAGGCACACAAAATGAAAATAAATAAATCATTAAAAATTAAAAAATAAAACCAAAACAAGACAGGAATGTGATGGCTTTATTCTATTAAACTCCCAGAAACTGTATAGGTGATTCATGTACATTTAAAAATTTTTTTTTTTAAGCCGGGCAGTGGTGGCGCATGCCTTTAATCCTAGCACTCGGGAGGCAGAAGCAGGCGGATCTCTGTGAGTTCGAGGCCAGCCTGGGCTACCAAGCGAGTTCCAGGAAAGGCACAAAGCTACACAGAGAAACCCTGTCTTGAAAAACAAAACAAAACAAAAAATTTAATCTTTTGTTTTTCAAGACACAGGGTTTTCCTGTGTAGCTCTGGCTGTCCTGAAACTCACTCTGTAGACCACGCTGGCCACAAACTCACAGAGATCCACCTGCCTCTGCCTCCCTAGTGCTGGGATTAAAGGTGTGCACCACCGCCCAGCATCTCTTGATGTTGATTGCAGTAGTAAGGTTCTTTTGTGGATTTGAAGAATGTTGAAATAGAGTCCTTTTGTGTAGTCCTGGCTGGCCTTGAACTTGGGACCATTCTCCAAGTGCTGGGATCACTCCTGGTGGTGGGGTTCATTCGAAGGTATCATTCACACTTTATTCTTTTTTGTTTGTTTGTTTGTTTGTTTTTTTGTTTTTCGAGACAGGGTTTCTCTGTGTAGCTTTGCGCCTTTCCTGGAACTCACTTGGTAGTCCAGGCTGGCCTCGAACTCACAGAGATCCACCTGGCTCTGCCTCCCGAGTGCTGGGATTAAAGGCGTGCGCCACCACCGCCCGGCCACACTTCATTCTTACAGTGTGCTTTGCTATAACACCTTCATTTCCTGCTTTGCTGTACTTGAGTTTACCTTCGTTCATAAGCTCCTCAGTCTGCACACATTGCAGCTGTATCATTTTGTAACAGTTATAATAGCTAATATGTGTTGAATCAAAGCAATTAGCTACATTGCTTTAAATGTTCTACTTCTCATTTAATGCTCACAACAAATCTGTGATGAAGTCCTATCTTCAGCTCCGCTGTACAGATGGAGAAATTAAGGCACAGAGACGAATTGGGCTAATGTCACAAAGCTAGCAGGTGGCGACAATGGAATAAGTAGTCTCACTCCAGACCCTGTGTTTATGACAACTTGGTTGATTTCCTCCTGTGAATCACCAGCCCACTTTCTTTAAATTTGACAACTGCAGTAATGTTTTTGGAGCATAAAGCATAAATGTAATACCCAAACCATATAGTAGCATCCAGATGGACACACCACTGTGCTTACATGTTTTTTCTTTTTTCTTTTCTATCTCCTCCCACCCCCCAACAAAGCGGGGGTCCTCATTTAGCCCAGGCTGGCCTCAAAGTCAGTATGTGGCTGAGGATGACCTTGAACTGCTGTTTTTCCTGTCTCTTCTCTAGTGCTAGGATTATAGGTATTTGTCACTTGAGTAGTGCTAGGGATCAAACCCAGGACTACATGCATGCTAGGTAAGCATTCTACCAACTTAACAACTGAGCTACATCTCCAGCCCTCTTAGTATTTTCTTTGTGTGTGTGTGTTTGTGTGTGTGTTTGTGTGTTTCTGAGATTAAACCCAGGTCCTTTTATATACTGGGCAAGTGCCTATATTTCTCATTGAATTGATTTTCATCATTCCGATTTATGGAATCTTATAGCTTGCTATATTTTTTCTTATAATGATGATAAATCTTGTATCTCACTTGAAATTGTGTATTGATTCCAAATAATGTTGTGTGGTTGATCAGGTAAATACAGTTACAGTTGTTCTCCAGAGTCATTTGGGTTTGAACTCCTCAAAAATTCTTGTAAAATGAAAACTGGCACTACATCACTAGGGAATGTTTGAATCTAAGGCTGCTTTTTGGAAGTCTGTGTCATGGTTGGGCATTAAAGTCAACTCTTAAAGTGAAACCTATGAAGATTTAATGTGACAATATAATGTGCTTGCTACATTGAACATCCATCTACAGTGAGACATATATCAACTGCAGATATGTCCAAGACAGAGTCCTTAACTAAAGGGCATATTTCATCTATCCCATGAGAAGTGGAAGGCTTAATGAACCATTACATCTGAGTTTTCTCGTCACTTATGCTTTTAAATTATCAACATAAAAAATGGATTTTATTATAGAATATTTTGCCTGCATATAAGCCCATCATATGCATGCAGTGCTAGAGGAGGCCAGAAGAGGGCATCAGATCCCCTGGAACTGGAGTTATAGGCTGTTGTAAGCTGCCATGTGGGTGCTGGGAATTGAACCTGGATCCTCTAGAAGAGTAGCCAGTGCTCTTAACTGCTAAGCCATCTTCCTAGCCTCCATAAGCTTTTTCTTCCTAGATCCATCCTTATTATCAATGCCATCATAACTTTGAACTGTATCATATTCCCTGTTATATGTGTCAAAACTCACGGTGAACAAGTTTTGGGTTACAAAAGAGGACTTACTCAACAACAAATACAAGTTCTGCTTTGGAAGTTTTAAGGAAGAATTTAAAATGTGAAAATAAAGTCTTTATTATAGAAGATTCATTGTCATTCATTCACATCTCAAGTCAACTCCTCTTAAATGAGGCGCTTGAATTATAGCAGAAGAAACATCTACAAGGTACCATTACTTTTTGACTGTTAAAACAGGTAAGTATGATGCTTACTTGCCAAAGGATGTTATAGATTATGGCCATTTCTTCATGCTTTTTATTATTTGCTGTATGAGTAAATGGTTGGAGACTTACCTCCTTAGAGATAAGAATGGAGATGAGATGAACTGTAGTGTATACAAGTTGTGTTCCACACAATGGCATTTTTGTCGACAATGGAGATGTACACAGAGGCAGTCCCATTATAATGGAGCCAAAAATTTGTTGTCATTTAGTCAAGTCGTTGTAGCTATCCTTATGTTCCATGACAAAACATGACTCAACATGTCGTGATACTGGTAGAATGAACCTGCTCTGTTGCCAGTCAGTAAAAGTATAGACAGCTAAGCGGGGGGCCAATGGCTGCAGTCTGAGCAACTGGAAGGCTCTCCTAGTATGCTTTCACTGTTGCTTTGATAAACATGGCCAAAGCAATTGAGGAGGCAGGGGTTTACTTCATTGTTACAGCTTACAATCCATCATGAAGAGAAGTCCGGGCCTGGACTCATTTAGGAACCTGAAGACAAGACCTGAAGCAGAGACCATGGAGGAACACAGCTTCCTGGCTTGTTCCCTCTGGCTGGTCAGCTTACTTTATTATACCACCTGCCTGGGTGTGGCATTGACCATAGTGGGCTGGGCTCTCCCACATCAATCAAGAAAATGTCCCATAGACATGCCATAGGCCAATCTGAGAGAGACCTTTTTTTCAATTTAGGTTCCCTATTGCCAGATGCCATTAGCTTCTGTCAAGTTGACAAAAAAATTGGTTAGCAGGGGAGGCTGATGCAGGAGGATTTTTATGAGTTCTAGGGTACTCTGAGTTACAGAATGAGACTATCATATAAAACAGCAACAACAAAAAAAGATATTGTACAGTCTTACATTTAATTATGGATAGTACATAAGACTTGAAAATGATAGTGTGCTACTGGTAGTTTAGTTGCGTACTTTATAATCATTTTATAATGTATTAACTTAAAGTCATTACTGTAAGACTCACTACACTGGCTGCCCCCTCATATACTACTTAAGAGGCCATGTACAATGATAGACTCATGCCTATTAGGTTTGAGTAAGTACACTATAATTTCTGCTTGTGACAAAATGATCTAACAGTACATTTTCTTCTTTTTTTTTCCACCCTCAGACAGGGTCTTATGTAGCTCAGGCTGATTTGAAACTTCCTGTGTAACTGAAGATGGCTTGAGTGAGTGATGCTCCTGCCTCCACCTCCCAGTGCTAGAATTACAGGAGTATACCCACCATGTCCTGTGCTGATCATCTAAATTTCTTACAACTTTCTAAATAAGCTTAGGTTGCCCCAAGGCAGAAACTTACAGTAAACTTAGAACTTGCTTTTCTGTTAAATTTTCATAGAAATGGTAAGAGATCTCATGCAGTTTATAGTTCATACCATGTAAATGCAAAAAAAAAAAAAATCTTTACATTTAGAACTGGTTAAATCTTGATTTAATGTTTAGTCCTAGAATTCTTTTTTTTTTTTTTTCCTTTTTTTTTATCTTCAGATTGTGTATGAGTGTGTTGCCTGCCTGTGTGTCTGCAGCATATATGTGCTGGTTGCCCTCAGAGGTCAGAAGAGGACATCAGATCTTCTGGGACTAGAATTATAGTCAATGGAGAACCACCATGTGGTTGCTAGGAATTGAACTTGGGTCCTCTACAAGATCATTCAGTGCTTTTAACTACTGAGCCATCTATCTCTCCAGCCATGGGGTAGATGTCTTGATGGGGGATTCTAGTAGCTTAAGTTTTTAGGTGAGCTCTTATGGATGTCAGGATTGATTTCATAAATACATAAATTTACTAGTGGAAACACTTATTATAGGCTGTCTTAGATGGTAGTTTCCAGTAAGAAAACAAGTACAGTTGATGGTGGTGGCGCACACCTTTAATCCCAGCACTCGGGGCAGAGGTAGGCGGATCTCTCAGGCCAGCCTGGTCAACACAAGGTGTTCCGGGACAACTAGGGCTACACAGGGAAACCCTGTCTCGAAAGAAAGGAAGAAAACAAGTTCAAAATGAGATAATCACGTGGACAGCATATGAAAGGGATTAAGTGGCCTACTATTCATGTTCATTTTTAAAAACTTTCTGGGTGTGCCCCGCAGTGTGCTTGTGGATGTCAGAGGACAACTCTGCAGTTGGTTCTCTGTCCCCCTTTGTGTGGCTCTGGGCATGGAAGTCAGGTGGCCAGGCCTCTTGAGCAAGCATCTTTACTTGATGAGCCTTCTCATCGACCTGGTGGTTTGACTTTTAAACTTTGAATGAGTAGAGCCCACTTTTGTGTTTCAGCAGCAAGGTAATGTTACTATAATAAAAGCTGGTCAGGATTTTTATTGTTATTTGGGTTTTTGTTGTTAGGGGAGTGACATGATTGTGGAATCATAATATAAAGTGTTTGTATGGGTATTTATGTGTTAAATATTGTGTTATTGTTTACTTATGTGTATGTGTCTGAGGAGGTCAGATGGGTGTCCGATCCCTTGGAGCTGGAGTTACAGGTTATTATGAGCTTCCTGATGTGGATGCTAAAAATCGGACTCAGGTCCTCCTCAAGAACCATACATGTTCTTAACTCCTGAGCCATTTCTTCCGTCTCATATGGAGACTATAAAAAGGGGAGGAATGTGTCCCTCTGCTATGCCAGAAGTGCTTTTGTGAATGTGCTTCCAGCCTCGTTATCACCTATTAGTAAATTAGTGACAATTTTAATGTTACCGGAATACCGCTTGGAGTCAGAGCCTCAAGTGTGAAGGGTTGAGAAAACAAAAACTTGGAAAAAGATTCTGATGTAACAACTTTAGAGAAATGCTTTTCCTGGAGTACCATCCTGTATGGATATCACACCCTGTTTAATGTTCCCTTCCAAGTTAGGCTCCGTTATAAGTGATTCCCTAGCATGCCCGAGAGTCCATTCCCAGTCTAGCATATATAGCATTTGCCAAGCTTTTCCATAGTACCTGCCAGTTTTGTTGGAGTCCTTTAGTTTTGTTTTGAGATGGGGTCTTAGGTAGCCTAGACTGACCTTGTATTTCCAGAAGGAATGAATTTTAAAATACTGCTTTTTGCCACTTGAGAGAAATGAATTGTTGCTTATCACAGAAAACAAGGCCTTAAAAAAGCAAACAAGTAAAGTGAGATCTTTGTACATTCTTTTTGTTTTATTGGCAGGGTCTGGCTATTTAGCCCAGGATAGCCCAGAATTTTCTGTCCTCCTGCCTCTACTTCTCTAGTGCTAAAATTACAAGTGTGCACCACCACATCTGGGATACTTTTTTTTTTAACTTAAATAATTGATTAAAATGAATTGAGAAACCAAGCAATAAGATATTTTTTTTCTGAATCAGATACTGTTCTCCTTTGTTTTTATTTACTTATTTGTTTATTGTGAGCTTTACTAAAATTTTCTTGGAAAAAAAAAACAAAACAAAAAAGGAGAGCTGGGTGCTATGTAACATGTCTTTGGCTGCAGCTTATGAGAAGTTGAGGTGAGGAAATCTCTTGACTTTGGGTTCAGCCTTGGCAACACAGTGAGACTTTGGCCCTGAGAGGATTACACTCAGTTGACCGTGTATGGCAGTGAAGCCTTCACCTGCCGAGCCCTCCTGCTGGCGCAGGTTGTGCCAGTCTTTAAAATCTCTTCTGAAGCCTGTCATACGAATGAGTCTGCTTATCTTAGACTTCCTAATACATACTACATTCTTTCTAGAAGAAAGCTTGTGTGCTGTAGCACAGCAGCTTTAAAGCAGAGGTGTATGGGCTCCTCAGAGATTGTGTGACATTGGTAATGTGTACATTTTCCTCAGGAGGGGATCCACGGCCCTGATAGGCTAAGACTCCCCTGGATAGAAAAAGGGAAAGCAAAGGGTTTAGAATTAGAAGGTTTTTACTTGACAGAGCTTTCTCTTAACAATAGAATGGTGGGGGTGAGGGGTGGGAAATGACACAAATTTCCTATATTTTTTCTTAGTCTTTTTGTTTGTTTGTTTTTAAAGGATTTAGTCAATTGGAAAGTCAGTTTGCCAGATATCAATGTACAGAAACCCAGTTTGATAAATACTAAGATTTTTGCCCAAATGGCTTTGTTTTAGGTACTTTCTACCCCCAAATTTGCAATTGTATGTCAAAAGATACAATTGCAAATTTATGCTTTTGTTTTGTATTGGTTTGATTTTTTTTTCTTTTCTTTTTGAGACAGACCTCTCTATCTCTGGCTGTCTTGGAGCTCTATGTAGACCAGGCTGGCCTAGAACTCACAAGAGATTCTCCAACCACTGTCTCCCAATGTTGGGATTACAAGCATGTTCCAGCTACTGTTAGCATGTTAAGCAAGCACTCTTTCAATTGAGCTACATCCCCAGCCCCCAAATGTTAGAGTGTGTGTGTGTGTGTGTGTGTGTGTGTGTGTGTGTGTGTGTGTGTTGCTTAAGATTGAACCCAAGGCCTTATACATGCTAGGCAAGTATTCCACTGAACCTTTTGAGTTTTTATTAAACTTTATTTTTCGTTGCCTTAGTTAAGAGCCACTAGTAGTAATTATAATAGGAGTTTAAAGGAAATAAATCTATTTTACAGAGACTACTCATTTATCTTAGTCAGAGGTATTTGTTTGGTGGGGTTGTTTGCAGAGACAAGGTCTCCCTGTATACCAGGCTGGCCTTGAACTTGCAGCAGTCTTTCTGCCTTGCATGCTGGGATTATAGATGTGAACTGCCATGCCCAGTTTGAAGTGTTATTTTGACACTTTTTATAAGAAAACCAGTTATTGGAGATTCGTTTCCTGTGTAATTCCCCATCTCTTGGGTATATGACTTTTGAGGACTTGTCTTAAGCATTTGAGTGAGAGGAGTTTTGGGTTTGTCATGTTCAGGTGGCTGCTGGGTATGTTCAGTGTGGCCATTGGACAACTGCATCTGAAATGCTGTGCACTGTTCTTTCTTTCACACCATTTCCTGCTGTTCTAACGGAGCTGTCCCCCCGCAGGTGCACGTGATTTCACCTGACATCTTAGACCAGTGAAGCCCATGTTTTCTAAACAGCATGTTTATACGGCCATTGTGACTGATTTCTGCTCCTCCTCACTGTATACTCTGTTCCACTTGCTCGCAGCTCTGTTAGAACAGTGGTTTTTGTCGTGGTGACTATTTTATTAAATGAAGTGGGTAAAGTATGGAGCCAGTAGCAGAATCCTTGGCCTATGCCTGAATGAGCTATTTAGTTTGCCTCCTGTATTCCCAAACCAGGGAGGAACTAGCTCTTCCCACTTCCTGAGTGCAAGGGCAGGATTAGAGGACACTGAAGTGAAAAACCTCCGTTTCACCCTTAGTAACTTAATAATGCCAGGACGGGCTTTGAAGCCACTGGCCCTGCTTGTAGATCTTATTTTCCAAGCCTTTCAGTATTTGATTTGCCCTTTTCTGAACTCTACAATTTCCCTCTCTTGTAGCTGGTTCGATGCCCAGAACTGAATGCTGTGCTCCAGCTGTGGCCTCACCGGTGCTGAATAGAGAGGAAGAGCCACCTTCATAGCTTACATGTGATTCCTCTGCTTATACAACCCAATACTGGATTTACTTACTTTGGCAAGATAGCTGCATTGTGCACTGTATTTAATGTTCCGTGTACTGTAACCCTGGGTCTTTCTCTGCATTGCTGCCGTCAACCCCTCAATCCTGCCAATCTAAAACTCCTCCTGCCTTTGTTTATCTGCCCCCTCCCCAGAGACTCCCCATGCATTCATCCACAATGAATGTCATCTTTTTATTCTCTGGTTTCCTTTTACTTTATCTTAAGCTCTGGCGAGACTTTCACTCTGTCCTATAAATTGTTGCTGTCAGCCAGCTTTTCACCCTGCTTCGGTAGTGGAGCACCCCCTCAAGCCTTTTCTCTGGTCCTTGTCCGGTCGTAGTCCTGAAACCAAGCATTTGCCAAGGTGGATTGATAAGCATTCACCTGGAGTTTCTGAATCAGGTACTGGGAACAGCTCTGGTTTGGCCCCCTGAAGTTGTTACCCTGCTTAGTCCTGTCTAGATTTCCTTACCTCCTCACGACCTCTGTCTGGGTGGATAGTATAGTCTTACAGCCCCTCCTCCAGGGAGGAGATGAAAACATGCAGTCAACTTACCAGAGAGATGTCTTGCAGTAAGGAAGTAACTATTGTCTTTTAGTAGAATAGCCTTTAGTAGTTTTAAGTTTTTCTAATTAGAAATTAGATTGAGGTAAATGAAGAAAGTGAAGGAAGATTTTTTTAAATGTTGAAGTAGGCCATGGTTCACCAAGAAAGCCAAATGGTGTATCTTGTTCGATTGGTGGCTGACTCAAAAGGGAGCTGCAGCCTCATTTTCCTGGACTCTAGAGCATCATGATGCCTGATTTAGAGAAGGTTTTTAGTTGGTTTATTTAGGATTGTTGATACAGCCGCCCAGTCTTTTAATTATATGCTTTGATTAAGCATTTAGAGGATAATGTATTGTATAATCTTTTCTGTGGGTGGTAAGAATTGGAAGATCTCCAAATGTCCTTTTTATCTATGTCTAAGCTCTCAAGTGAATCCTAGTGGGTCTTAGGGTAGCAGTTAAGCCGATGTTTGAGTCAGCCCCCCACCCCCCACCGTCTTAGTGGATGTGCTCTGTTTAAACAGACTGTTCTTGAGTTTGGGGCATTTATTAGACCTACAAGGTACTGCTTACATGTATTTGTATTTTGAAGGAGCGAAAGTTGATTTGGAAATTTTTTTAATGTCATTTCAGTACATCAGATTATTATGGTTTTAGACATTACCAGACACCTGGTAGATATCAGCACACTGTAAACATGTGTTACAGGTGTGTGCTGCAACTAAGAGGTGTGTAGAGCTGTCAGAGATGGCTGATTTCAGTATTCACAATTACACAACCAAAGGAAATGATAAGCTCAGTTTGGTGGCTTTGAAGAATGTCGTTTCTCTGGTTCCTCCCCATGTATATTATCACAATTTACTAAATTTATTTTTGATCAAGAGAATAAATGTTTGCAAATATAGGAAGGAATGGGTAGACTTGCTTGTGCCCATGTCACCTCCTCACGAGTGTGTCACCTCCTCACGAGTGTGTCACCTCCTCATGAGTGTGGCACCTTTCTTGAAAGGAAATGTTAGTTTTGTTCCTTGGCTTCTGGAATAACCCAGTGACAAAGCCAGTCAACTGGACTTTGGTGTTCTGAATGCTGTTCTGTAGGCTGCCAGTAAGCAGTGAGAAGGGTCTGCTTCCATCTCCATTTATGGTCTCAGAAGGGGAAAGGGACAGGACTGGGACTCTCTATTTACAGTCCTTAGGAATCGAGTGGAGTGGTTGGGGTGTTCTTGGAGGCAGAAACTAGACATTGTAAGATAAAAATAAATTGTCAGGGGTTGTTTGCAATTCAAATTCCGATCTCTGAGTAGGGCAGAGGGTGCTGGGAAAGGGGAGTATAAGCAGGGTCAAGGGAGATTTGCAGCGCTTCTCTCCGTTGGGAGATTTGACCATGACACACATTTTCCAAGTTTATGTTTCTGGATTGTTCTAGAAAGTTTTGTCCTATGGGGTCACAATTCTCTGTTGCAAAAAGAAAGCTGAGATGATTTTTAAAGGAAAGAAAGCTGAGATGATTTTTAAAGGGTTTATGGGAAGCCTCGGTTCTGTAAGATATTATCATTTGAGGCGGTGGGGAGATGCTGTGAAAGTGAGATGCTTGTTTGGGGGTTCAAGGCTCCAGGGAGGGTGACTATGTCTGAGGGAGATGATCATGTCTCATGCTTTTATTATTCTTTTTGCCTGTTTGGATTTCTGGCCTCATGGAACAGAGTTAAAGAGTCTTTGAGGGAGTGTCTGTAGGTTGTCAGCTGTGGTTTAAAGGTACTGCACTCATGGAGAGCCCTAAAGACTCAGACTTGTTTTCATTTGGTGAGATAGATCATGTATTAGTTTATGGAACGCAACTTCTCCTTTAGGAGAATCTTACAGTCTTGATAATAACTAGTTAGCGATAAACTAGTTTTAACAGTTAAGTTAGAAAATATTTAGGAGCCACCATGGAAAGGAGATTTTATCTCTCAAGAAAATTCTGAGTGGACCCCCATAAAGTAGAAGAGTGATTAGAGGGAGGGAAGGAAGGTAGAGTCAGTAGATCCTGAGTGACTAGATTTTTAAGCTGAGACGACAAAGTCCTTGATCTGTCTTTTGATGGGTCAAGTAAGAGCATAAGGTGTGTACCATTAAATATGGGAAACTGGGCTAGTCTGAAGTATGTAATAGAAAAAAGACCATAAAAAACGAGAGTCGAACAAGGCAGCAATGTTCCCCAGGTTTTGTCCTTGAGCTTGCATGATGGTATTTATTTGCTGTGTGTCAAGTGACAGAAAGAGTGAGGTAACTCCCTCACCTCCTAAGAAAGACTGTTGGCCTTGTTTGTTGGTTTGTTTAGCTGGCAGTTTCAGTTGGTAGACTAGTAAAATGTAGGAATTAATGTACTACTTCTTGGTCATTGTGTTTGAGACTGGAGACTTAGGACATTATTGATTTGATTTCTGCTTAAATTGTAGAAGTTTTTACCATGACAGAGTGAGTTAGTGAGGACCACAGACTCTGTAGAGACCTGTTTTGTCAGCTACGTTGTCTAGGCAACTGTTTTCCCCTGTACTCCTTAACCAAGGGTAAGGAAGGTGTTCTTCACTTGGGGAATTCTTCTTTCTGTCTTCTTTCCCTCACGTCTTCCAAATTCTGGGCACCACAGCAGCTCTCTCCTGTGGCAGGTGTGCATCCTATTGGCTGGCTGGTATTTCTTTTTTTTTCTCCCCCTTACCCTTTTTTAATGGGGGAGGGGGCATAAAATATGTGTATGGGTACATGCAATAATGTTGTAATGTTTCTTGTTGTTTTAATTGATAATTACAAAATAATTGTTTGAATTATAACATGTTTGAGTAAATGCTAAATTAGTATTTTTCTAATATAATAATGAATTTGAAATCTAGCATTCCTGTAACAATGTGTCTTTGTTTGTCTGTCTGTGTCTGTCTGATAGTAATTAATATCTGTGGTCCGTATCTGGAGGAGGAAGTACAGCTTTAAAGGAATAACAAAAGACTTTGTGTCTTAGACCCTTCGCAGGTGTTACAGTCGGGTGAAAGAACATGGTGTTGGGAAAAGAAAGAGCAGTTACACATTTGAACAGTTGGAACAGGTGTTTGGTCAGGGAGGATGGGATGCTCAGCCCTGCCAGCCTGTACTTATTAACAGTAGTGGCTTGTACCAGGAGCTGGAGTCAGATGGCAGCACTATGGAGGACTATTCACAGGAGGACTGGGGAAACCACAGTCAGGATCTCCATGGCTACCCAACAGATCAGGAATTGGGTAAGAAAACCAATACATGTACTGTGTGTGTGTGTGTGTGTGTGTGTGTGTGTGTGTGTGTGTGTGTGTATACCTGGTATCTGATAGCTTCTAGTGTTGTCAGCGCAAGGCATATTGCTAAACTATTTGAGCCAATGTGGGCATCCTTGGCTTAGCATCAAACTGCCAAGTAGTGCTTGGTATTGGTTACTTGGTGATTTGGGTACCACTAAACTCCTTGAAGATAGGAGAATTCCTAATCTGAGCCATACAAGGAGGTTCACTGACAGAATCTTCTGCAACTCAAAATACCCTGTTCTTTGTAGCTTTAAGATTTCTGCCTAGAGCACTCACTCTTGGTCCAGCTCCTTTAAATCTACATTTGAGTGGCCGCATTGAGAGGATACATGTAGATTTTGTTTGCTTGTATCTCTTTATGTCAAGCATTCCAGTTTCGACTCTTACTTGGGAAGTGCTGGTCAGGTTTTAGCTGTAGCCCGTGTACATCAGCAACAAGTTGTGTGATGAGTAAGTTAGGAGTAAATAGCCTTCCCCTTGTGTTGTGCTCAGATGACTTCTGAGAAAGTGCAGGCGGGATTGGCTGTGTACATTTGTTTACCCTCCTTAAGGAAAAAATTACAGAAATCTTGCCCAGTGACAGAGAAATAAAGAAAAAAGGGCAGACTGTTAGCTTATTTTCTATTAATACTATTATAACTTCTCCTAAATATGGGAAGGGAAAAAGAAAGAGGCTCTCCAATTGTTAAGATTATCAGCCATATGTAGAAAATGAAGATTGGAAGAATAAGAATAGATGCTAAATGATCTTGCCATTCCATCTCACAAGAAAAATAAGGCCTAGACCGCAGTGTCTCATAACCCTGTTTGCTGTGAAGAGTTAAATCACCCAGACCTTGAGAAAAAAATAACATGCAGAATATGCTGATCCTCGTATTTGGGAGAGTAATTACTTACACTGTAAAACCTACGTAGAAAAGCCTAAATAGAGCAGAATCATTTTCATTCTTGTTCTTTTAAAATCATGTTTGCAGTGAAATTAAGCTTTAAGCTCCTCGCCTGAAATCCACTGGTGACCTTGAAGAATTTTATACTTGGGGAGTCTGGTTTCTGATCTTGCATATAAATGTTTGCATCTCATTATATAAAGTTATATTTTTAAGTCTGGTAGAGGACAGTAAATAGAGCTATTTATCCACATAAATGTGTGCCACCACTTACAAAAATATGTTTCAAAATTCTTTGTTTTTCAGATGAAATGCCAGTTTCAAAGAGAACATTAAAAATAAAACAAGAGTCTTCTGAAGAAGCACAGTAAGTAGATGCTTCGTTTTTTGTACCAATGTGTCTGAAGTTTAGTGACCTGGGAGGATCATGGACACCTAGGCATGCTGTAGAAACTCCAGCCTTACCACCATGGAAGCATGTCTGCTCATTCTTCATTCTACCACTGGGGACCTGAAATGCCGAATTTTATGTACAGGAAGAAGAAAAAAAATGTTCCATGAAAATATGTGTTTCCCTGTATGGACGTGCTTACTAAGAGATAAGATGAGCCACAAGGACTTGAGTTTAAATGGCACTGGGTGGAACAGTAGAAGGCCAAAGGGGCATTTAAATTCTTTATAATATTGCAGTTTGAGAATCAGAAATTAAGTTCTTAGGTGACCTACTTATGCGTGTAGAAAACAGGAAGGACTGAGAAGGTCCAGGATGGAGCCTCTCACTGGCCCAGCTGTCTTCTTACCTCTGAGAGTTTAATACTATCTGTTACATTCACAGTTCTTTTTAATGGCTTTCAGTGAGTTTTTTACCGAAGCCATTACAAAGAAAAACTAAAGTTTGGAGCTAAGTGAAGAGCACTGCTCATTTATCTTCTGGTAACCGTGAACTCAAAGTACCCATGCCTTGTGTGTTGCATTCCACATGTTTGATCTTGACGTTTGAGAGACAGGAAGAGACAAGCTGCCACTTGTCACTAGCCTTAAACCCTGGCATTTTTTTGGCATTGGATCTTTAGAAACCAAGAAGTAGGCAGAATCATGGGTGAAGTAAGCCAGAATCATGGGTGAAGGATAAACTTAGGGCACTCTTAGGTCCCAGGAAGCAGCTGAAAACACAGTGTTAGCTTTTTGCATTTTGCAAAGATAGGCCAGGGAGATAAGAGGACACACAGAATGTCTCTGTGAGGCCTCTCCAGACTGTTCAGAGCTCTCTAGAAGATACACGATTTTAAAAGGAAAGTCTGAAGGACCAGGGCTCTCTTTTGAAGATGCTGTTAGCAGAGAGCTGGAGAGAAAGCTCAGTGATTGAGTGCTTGGTGCTCTTGTAGAGGCCTCGAGCTGAGGTGTCAGCATTACTGTCCAGAGGCTCACAGCTGCCTCTAACTGCTAGGCCTCCGCCAGCACTTGTGTACACTCGCCGCCTCCCCACTCACTGCCTCTCCCCGCCTCAGATAGTAATGAAAAAAAATACCCTTAGCAAATCCCCTTTTCTTGATTGTGGGTGTGGAATAAGCACTTTTGTAGATTAAACTTATAATTGATTTTTGAAAATGTAGTAACTTGATTGCCAAGTTAATATCTATTTTTTTTATTTTATTTTTTATTTTTTTTTTTGGTTTTTCGAGACAGGGTTTCTCTGAGTAGCTTTGCACCTTTCCTGGGACTCACTTGGTAGCCCAGGCTGGCCTCGAACTCAGAGATCCGCCTGGCTCTGCCTCCCGATGCTGGGATTAAAGGCGTGCGCCACCACCGCCCGGCTCCAAGTTAATATCTAATAAGTCAGTCTTACCATATCAAAGTTTGGCCATACTTAAACATTTTAAAAAATATTTATTTTATTTTATGTACACATTTGCCTGTGTGAAGGTGTCAGATCTTCTAGAACTGGAGTTACAGACAGTTGTGAGCTGCCATGTGAGTGCTGGGAATTGAACCCAGGTCCTCTGGAAGAGCAGCAGCTAGTGTTCTTAACTTCTGAGCTATCTCTCCAGACCCCCCACCTCTCCTTTTTTTTTTTTTTTTTTTTTTTTTTTTGGTTTTTCGAGACAGGGTTTCTCTGTGTAGCTTTGCGCCTCTCCTGGAACTCACTTGGTAGCCCAGACTGGCCTCGAACTCACAGAGATCCGCCTGGCTCTGCCTCCCGAGTGCTGGGATTAAAGGCGTGCGCCACCACCGCCCGGCCCCTCTCCTTTTTTTTTGAGACAGGGTTTCTATATAGCCCTGACTATTCTGGAACTCACCATGTGACCAGGCTGGCCTTGAACTCAAAGAGATCCACCTGTCTCAGTCTCCCAAGTTCTGGGATTAAAGGTGTGCACCACTATTCCCATCGAGAAATAACTTATAATTGCATTTATGTAAATTTCATGAAGTGTCAGTCAGTACATTAGTTAAGCAGCCTGTGGAACAAGAATTTCATAGCATGTTCTATCTTGATCTGCTAATTATGCAAGTCATAACTGAAACATTTCTGTAATTTCACCTTTAATGTTCTAACTTAAATTTGAGAGTAATGATGAGTTCATACTAATTCATTTAATTGGAAATGGCATATTGCTCTTGTAATAGGTCCTTAGTCATAACCACTGAATTCTTTTCCTCCAGCACCTGTATAAAAATTACTGGACTATCATAAATCCCATGTTAGAAATTAAGTTGTTATTTGAGGCAGCACTGGGGCTCTGTTAAAGTA
Source organism: Peromyscus californicus insignis (assembly GCF_007827085.1). Taxonomy (NCBI): domain Eukaryota; kingdom Metazoa; phylum Chordata; class Mammalia; order Rodentia; family Cricetidae; genus Peromyscus; species Peromyscus californicus. Next base: position 32,436,242 of record NW_026294402.1, read on the forward strand.
GCCTTTGCTTTTTGGCACTTTGGTCTGAAGGCTATTATTAGGGTTATCATAGCCACTTTAAAAAATCCGTGATCTGCTGGGCAGTAGTAGCATACGCCTTTAATCCCAGCACTCAAGAGGCAGAGGTGGGCCAGGTAGATCTCTGAGTTCGAGGTCTACAGAGTGAGTTCCAGGACACCCAGAGCTACACAGAGAAACCCTGATCTCAAAAATCAAAAACCAAACCAAACCAAAAAACCTTCATGATCCTGAGTGAGGTCAGTGGCAGCACTTGATCAAGCCTGAAAGCCTGACTCCAGTCCCCAGAATGCATGGAAAAGCAGGAGAGGAACTACTACCAAGTTTTCTCCTGACCTCCTCACAAGTGACATGCACATACCTACACACAGTAATCATTTCTCTTAAAGCTCATGGTTCCTGGGCTTCACCGGGAAGCTTAAGTAGTTATATTTATTAAATTTGATAGAGTGAGACCTGCTTGGAAAGCAGTTTGTTTTTAATTCTAGGGACTTGATAGACTATTTCTGACATTTAATGCAGTGATCTTCCAGTGTGAAAGGAAGCCTTTCTGAGGTGTGGGTGTTTAAATGTAACATTTTACTCTTGTTGGCTGTGTTTTAAGTTATAGTGGTTCCCATAGTGAATGGTCTAGGCATTGAGCATTTCTATCATAGAAAATTCTGTTAGATGTTGCTGCTGATTAATTAATTTGACTGTTAATTTCTCTTTCTAGGAAACGAGACACCATGCAGAATATTGTACAGATTTTGGAGTCAGTGCAGTTGAAATGGGAACTGTTTCAGAGCTGGACAGACTTTTCAAGACTCCATCTTTCCAATAAACTGGCCATTTTTGGAATTGGCTATAACACCCGCTGGAAAGAGGATATCCGTTACCATTATGCCGAGATCAGCTCACAGGTGCCCCTTGGCAAGCGTCTTCGGGAGTACTTCAACTCTGAGAAGCCTGAGGGACGGATAATTATGACCCGAGTGCAAAAAATGAACTGGAAGAACGTGTACTACAAATTTTTAGAGATCACCATTAGTGAAGCTAGATGCCTAGAGCTGCACATGGAAATTGACTGGATACCCATTGCCCACTCCAAGCCAACTGGTGGGAATGTTGTTCAGTATTTACTGCCAGGAGGGATTCCTAAAAGTCCAGGTCTTTATGCCATTGGCTATGAAGAATGTATTGAGAGGCCTCTCTCACCAGATGTGGAGCACCAGGCCCTGGACCCAGGAAAGGAGGGCCGGGTTGGCCTGGAAACCCTCTCTGCACAAGCCTCATTACAGGTGGAAATAGAACCCACCCGGATCGTCTACTGCTACCTCGGTATTGCTGAGGTCAGGACTCTGCAGCAGTGCTTGTTTTTACATTTCCAAGCAAATACCAAAACCTTCAGTAAAGATTGGGTTGGTATTAATGGGTTTTTGTCTCAGAACTGTATTGTGGATCCTGGAATTTCCCCCAAATCCATCTATATCAAATTTGTAGAAGTTGAGAGGGATTTTCTTTCCGCAGGCTCATTAGTTGAGTGCCTGGAAAAAGCCATCGGATATCCCTTAAAATTTAACAACTGAGTGTCATCCTTCATAAGGATTTGGGCGTGTGCATTCTTCTCCCTTCTTCCCATTACCCAGACTACCCCACATCCAGATGCTGCCATCAGACTCTTCATGGGAACTCTTTCCACGATGAGACCAATGCAACCTCTAAGGAATCATAGTAGACTCTGGGCAGAAAAAGCAGACCTCACCTGAAATGCTCATTTTGAGTAAGCAGGTCTTGCATGGTGGGTCAGTTCTTTTTTAAAAAAAGAAAACATCAATTTTTAAATGGATTTTAGAGCCCTGATATAAACAAATATAGGTACATTCCATATTGGACAAAACTTATACTTTGAGTTTCATATGAAATTGAAAATTGTATTTTTTTCACAATGTTTCATTTTTACACATCTCTATAAGTATTATTTACGACCTTGAATAAATAAGCAATAGATAATGGCAAGTAAATCTTGAGCCACAGCAAATAAGGCTGTTTTCCAATATTACCTTTAGCTACTATTGTATATAATTTAGAGTTTCATTTTTTTCACCAACCAAGTGTTTTGCTATTTCCAATCAGTGTTGCCTGCAAAGACTTTTGTTTATGTGATGTATAACTTTTATGGTTGTGTTATCATTTAAATTAAAAAAAAAAAAAAAGAATTCCTGACCTTTTGGGTGTGCTAGTTGAGATTTTTGGTACCAGAGTGTGGCTGCATTGATTGTGGGGAGTATGTCCAGTTTTGTTTGAAGAGTGAACAAACCCAGGCTGGGATGTGGTCCAGAGCTAGTGCTCATCTCGAATGCACAAGACCCTGGGTTCAGACCCCAGTCCTGGAAAGAAAAGAATGGCCAGACCAATCAAAAAAATGCTCTGTTTTCTCTCTATATTAACAGTGACCATAGTCATTTCTTGTCAGAGTTCCAGAGATTATTAGGAACAACACTGTGTCTCTTACTAGAAAATGACTGCAGTGATATTCCTTCGGACTTAGGAGTATAAATTTACAGGGCACTTTGACTCCTCGTCTTTTTCACTTAGTAATTGGCTAAGTCTCCTAAGTACTGAAAGGACAGACTTGCTGCCATCTTGCTGTGTCTAAAAAAAGAAATGAGGAGCCAGAAAAAACACAATCCTAATGCCTTTGAAAAGTGATCCATGAGAGAAGGAATTGGAAGGTGTTAGTCCATTAGGCAACGACGCATGCACAGACCTTTTCCAAGACTTCAGTGGGTCAGGCAGCACTTCACCTGGAGGCTAGCACACTTGGCGGAAAAGGGTCTCTAGTAGTCAAGGGTCACTTGTTCTCCTGGCAGGAACTTGCTAGTTTGGTATTGGTCTTTAATGGTTCCTCACCATCTCTCAGGCATTCTGCTTTAAATGGGCAGCAAATCCAGATGAGAACTCTTAAGTTCCTGATTTTCTTTATTTTTTTTCTTTATTAAGAAATTTTTTATTCATTTTACATACAAACCACAGATCCCCCTCTCATCCCTCCTCCCACTCCCCCCTCAGCCTTCTCCCCCAACCCACCCTTCGATCCCCTCCTCCAAAAAGGGAAGACCTCCCATGGGGTGTCAGCAAAGCCTGGTACATTCAGTTGAGGCAAGTCCAAGCCCTCCCCCACCCCTACATCTAGGCTGAGCAAAGCATCCCACCATAGGTAATGGGTTCCAAAAAGCCAGCTCATGCACCAGGGATAGATCCTGATTCCACTGCCAGGGGCCCCTCAAACAGACCAAGCTACACAACTGTCTTCGCTTATGCAGAGGGCCTAATGCAGTCCCCTGCAGGCTCCACAGCTGTTGGTCTAGAGTTCATGAGTTCCCACAAGCTTGATTCAGTTGTCTCTGTAGATTTCCCCATCATGATCTTGATGCCCCTTGCTCATAGAAACCCTCTTCCCTCTCATCGACTGGACTCCTGGAGCTCTGCCTGGTGCTTGACTGTGGATCTCTGCATCTGCTTCCATCAGTTACTGGATGAAGGCTCTATGATGACAGTATTCACCAATCTGATTACTAGGGTAGGCCAGTTCAGGCACTTATTGCTAGTAGTCTAAGCTGGGGTCATCCTTGTGTATTCCTGGGAACTTCCCTAGCACCAGGTTTCTCCTTAACCCCATGATGTCTCCCTAAGTCTCTGATATTCTATACAGTTGAAAATAAAATCACAAGCCAGGAGGTGGTGGTGCACACCTTTAGTCCCAGCACCCAGGAGGCAGAGGCAGGAGGATCTCTGTGTTGCAGGATAGCCTGGTCCACAGAGTGAGTTCCAGGACAGTCAGGGCTAAACAGAGAAACCTTGTCTCAAAAAACCAGAAGTAAAATAAAATTGCATATTTAAATTATTTCCCACAACTCACAAAATGAAGTCAAATCAGTGACTTTCCCCCCTTTTTATTTTGACACCATTTGGCTAATTGATACTTACATGTTTTTCTAGTGATCTAGGGCACTTTTAACCACTGGGATGGTTTATTTGAGTCTGGGCTTATGGAGTTACCTTTTTTTCTGATGTAAGCTGCTAAAAATAGGTGCCACTCAGGGAGAGTATAAATATCCTGAGACTGTCAATGCAGAGTCTGCTTAGTGTGCAGCGTGTGTGTCTGGAGGCCTTGGGAGATCTTTGTGAGTTTAAGCTTTGGTCCTAAGGCTAAGGTGTATGGATGATCGGACAGCAGTAATCTCATGATGGCCAGTGCCAAGCCAGAGGAACAAGCATCACCAGGAATACTACATGACCCCTCCAATACAGCCACTGACCAATCCGGAACTAACCTTAATACTGAATTTATCTATCTCTATCCCCTTCCTTGGCTAGTAGTTACTAGATGGGGCAGAATGTTTTAGGAACATGTGGTGAGGACTACTTGTATATTACTGGGAATGTGGCATTGTTGACTCCTGTGGTCAAGATGGAGGGCAAAGATGAGATCAAGCCTGAGTTTCCATTTGGCTTGAAATGGTTCGAAGGTCAGGGAAGTGGACAAAATTGAGCATTGGGAATTGGAGGCTTGTCAGGACAGTGACTTACTGATAGGAGTATCCTATCTGTTTGACCAGAGCAGTTTAGAAAAGATAACAAACAGGTAGACTGGAGAGATGGCTCAGTGGTTAAGAGCACTGACTGCCCTTCCAGAGGACCTGGGTTCAATTCCCAGCACCCACATGGCAGCTCACAGCTGTCTGTAACTCCAGTTCCAGGGGACCTGACACCCATATCAAAACACCAGTGTACGTAAAATAAAAATAAATTCTAGGGGGCAAAAAGATAACAGGTTGTCTGGTAACTGAACATTGCTAAAAAAACAAGTGGACTGAGGCCTTAAGTATGCTTTTGATCTGATCCAGGAGGGATGGAGGCCCTTTTTCAAAGACTTTTTCAAAGACTTTCACAATTCTTTTTTTAAATTTAATTATTTTTTACATGTATGAGTGTTTTGCTTGCATCTATGTATATGTACCACATGTGTGCTTGGAGGTCAGAAGAGAGCATCAGATCCCCTAATATTGGAGTTCTGGATGGTTGTAAACCATGTGGATGCTGGGAATCAAACCTTTGTCCTCTGCCCAGTCTGTCTCTCCAGCCCAGTTTATAAATTCTTCGGAAGATCTGAGAAGTGTGGTTGAGAGAAACCTATGAAGTTGTGAACTAGGCTTGCACACATCAAATGTTTATGTAAGCAGTTCGTAGCACAGATGTGTTTTGACATGGACTTGTACACAACAGAGAGCTGTCTACCCTAAAAAGTGAGCCAGAGCTTATGGGGTGGAATAGAGCTTCCTTGCTCACATCTTGACTTCATCAGGGTCAGAAGTGGTTGGAATAGGAGGCAGTGAGGAAAATTCCTTTTGGTAAAAGCCTGAGGAGACTGCATCTGTGTCACATGGATACAGTCACTCCCGTTAGACCCTTGTGATGTCCCTTACCCGAGGTAAACTATTTGGCAAGCAGCTTTTGGACTGGGGTGGGCACACCTGACTCATCAGATGCGTCAGTGTCACTGGGCTAGACCCAAGGCTTTGTACTCCCTTTTCCTGGGAGGAGTTATTTAGAGTGACAACCCTGGTCCAGAAACAAATGAGGACTTTTTGCAAGAGGAACTTTATGGGCCTGGAGGGATGGCTCAGAGGCTAAGAGCACTTGCTGCTCTTCCAGAGCACAGGGGTTTGATTCTGAACACTCAAATGGCAGCTTAAAACAGACAACAACTCCAGTTCCAGGGGGGTTCAACACCCTCTTCTGGCCTCTACAGGCACTGGACACATGGTGTGCAGCCAAAATGCTCAAACATGTTTTTTTAAAAAATGCTTCTAGTATTCTGAAATCTAGAAAAATTTGAATTTGATAGACGAGGAAAACCAAGCCAGCCCACCCCTAGCACCACCTCTTTGATAGTCCCAAAGTTTGAAGGTCTCTGCACTTGGCTGATCTGCCAAGAGGTAGATTCCAGAGATGTCGGGAGCAGTCTAGTGTTTGTGCAGGCATTTCGTAGAGCCACTGCATGACGGGTATTTGAAGAGGAGCCAAGTTGGCTGCACTGGAAAAAGTTACCGGGGCTCTACAGATAGGAAAAGCCATTGCACAGTGCTGGAGCGGGTGGAGTGTGTGCTGCTGAGGAGGCCCGGCTCGGGTTCCTCAGAAGAGGCCACGCCAGGCATCCATGGTTATGCCTCTGCTCCCCGTAACTTTGTTCAGTGGTGAAGCTCTGCCCAAATGATTTGGAGCATCTTTTCCAGTTATTTCTTGGCTGTTGGGCAAAGGCGAGAACCGGTGCGTCAGAGGTGCAGCTTCGGCCGTCAGAGGGCGCAGAGGTGCCTCCACCGAATGGCGTGGGGAGGGGCGTGGGGTTGAAATTAAATTCATAGAGGAAAGATCTAGTCCTGGGAATTAAAGGATCAGAGTCAGCCTAAGCTGTTCACTGCAAGGATGAGCAGGAGCGAAGACACCAGCGGCTGTACAGAAGGGAAGGAAATTTATTCACGTCCCCCCACCCCACCGCAGCTGCCCCTCCCCCCAGTCAGCGTTAAGCCTATGAGCAGCTCATGGATGAGGAGCTGGGGACAGTCGCCTCAGTTTCCCGCTCAGTTTCCTTGTACCAGACTTCCCTCTTTGCAGCAATGAGGCGAAGGGCCGGGACTCCCTCGGGGCTCAGTTTCTGGAGCCCTGGAGAACCCGCCCCTCTCTCGCCTTAGGAGAAGGAAGGCCTGTGGTTTGTCGGACTATCTTGGACTTCCTCGCCCCGAAGCATCAAGCCTCAGCCGGGCCGAGAGGGAGCTGGGCGAAAGTTCGAATCCCCACCTCGGCAGCTGCACCTGGCCCACCTGACCTCGCACTCCATACACCGCAAGGCTCCCTTCTTCCTCCGAGAAGGCCGCCCTGCTTAGGCTGAGGACGCGGCACCCCAGGCTTGGAGCCGGCCGTTCTGGCGGCAGCCGCTGGGCTTTTAGTGTCGGGTGAGGGTGGCTCCTGGATTTAGGTTAGTCCCGCCTGCCTCCTTTGTCACCTCAACGCCCGACACCTGCGCGGAAGGTGTGTGTGCGACTCCCAGGGCTGGTTCATGGGGTACCACGACCTCGCCAACCCCAGTCTGAAGAGTAAACTAGGGTAGAGGCAGCGGGATCCGGCTCTGGAGCCCGGGGACAGCTCTCCTCCCCCGCGGCGGGTCACTAGCGCGCCGCGCCCACCCGCCCGTCAGGACGGTGACCTCTCCACCCCTTTGAATGCCCCGCCCCCTGTCCAGTTGGTCCCCACCCCACCTCTCCATCCGCACACTCGCAGACTTGGGCTGGAGCCACCCTTGCCAGTAGCCCGGGTCCTGTGCACACTGGAGTTGCCGCCGCCGCTCACCCCAGCACCTGTAGGCCGTGTGTGCCCCCAACTGTCCTGAGTCCTCTGGGCCAAGGAGGGCCATGATTATTCCGGCTGGAACCCCCGAGACCAGCTTGCTGCGGGTTTTGTTCCTGGGACTGAGTACCCTCGGTGAGTCAAACAAACCTCGGGCCTGGAGGGTCTTTGATAGATCCGATCCTAGGGAGGACTTTTGGGGGAGTGGTTGTGACGGGACTTACGCTTGACATTCTTGTCTTTCTTCATCACCCTCCACTTCAGGGTGTCCATGGTTGGTGCTGTGTCTTCTCCCTTCTATGGCCAGAACAGCTCCCAACTTTGGTGTCGGGTGTGGTGTTGGGGAGGGGGATAAGGGCCTCCCTCTCCAGGCAGCACCCTTGGGATGAGTTATGGGAGTTATTCCCGTCTCCTCGCCACCCCCACTCATCACAGCTGGATAAGCTGAGGCACTAGATGAAACAGTGACTAAAGAGCTTAAAGACTTAATTCCAGCCTCCCCCCCCCAAAAAAACACACACACACACACACATTCAAGCTGATACGAAAGATCCCTGGGGGAATATCTGGTCCGCAGCCTTGACGCAAGTACTTCAAGTCAGTATTTCACGTCACAGCATTTCCCCCACCAAGTTCCCTTCTTTCCCTCCCGCTTCCTGCCCTGGAAATCAAAGGAGATGCCCCCAAAGCCTGACCATGAGGTCATTTGGACACAGGAAATTTGGAAAGAGGTCAAATTCTGAGACTAGTCACGCAGCACATTCTCAGGTCTACCATCATCCTTATCTTTTCTCAGATCCGAAGGAACAAGGAAAACAGGGAGGGGGTGCTGAAGTGTCCAAGAGGAAGGAAATCTCCTGAAGCAAGTGCTGGGGAGAGCTTCCTAGGACATCTAGCGGGAGTTGACAGTGACCCAGTGCTTTATCTGGAGAGAGAAGACCCAGTAGAAACGAAGTCCATTATTAGCTATCCCCTGGGCCGTTTTGCTATCTGGGTTTGGCATCTTCTGCTTTAACTCATTTCTCAGGCTACAGGATGCCAGAGCGAGCAAGCCCTAAAGAAGGTAGAGTAAAATTCAGTCGCACTGATGGGGATCTCTTTGTTCCTGCCCACAGTCTCTTTCAGTCTGTGTGCTAGTAGTGTGGAGGGCATGGAATCTTAAGGTCCCCAGATAGGAGTCTCATGAGCTTCTGCCCTCCCGAGCCAGTCCAAAGCTTCGAGAGCTTCCTGCTCCTTCAGCTTCTCCACTCTACTTTTGCATCTTCAACCTCGGCTTCTGTTTCTTTTCTGCATTCTTCCTCAACTTGGCCCTTCTGTGTTGGAAGGGGCAGAGTCAGTCCCGAAGCAAGGGAGGAAAAACCTCCATTGGCTGCCTGGGCATCACAGGCATCCTCTGCAGGTCACCTGTGGCCCCCTCCTTTTTTTTTTTTTTTTTTTTTTTTTTCCTTTCAGCCTTCCGTCTTAGTTTGTCATATCAAAGACCCAGAGCCTAAGTTGTTGCTGTTGGCATGAAAGTTGCCCTTTTTGGCCTCTGGAGGGTTAAATTTGTGCTCGCTGCTCCTGAGGAAGGCACAAGGCAACCAGGCCCTCCTGCTCCAAGTGCTCTTTCGTGGCTCAGAGCTGCCCCTGGAGCGTGAGAAGCCCACAAGGGGAGTTTCTCAGAGAAAGAGGGAAACTAAAAATAGTAGCCCTGGGGAGCAGGGCCCATTCGCTCTGCTTAGGCCCTTCGCCTGTTCTCTCTGGTCTCTCAGATCGGGCCAAATGATGCTATTCTTGAGCTGCTCCAGAGGTCTTCATTGGAACCCAGCTACTTCCCATTTTTCTCCTGAGGCACCCAGTTACCAAAAGGTCTGGCCAAGTAGGGGTCTTCGGCTCCAAGTGAGGCCAGAGCAGAAGGCTGGGAAGTCTTAGGACCTCTTGCATGCCTAGTTTCTCACTGAAGGAGTAAGTGTCTATCGCTGCATCTCACTCCCGCCCCCCACCCCAGCCCCTCGCTTTGCAAACTACAAATGCAAAACCTGGAGGAGGTGGATAGGGCACCCTTGGCGAGCGATGCTCGAGTCCATCTGGGTGCAGACAATTCCCCGTCTTAACTAGCCTTACGGCGAATGTTTCTGAGAAGGCTGGCACCGGCGGCCGCCGCCTGGAGTCTCCAGGTGCGCCTGTAGGCGGAGTCCCCGGGGGAAGTGGAGCTTCTCAAGGCGGGGTTGTTTTCGCCTGCCGAGCCTCCGGTCTAGCGGCCCCGGCTTCATTGTCTTCTGCCTTATCGGCAGGCGCAAGTTTCCTGCTCCTTCCACAGGGACCCGCCAGGAAATGTCAGGGGTGGGGGATACCACGAAGGACAAGGAATAGGGGTGGGGTCCCGAGTTAAGACGAGGCCGGGAAGCGATGGGGGAGGCGCGCATCCTGGCTCGGTGGGCTCTGGGTCTCCCCAGCCTTCCGCCCGGCTCTGCCAACACAGACCGTCTGCAGCCTCTAAGCTCTTGCTGCCTGCTCACCTTCCCCAAGGTGGCAGCTAGTCCTGAGTGCCGAGTGCTGTGATTCGGGAAGAGCGGGGCCCAGGACCAGGGCCGTCAGAGTCCCCAGGCTCGGTTCTATACTTACCCAAAGTTATTTCCCAAAAGGCTTTAGCACTCCACGCCCGCTCCATTCTCCAAAGGGCGAAAAGCAAGTGCTCTGGGCACTGTAGTGCCAACAGGTTCCCCTAACTGAAGTTGACACCCCTGTCCACCCAAATGCAGGACGCAGGATGCACGTCCGGCAAGCTTTGTACTTGTGAGAAGATTGTCCTCACCTTCCTCCCTGAAACTCCCTGCAACCCAGCGGCACTCGCTTTGATAGCCAGGAACCCAAAAGTGTTCTTGAGGATTTGGCTGGGTCTCAGTCATGCGGTTTCTTAGGGGAGCAGACTCAATGGGACAGAGCGGAGGCCTGGGATTCCCCTAGTCTCCGGCAGGCACGGGAGCTGGGAAGCACAGTACTCGCACTCGCAATCCGGTGTTCAGAAGCAGCTGTGCGTTTAATGAGTAACTGATCAGCCTACCCCCTCGATCTGTCATCCATCCGGGTGTAAGAAGTCCGGGTGACCAGGACCGGCACCCCCATTCTCCCTTGCCTTTCACCAAAGAGATTGGAAGAGCAAGAGTATAACGTGGGGTGTGGATCAAAAGCAGGTCTACCTTCCCTTCTGAAATCGCCCTTCCTCGACGTGGAATCTGCTCAGATTCTGTACCTCTGAATTAGAATGAATACATAAAATTGTGGTACCACCCCCACTCTAGACGCAAGACTTCAGAGTGAGGAAGAGCAGGGCCTTTGGAAAGAGGTCTCCTGTCGCTCCTCTAGGCTTTGTCCTTCCTCGAGGGACATTTCCCCCCCCCCATGCCCCCTCAAGGGACAGACGTTGTCCAGGGCCCTTGGGCTGACCAGGGAACTAGCCCTGGGAGGTCCCATCTCCTTGCTCTGTTTTCAGCTTCCTTCTCACTGGCTCAGCTGGAGCTGCACGTGCCCACCGGCCTCAGCAAATTGGAGGCGGTAGAGGGAGAGGAAGTGGTGTTGCCCGCCTGGTACACGATGACACGGGAGGAGTCTTCATCCCACCCCTGGGAGGTGCCCATCCTGATTTGGTTCTTGGAACAAGAAGGGAAGGAACTAAACCAGGTGAGGAGAAAATCTTAGCCAATGACAACCTAGGGAATGTAGGGCTGGGCTCGCAGAGAACGAGGGTGCAGGACAACGGCATAGGAAAGAGCAAGAGGCCTCAAAGGATCCGGGTTGGCGCCTATTGTAAAATCCAGTGCATAAAACTTGGTCAAAGCACAGGCGGGTGGGGGTGGGGTCGGGTGGGGTGGGTGTAGGGCTGAGGATTGAGGAAACACGGGGTGAGTAAAACAATCTTTTTCTTTTTGGAGACCTGGTCTCACCCTATACACCCATCTTGCCTCAAAACTCACAGAGGCCCGCCTGCCTCCGCCTCCTGAACGCTGAGATTAAAGGCAGGGGTACCATGGCCTGCATCATCCATTTTAAAAGCTCTACATGTGCTGTGTGTGTAGGCATTTTCTGAGCTTGAGATGTTGTCAAGTACAGGCCACATCTCTTCCTGGATCCCCTTGCCTTCCAGCCCCCTCTCCCCCCCCCCCCCCCATCATCATCATGCTTGTGTATGTATGGGCTTGTATGTGCCATGATGCTAGAGAGAACAACTTTCAGGAATCAGCATTTTCCTTCTGTCTTTATATGCGTTCCAGGGATTGAACTCAGATCATCAGGCTTGGTGGCAAATGCTTTTATCCAGTGAGGACTGGCACTCAGTGGTTCTTTTATCCGGAAGCTGATGTCAGATTCTTGTTACTTGCATGGATTTCTTGCACAGTCTTGGAAAATGTATTCAAGGAAGTTGTTTGATCTTTTCTTTTGTTGGTTTGTTTGTTTTCTGGGTTTTTTTTTTTGGTTTGTTTTTTTGGTTGTTTTTTTTTTTTTTTGGCACAGGGTCTCTCTATAAAGCTCTGGCTGTCCCGGAGCTTACTACGTAGACCAGGCAGGGCTTGAACTCCTAGAGATCTCCCTGCTTCTGCCTTCCTGTGTGCTGGGATTAAAGGTGTGTGCCACCATGCCTGGTCTTGTTTTGTTTGAGACAGAGTCTCATAGTTTATTCTGGCCTTAAACTTATGATTCTCTTGCCTCCACCTCCCAAGGGCTGGAATTATGCAATGCTGGGTATGGACCTAGGGATTCCTGTACACACGAGTGAGGCAGGCACTTTACCAATTTACCTTTTCGTTCAATCTCCCATTGACACTTTTTTTGCACATATGCATGTTTGTATGTGTGTGTGTGTGTGTGTGCATGTGTTGATGTTTGTACATGTGTGTACATGTTCATGTGCACATGCATGTAAAAAAGCCAGAAGTCAAGCTTGGGTGTTATTCTTCAGGCACTATCTATCTCGTTTTTGAGAGACGGCCTCACACTAGGCTTGGAGTGCACCCAGCGGGCTAGTCTGAGAGACCGCTTGTTTGCGGCTTTCCAGATTTGGGATTATAAGTGCTCTCTCTACCTTGCTAGGGTTTTTTGGTTGTTTTGATTTTTTAAAGATCTTCATGCTTGCAGGACAAGCACATTCAGAGACTGAGTTATCTCTCCCAGCCATACCCTGCCCCCCTCAACACATACACAGACTTCATCTGTGTAGCCCTGGCTGTCCTAGAATTCCCTATGTAGACCAGACTGGCCTCAAACTCAGAGATCCACCTGCCTCTGTCTCTTGAGTGCTGGGATTAAAGGCAAATGTCATCACCACCCGGCCAGCCATACCTTTTTACATTAAGAAATAAAAATCTTTTCTCTTTTTTAAAAGATGTGCCCTTTAACGGTAGAACGTTTCCATCTGACAATCTATAATCTAAGTTTCTTCCATATACGCTTCCTCTTGCATTTCCCCTTCTTCTCCCACTACATATTCACCTAAAAAGCCACCATAAAAGCTGAGAGATGGTCCACATGGGAAAGGAGAGCGGCCAGGCATTGTGAGCGGGTAGGTAGGAAGATGGGTAAATGAAAAGTGGTTCAGGTCAGGAGGCTGGGTTCAAGTGAGGAGGCTGAGAAGAAGTCCATTTTGGAGGAGGGGGACAGGCTGAGCCTGTGTGTGAACAGATGCATCACAGACTAGTAACAGACATCCTGCCTCCACTAGGTGCTGTCCTATATCAATGGAATTTTGTCAAAAAATTCTCGAGTATCCCTTGTCCACTCTATCTCCACACGGAACGTGTCTCTGAGGCTGGAGGCCGTCCAGGAGGAAGACTCTGGAACCTACCGCTGCTCTGTCAATGTACAGGACAGTGAAAGCACAGGCCTGGGCCACAGCTCCAAAAGCCTAGAACTCAAAGTGCTGGGTGAGTAGAAAGGGTACATCTCCGGATCCCTTCCCACCCCGGCCCAGGGAGGTCAGGCGGGTCTCCCTCTCCAGTGGCCAAGTAGAAGACCTGGGGATGAAATGTGGAATGACAAAAGAGAGTGAGGGAGGGAAACCTGCGTCCTTAGGGTCTGGATTTTAACCCATCTTTTCTTCTCCAGTCCCTCCAGCTCTTCCATCCTGTAGTTTCCAGGGTGTACCCTACGTGGGGACCAATGTGACCCTGAACTGCAAGTCCCCAAGGAGTAAGCCTACTGCGCAATACCAATGGGAGAAGCTGGCCCCATCCCCCCAGGTCTTCTTTGGACCAGCCTTAGGTAAGGGAATTTCTGGATGTCACTGACATGGTGACTGAAGATGGGGAAGGATGAGAGGCATTTCACAGACTGGGGTGACAAGGGTAGGCATGACAGAACGGGACAGGAGGAAGATGTCCTATTAGGTGTAGGTGCTGCATGCTCGATGCTTCCACGAACTTCCAAGTATACTGTTACTGCGGTCTGGAGCTAAACTGCCTGCTTCACATTCCAGTCCTGCCACTCAATAACTGTGACTGTGCTCCCATCCCCCATTTCTAAACTGAGATTTATACATACCAACTATGGAAAATATCTCTGTGTGTGTGTGTGTGTGTGTGTGTGTGTGTGTGTGTGTTGCTGGCAATTGAACTCAGGACCTTGTACATGAAAGGCAGGCACTCTAACACTGAGTCACACCCCAAACATCTTTGGTTTTTGAGACAGTCTTACTAAATAGCTAAGGCTGGCCTCAAACTAATCCCTCTGCGTTAGCCTGCTGAGTGCTAGGATTACACCACTATGTTCAGCAACTGGAATATTTTAAATATAAGCATTAGATAACTTTAGAAGATCATTATTAATTGCTGGGACTTTTCAATAGTTTTTTTTTTTATTGTATAAAATAACAGGAGGGTTTTTTTTTTTTTTTTTGAGACAAGGTTTCTCTGTGTAGCCCTGGCTGTCCCGGAACTCACTATGTAGGCGAGGCTGACCTTAAACTCACAGAAATCTGCCTGCCTCTGCCTCCAAAGTACTGAGATTAAAGGTGGGCATCACTACGCCCAACTCAATGGATATCATTTTCAAAGCTATATATTGAAGTATTATTGTAAATATTTTAAACAAGTTATTATTATTATTAGTGTGTGTGTGAATGATGGGTGTGTGAGCATGTGTGCCATGGTACGTGCTTGAGTACAATTCGTGGAGTTGGTTCTCTCTTTCCACTTTTGTGTGGGTTTCAAGGATTGAACTTAGGTGGCCAGGCTTGTGTGGCAAGTGTCTTTACTCACTGAACCACCTCACTGGCCCCAAAATATTGCTTTAAAGTGTCAGTGGGGGAATAGGAAGAAATACACAAGTATAGCCAAGTGTTAACAGCTGCTGGGTAGAGGTGTGGGTATAAACATTTTTACTTCTCCCCTTTTCTACTTTGCACTGGACCTATTTATTTTATTTTATTGGTGCTATGGATGGAACCCAGGGTCTTTCACACACTGAACATTGATTTTACTACTGAACTAAACCCCTGGGACCCACTGGACTTTCTTCCTCAAATATAAGTTGACCACACATGTGGAGGCCGGCTCTCAACCTTGGGTGTCATTCTCAGGAGCTATCTGCTCTAGTGTGTGAGACAGCGTCTCTCACTGGGATCTACGGTTACGGAGTTGGCTAGCACGGCTGGCCACCACTTTAGCTGAACTATTTCCTCAGCCCCTCATTTGAGCATTTTAAGAATTATATAAGAATTTAAAAAGGGCGCAGTGAATAGGTTTTTTGTGACTATTTGATAAGCTAGTACACGTAAAGAACCCAGGCTGGGCTTCAGCACATAGTCAACAGCCAAAGGATCAGAATGACGAATCTTTACAATCTTCTCAACCCCACCAGGTAAGGAGCATTATCCCCACTTCACAGATGAAGAAGTGGGGACCCACAAGGGTCACATGAGGTGTTTGAGACCCCAGTTTTTTTAGTTGCTAGTCAAATGTTCTTTCTGTCCCCTCCTCTCTTCACATCGCCTTTTGGAAACACGTATCAAAATGATGCTTTGATTTTCTGTGTGGCACTTCCTTCTAGACATCAGTTGGAACTACTGAGGAATAGAAATGGAGCAGGCATTGAGCTAGCCTCTCTGCAGAGTCCAGAGTGCTGCCACAATGCTTCCTGCTCATAAGGCCACGGATAAGCAGTGACTTTCAGAGCCTAGAAGAGGGCATTCCGGAAGTAGGGCATGGTATATGTTTTCTTAACGGAAAAGCTGGCTCCTGGACTGATAGCTAAATTGCCTCCATAGATGCTGTCCGTGGATCCTTAAAGCTCACCAACCTTTCCACTTCCATGTCTGGAGTCTATGTCTGCAAGGCTCAAAACAGAGTGGGTTTTAGCCAGTGCAACGTGACCCTGGAAGTGATGACAGGTCAGTGAGGGGTAAGTGTGGGGAAGAAGTGTGATCAGTGGATGGCTTTACAGGAGAGGAAGACACCTGTCTGATGAGGCTTCTCATTGAATCATGCCTGGGAATTGGACATGGTCAAAGGCAGGGACAAATGTTTGGTCACTGTCCGGCCATTTTCTACTTGACCGTCCTCTACCCCCATCCTAACAGAGAAAAGAGGGGAATGTAATGAGCAGTGGGACTTGAGGGGATAAGGGGAATGTAATGGTGATAGTTGAGTAGTGGGACTTGAGGGGATAAGGGGAATGTAATGGTGATAGTTGAGTAGTGGGACTTGAGGGGATAAGGGGAATGTAATGGTGATAGTTGAGTAGTGGGACTTGAGGGGATAAGGAACAGATAAGTGTCCCCTCCTCTGACACTAAGGATTTTTCAGGATCTAAGGCTGCTGTGGTCACTGGAGCAGTTGTGGGCACTCTGCTTGGGTTGGTGCTGCTGGCTGGACTGGTCTTGTTATACCAACGCCGCAGCAAGACCCTGGAGGAGCTGGCCAATGATATCAAGTAGGTGTCCCTGATCTTTGAGGAGGTGGGAACTCTGGTGACTTTTCTCTGGAGTCTGGGAATTCAGGCCTCTCCCATTTTTAATGGGAAGGTGGATGGTAGCCGTCACATTCCTAAGAGAAGATTTAAAGGAAGAGAGCAAGGGATTTGATGTGTGTGGAGGGGCAGTAAGACAAACATGTAGGACTTCTTCTCCCTTTTCTCCTTTTGGCTTCTGATGTGTGACTTATTTGATGACCAGGGAAGATGCCGTTGCTCCCCGGACTTTGCCTTGGACCAAAGGCTCAGACACAATCTCCAAAAATGGGACGCTTTCCTCCGTCACCTCAGCACGGGCTCTCCGGCCACCCAAGGCTGCTCCTCCAAGACCTGGCACATTTACTCCCACACCCAGTGTCTCTAGCCAAGCCCTGTCCTCACCAAGACTGCCCAGGACAGACGGGCCCCCACCTCAGGCTGTATCTCTGAGCCCAGGTGGGGTTTCTTCTTCTGCTCTGAGCCGTATGGGCGCTGTGCCTGTGATGGTGCCCGCTCAGAGTCAGGCTGGGTCTCTTGTGTGATGGCCCGGGCACTCATTGACTAAATCTGGTATCTCACCTTCCTGTAAAGGTCACCTGTGGTACAGAGGAATGAATCTTGGGGGGATAGCCACACTCTAGACCTCCAGTCCTCTGCCCCTACCTCCTTTTATTGTTGGAAAACTGGGCCTCAGTAGACTGAAGTCTGGGTCGAAGGAGAAACAAAGGAAGTGGACCTGAGAAGCGGGGGAGGGGGGGCTCACGGGGGAGGGGGCTCAAGGGGGGGTGGGGTTCCACGGGGGAGGGGGGCTCCACTTCTTCCCTGCTTCTCTCTGTGAAGCCAGATGAATGCTGCTGAGATTGGCTACCCTCCAAGGGCTTTGGAGGAGACTGCCAGCTGGTGAAGCCCCTGGCTCTGTGATCTGTACAAACACACTATCTAATGCTGTCCTTTGCTGCCCACTCTAACTCCCTGTATTAATATAACCTGTCCTGCTGGCTTGGCTGGGTTTTGTTGGAGCAGGGGATAAGGAAGACATTTTTTTTTTAAAAAAAAAAACTAACTTGAAATTGGTGTTTTTGTTTTTATTTTGCAAATTTCAATAAAGATACTTTGCATTTTCATGAACTAGTAATCCAATCACTTTCGCTAACCTGGGCTTCACAGAAACTGAGTTGCGGGAGGCTATGAAGTCGATCCTACCTACTCAGGTTGTGCATCCAGGAGACTTAATACAACTGCAGGGAATACTGCCTTATAGTTCTTCTAGAGTCTGTAGAGGGGCCATTCACGGTCACATGGAAAGGGAAGGTGCCAAGAACCCGAGGCTGCAGAGCCCCTCACCTCATCTGAACAAGGAGGTGACAGTGAACTGGGGCACTTGCTGCTGGTGCCCCGGGCTTGGGTCTCCATACCACACACTCCATTGCTTTTCCTCTCCAGGGTGAGGTTCCCCTGTGTTCTCTTTCCCATGCCTCTGCATCCTTAACAAACACACCTTCCTACTCTCCGGGTAGCAGTCCCCTTTGACAGTTGAGGAAAGACTTAGGGTGTGGTACAGGTTGATATCCTAATACCACCCTGTTCTTTCCTACCCAGAGTGGGGTCTTCGGACCTCAGTTTCTCCGTCCCCAGTGGTTCTCCAATGGAGAAGTGGGTGTAGTTTCCCTGGAGAGACTCTTATTTACCCCAGCAAGTGGTGGGAAGAGAATGTCTGAAGAGTCCAGGCCAGCTTACCTCCCAGGGACGGATGCTCACTGTCTTTGGCCCCCAAGGTGACAGCATCGGCCAGTGGGTATCAGAATGCCTTCTCTCCTGACAAAGACACTTCCTTGTGGAGTTCCAGTTCTGAATCCTTGTCTTTAGGCTGCCCTCCCCAAGCTCAGGTCCTTCTCCAGGGCTTGAAAGCTTCAGAAATTAGGGGGAAATTAGGGAGAAAGAAGTATCCCATAATCAGGCCTGGAGGAGGGAGGAGCATTTCCCTTACCTGAGGGTGCCCGCCTCTGCCCTTGTTTGCTCTGAGATAGGCAGTCTCTCTCCTGCCCAGCACAGGGCGGCTGCCCTTCGGGGTTTTCCTAGACTCTCACGTCCTCCAGACTTACAGACGACAGACAGCACCAGGAGACAGTCGTGGTCATGGCTTGGGCTTTCCTCTGCGGACCCTTGCTGGGCTTCCTGTGCCTGAGCGGTGAGGAGAGGCTGGGAGGGCCGAACCCAGGCGACAGCGAGCTGGGGGCAGGGCTGGGCTTCCCTGCCTGGCTCAGTCCATTAGGCCAGGAGCCATTGTGCCAGGCTGGGAAGGGGGCACTGAAGGCGGGAAGGAAGGAGCAGAGAGGCAAGCTGCCAGCTAATGAGTTCAGCCTCTCTCACCATCTAAGGATTTACCACTGCAGGGCCTTTTCTTGTTTCCTTTTCTGTCAATACATCCTCATACCTGGCCCAGTCTTGAACCTTTTACCCACAAAAACCGGGCTGGGTCGTGGGCTCCTCCCTCCCGGAAACCTCAAGTTTCAGGAGAGAAGGGGTTGAATTGAAGGAGCGGGTTGCGCCGTGGCAAGGGAAGCCCCAGCCTCTAACAACCGCGGCAGTGTAGGATAGACCCTCCAGATCAGTGGGATTGGGGTCCTCAGTCCCAGGGCTAGCCGTGGAGGTGACTGTGCCCGCTGAGCCACTGAGCATGCCGATGGGCAAGACAGCCGAGCTGAGCTGCAGTTACAGGACATCGGTGGGAGACAGCTTCGCCTTGGAGTGGAGTTTTGTTCAGCCTGGGAAGCCCATCTCCACATCTCTTCCCGTGAGTTGAGAGCAGCTGTGCCTGCTGGGATTGGCCGGGGACAGAGGACTCACCCAGGATGAAGGGTGGGCAGGGCGTTTGCCTCTTGGGGCTTCAGCTAGTTTGGCCCTACATTCTCCCTTCCTTTCCCACAGCTCCTGTGTCCAACTCCCCTAAGCAAATGTAACTCGATTCAGTTATTACGTTCACCGAACCCGAGGTGTTGTGATTGATAGTATAGTGCTATCTATCTATTTATCTATATATATATTATATAGAATATATATTATATAGAATATAAAATAGTATATATTCTGCTGCTAGGCAGAAAAGGGGACATGAACGCCTTGGGCCTCTTCTCAGATTCTGTACTTCACCAATGACCACCTGTATCCCACCGGCTCCAAAGCAGATCGGGCCAGCCTTCTCCACAACCCCCCCACAGGAGGAGTGGCTACCCTGAAACTGACTGACCTCCGCCCCTCAGACACGGGAACCTACCTCTGCAACGTTAACAACCCACCAGACTTCTACACCAATGGGTTGGGGGTAATCAACCTTACTGTGCTGGGTAAGGCATGCTGGGGATGCACTAGCCTCTCCCACCCTGTAAGTGTGCACTGACCCTGCCCAAACCCCTCCTGACTGACTTGCAGTCCAGGTACACAGATACATTTGGGAGCCTCAAGAAAAAATTACCCCCTCCCAAGACTTTTAATCTAGATGGTCATATTAAAACTCTACCCCACAGTCTCTCCCTTAGGGCCTAGTATCAATGTGTCACACAGAGACACAGAGACAGAGACAGACAGAGAAAGGGAGAGACAGAAAGAGAGAAAGAGAGAGAGAGAGAGAGAGAGAGAGAGAGAGAGAGAGAGAGAGAGAGAGAGAGAGAAACAGAATGAACCATAGAGGTGGCAGGGGGCTGAGTCATATTCCACTGGCTCCACCACTCATCCAGGAACTTCCTATTGGTAACTCAGATTTGCATTCTGCCCCTCCCAATGTCAGTGACAAAGAAGGGAAGGGCCGAGAGGAACAAAGCCTCTATAATTGGGTGCCACATTGTGTTCAGAGCTTCCACCTCTCCATAAATCAGAGCCTGTTCCAAGCGGAGCAATAAGAAATTTTGAGGGCTGGAGAGATGGCTCAGAGGTTAAGAGCACCGACTGCTCTTCCAGAGGTCCTGAGTTCAATTCCCAGCACCCACATGGTGGCTGACAACCATCTGTAATGAGATCTGGCGCCCTCTTCCGTATACATAATAAATAAATAAATCTTTAAAAAAAAAAGAGATTTTGAAAGCAGACAGGGGTGTTTATGAAAAAGAGAAGGCCTAAGATCTGCTGTGTGTCCTGTATATTCAAATATCTGAAGGGCCTTCAGGTGGAGGAGAAATTGTAATTTCTCTTTATGGGCCCCGGTGGCGAGAACTGAAACCAGTGTGTATTGTATTAACAACGTGTTTGGGCTCAGCATGAGGAAGCCTTTTCTAAGACTCAGAATTCCCAGTCGTGGAAATCACTTCCGAGGCATGGACCGTGATTTGGCAGAGATGTTCAAGCAGGAAATGCTGGACTCAACAGGTCTGGGGTTAGAGGATCACTGAGGTTCTTCTGCGGTTTTTGCAGTGCCCCCCAGTCACCCCTTATGCAGCCACAGTGGGCAAACCTCTGTGGGAGGTTCTGCTGCCCTGAGATGCAGCTCCTCTGAGGGAGCGCCCAAGCCAGTGTACAACTGGGTACGCCTTGGATCTTTTCCTACACCTCCTCCTGGTAGCATGGTTCAAGGTAAGAGCGCAGACCATTGGGAGGACGGGACCGGAGACCTAAGATCCGATCTCTAAAGCCCATGCCCCACATCAGTTCTTGACTAAGGCCCTTCCCCTCCTCCTTCCTTCTATTGATGCCTTCCTGTCTGTCTTCCTGCTGGTGCTTGGGAAATAATTCTAAATGTCCTGATAGCCCGGAAGAGAGTAGAGGGCAGGGGACAGTCTTACAAGTTCCTACTTGTCCACT